>NC_081414.1:861920205-862242955 GCF_030272615.1 Cryptomeria japonica | reverse complement strand
GAAGAAGAAAAAGGATGAAGAAGAGAAGAAAAAGAAAGATGAAGAGGAGAAGAAGAAAAAGGAGGAAGAGGAGAAAAGAAAAGAAGATGAAGAGAAAAAGAAGCAAGAAGATGAAAGGAAAAAGAATGAAAAGGAAGATAAGGAATAGGGGAAGAAGAAGGAAGTAGAGAGGAAGAAGAAGGAAGATGAAGATAAGGAAGAAGAGAAGAGAAGAGAAATAGAGAAAAAGAAAAAGGCAGAGGAAGACAAAGTAGAGGAAAAGAGAAGAGAAGCGGCAAGGAAGAAAGTGGAAGAGGATAAGGAAAGAGAAGCGGCAAAGAGAACCCAGATGGAGACTTCGAAGGCAACTAGTAGTCAAGCCAAACTGATTGACCTCACTAGTCCTATCAATCTCCAGTCTGCAAGTGAAATAGAGCTAATGCAGAGCATCAAGGTTGCTCAAGAGTGCCTTGAAATTATTCGAAGGAAGAAGGAACATGATCTAATTCAAGTGGCTGTGGACACTCTTACCAGTTTGATACCTTGTACAAATCTTCCCAATACCGATTCATCACTAGCTAAACTTAAGCTCCTATGTATAGTAGTGGATGATTAGGTGTAGAGCTTAGAAGAGGCAGCAGAGGCAAATGTCAAGAAGGAGCATCAAAAAGCTCTTAATATAGCTCTGATGAAGAAGTTGAATGAGCTCCTGTTTGAGCTACAAAAAGACCAAAAGGATATAAAGAATGCTCTAGATGAGCGGAATCTACTACTCAGCAAGATCTACCAACCCCATCTGTTCTATGATGATGTACTAGCTCAAAAGCAAAATCTTCAAATACACTTGCAGTCCTACATGAGCACATTCAAGCCACCTTATGATTCCTTTACAACTTATGGGCAAACCGTTCACTAGTTTCACATCTAGTCCGCAAAAATGGAGCAAGAGATCAACACTCGGTCTAGAGATTTGCAGGAGCTACAACTGGTTCTACTCCCATGATTGCAAATTCTTTAGAAGTGCTATCTAAACCTAGATGCCTTAACAGTTACACAAGAAATGAGCACAATTGATGCCATGGAAGAATAGGTCTCCCAGATGCAGATAGAGAAAGAAGTAGCCACCTCCCTACTTGAGTCCTGGTCTTTATCAATGAAACAATTCTTGTAGGACTTTAAATTAGTTTTTGACAAGTATTCTTACTTATTGTCATAAACTTTTATTATTTTAATATCAAATGAAAACAGGGTTGTTCAACTGTACTTTGTCATTGTTGGCAAAGGGGGAGAAGAATTCTATTTGGAGAAGTATCTAGTAATCAAAATTTTGATATATGCTCTAAATATCTCAATGTTTATGCTCTATATGCAAAAGTGTTATACATTGTATTGTTAAAGGGATAGTGTATATGCTTAGGGGGAGCAATTTTGCTAATGGCATGATTTTGTTGTAAAACACTTAGATGTCAAAATTTTATTTTCCTAAGTGTTGCCATCAATGCCAAAGGGGGAGATTGTTGGCATTTTTGATGTTTATGTTGTGATTGTCATTGATGGACATACACTTGCATTAAGATCTCTTTTATATGTATGAGTTAGAGCACAACCGGTATTTGTTCCAACCGGTATGTTGTATTATAGTCTTTAGACTATTGGTGTTTTGTAGAATGTGTTTCCCGGTCTGAAGCGGCAGGTTGACCCCAAGTGGTTCATGGATCCCAAGTAGTATGAGGGATTAAAGTGGCATAACACATTTTTACAAGTCTTCATTTTTGTCAAACCAGCAATCGACATTTTATATGAACCGGTAATACTCTGTGATGAGTTACCAACTGGCATTTTATGATGAGTTACCATCCACCGATTGTTTGACGGTGTCGACACTATAACAGTGTTTTTTGTGTCATGGTACCAAGTATGTCTAGGTTCATTGAACCTAGGAAATTGTTATGTAATCCTATTGGACTGACATGAAATCAGATTCCTTTATAAGGACATCATGTCTAGGTTTTTAGGTTGTTGATGTGGTTGAAGTGAAAGTTTTTGTTGTTGCTAGGGTTTAAAGTGGTTGAGGAGTTGGAGAGAATATGAATGTGTAGAAGACTAAAGTAATGCTGGAATACATTAGGAATGAGCTATCAAGGATCTAACCAAGTAGTCTATGCTATTAGCTAGATCAAACACTTGTTGATTACTCACATCTTTGACAAGTTTGTAGCCCTTAACCGGGCAGGCCCAAAAGCCTATTGTAAATCCTCTAACAAGGTGGTTCACATCTATGGATTTGAAATCCTCTAGCAAGGGAGTCTTTAATCGGACTTATCTCCTAACAGAGATTGAGATTCCTAACAGGATTTGTTCAAGTAAAGAACATTGTAAGACCTTAACCGGTCTGACCTTAACTGGTCTGGTTCCTATTCTGCAGATAGTTACTTGTGAGTTTCATCTCACCGTGGTTTTTCCCGTTTGGGTTTCCACATCAAAATCTCTTGTGTTATGGTGTTTTTGCTTTTGTGGGTGAATGCATTATTAGCTATTTGGGTTGCATGTGTGGTAACTGATTTGTCTGCTAAACTATTTTACCAGTTTACTATTAGTCTTGCAAAGTGTTTAAGTGCAAATATTTTTGGCATACTAATTCACCCCCCCTCTTAGTATTCATCAATTTGGGCAACAATTAATCCTTAAGTGAATTAATCATTCATGCACCTCTATCATTTAAATTTTTGAATTTCTTTTATAGTTGAAACTATGTCATTAACATTGATTTTTCATCCATTTTACTCCTGATGCTCTGCGATTCAATGATGGGGTCCACTTTTCCCCACCTCATTGATTTGCCACTTAGACTGCTATGTCGCTGCCACCTCAGTTTCCTTGCGGACCAACACCTGTATGCCACTGGATTGCTCCATCATGACCACCTCTGTAGGATCCACCAACTCACCTACCACCTGGACCTGCCACCTAATAATTTTCCATTTGGCAATGTTTAATGGGCAAGAAAATTTGGCTTGCAAAATAGCGATGATCATCTAATCTCCTGCAACCTGTGTGATCTTTACCATTTCCTTTTCTGCATGTACTTTTTGCCATTTCATGATGGTTAATCTTCAAAAAACTCCAGCTTCCGAAACAACACCAATCATCTGATTGCGATGAACTTGCTCACTTGTTAATCTGCCCTTTCTCTGCAAAACACACCTACCTCGGGCATGTACACATGGAGTCCACCTGGTTGCTAGCTATCTCTTTGTTCACCTCAGGATTCGCACCTGCGTGCATGGGGTCCACTGGTCACCCAACTGGCACCTTGAATCAAAAGCCTCAAGCTTTTGAAACTATGGTTATGTTTTTTCCCACATTTAAATACCAAAAAACCTCATCATCAAGTGAATGTGGGATATATGCATTTGCACATTCTAAATATTTTCAATGGCGCTACAACAGCCAATACATTTGATTAGTTTCCTATGGTTTTACAAGCTCAGGTGCTATGTAGGAGGGGACATTAGTGCTATGCCATTTGAAAATTCTTGAAGGATCCACTACACTCCCCAAACACCATGCACAGGGAGGTTTTATGCATTCAGTTTAAAATTTTTGTAGCCTTTCTCCAAACACTTCCAAATGTGTTTGCTTGAAAGTTAAAATGGCCTCCAAACTCCATGAAAGAGGGGTTTTAACCTACTAATGGAATCTGCTTTGGTTTTTGACCTTTCAATGCCTCTTTTCAATGTCCATGTTGCCTCACGCCAGTCCACACTCAACAACATCCATGGCAGAGGGGGGAATTTGGCATTTTACCAGCCAATTGCATTGCTTCAGTTTGAATGCTCTCCTTCAACGTAGACGATCCACGCAGGGGAGAACACACAATAGTAGAGAGGAGGACTTTGCAAGGGCCATAAGATTTGTCTTGCACCTACCATTTGCAATTTGTTTGAAATGTTTCTTTGAAACCCCCTTCAACACCACGGGAGGGAGGACAATGTTGCAAAATTTAATGCCTGCAAATTGCATTACAATTTATTTGAAAGTTTTTGCAACCTTTTACATGCCATTGCCTGTATTTGTTTGGATTTTAATGATGCTCCTTCACTTTACGTGCCACATAGAGGGAGAATGGACCTACCAATTTCATTTCCTTGAAACTTTCTAAAGCTTTTCCAACATATCACGCATAGAGAATGCTGGCATTACAATTCCATAACTATCATCTCCCAAAGGAATGAGATTAGCTATCACATTTTCAGTCATGGTAGTGAGTCCCTCAATGAACAAGTTGTGTAGAACTACATCTTCTTGAGTGAATTTTGTCTCAGGTAGAGGGCAAGTCAGGTAGATTGAATCTCCTATCGGGACTTGTCGGTACAGCCACCAGGCTGAACCTTTCTTCACTTTGGTATCCACCTTTATGAAAGGGATACCTAACTTTATTACTACCTATATAGTATGGCTATGGTTAGCATGACCCCATGTTGATCTGATTGAACGGCCAAAAAATGGTGTATGATCTGGGTAAGTGGGCAATATCCTTATTTCTTTTAGCATGTCTTTCAATTCCACAAAACCAAGATATTGTATGCAGTGGGTGTAAGGTGTAGGTAACTCAATGTCATCTACAACTCACACCTAAGCAAAATAACATCTCAACATCTAGGGATAACACTAATGTAGGTGTTGAGGCTTAAGATAAATAACAATCATTGCACTATTTGTTAGGTTCTCTGCCCACTGGCATGACCGTTGGTCCACTTTAGCTACTAGTAAAATACCAAGGTTGATTAGTCTCTCTAAGATCTCCATGTCCAAGGTCATCAACATACTTCTCCTTAATGCTTGTCTTATCTTGAACCAAGAACTTCAAATATTAAACTAATAATGGCTTACATTAGCATTTTAGATATATGCCCATCAATCCATAGACAACAAGTAAACTGAAGTCACCTCTCACCATCCTATTGGTGAATTGCAGTTGAGATCACATTGATATACACTGCCATGAATTTAAAGCATGGGCATGAGCCAGGTCGTGCTAGAAAGCAAGTTCGACTAAAAAAAAATTGTTTTCATGTAACTGACCTTCGAAATGCCTCTTTAACCTTAAACATACCTCTTGAAACAATCGATACCATTTTCGGATCATTAAACTAAGTTTTGCGACTTGCAGGTGCATGCGCCACATTTTCGCATTTAATCGCAAAGACATAATTTTCAAACTGGTCAAAACACCTTTCTGGACTTTGCAAACTGACAGGCGTGTACTCTAATATACAAACATGAACTCTACCAAGTGGTTTCTCAAGACAAATCCCAAGTGAAGAAATACTAATGGTCAAACATGACCAACTGGCTTTGTCAGCACTGTGGACCTGATGAAGTCAATGCGCAGGGAACTCATGATGTCTTTCTTAAAAATATCAAACCATCTCTATAGATCATCAAACCTGAGGCATAGGTACCTTGAAGTACATATCAAAACTTTAAATGCTTAGTTTGACCAAGAAGATGATAGGGTGCAAATGGTGCGCTCATGAAAATAACAACTTTAACTGATGTGGCAATGAAAGTACGGAACACTGAATAAGGTGGCTCAAGAAATCCTTTTTAAAACTGATCAAACGGATTGGCAGGAGCTTGAAATTTGAAACATAGCTTGTCTTTTATACTAGAAATATCTCAGAAAAAACATTTTGACATGACATTCACTGGGGCATCATTTACAAATGTGCAAAGTAGGGCTCTAACTAGTAGCTAAAACAGGGACTTGTGCAAACCATACAAACTGCAAATGGATTGAGCTTACCAAACTGAGCAAATAGATTCATAAAAACTTGAAACTTGGCAAGCTGGCTCACATTTATACATAGAATTCAGTGCACTTTAAATTTTAACATGAAAATCAACCGATCAAAAGTTATAGGCACTCAAAATAGGGCACTTAATAAAATCTGCATTTGCACCTAAAATGCACTTTCAGCTCACCCCTTGAAATAGGTACTTGATAGACTAATCCAAACTGAAAAATAAGAGTTGCAGAATACTTCATAGGCCAAATTAAATGTGTAGGACACATTTCCCAAGGATTAACCTTTGAAAATCAACTAGCTCCATTTTACCCTCTTTCTAACTAGGCCACCTAAATGAGATTAGTTGCCTTTCTGAAAGTGCAATAGCAAAATTTCTAAATGGGCCTCAAAACTTGACTCAAATTTAATGAGTCCCAATAGTGGCTCTGATTGGGGATGGTTGATTGCAAGATCAACACAACAATCTAGAATCTATGGTAGAGCAAACCACCCAGAAACAAAATCACTTCTCTTCTCTTCTCTTCTCAAAAGCAAAGGGCTCCTTATTCTACTTAAGCAGCAGGGTACTTTATTGAAAAACACACAACTGAAGAAAAATAATTGTACAAAATATACAAACATACTTATTGTAGACGGATAAAAATTGTTGGAAATATGGATGGAGTAACTGAGAGGGGAGGGGTGAATCAGTTACCACAAAAATAAATCCACAAGTCCCTTAGATGTCTTAAATATAAACTGCTGAAACTCGGTAAATTAACTTATCATTGTTCATTAAACATTAACATGCATAAAACAAATAACATGAACACAAGTAACACCAGATATAACGTGGAAACCTAATTTTAGGAAAACCACCAATGTAACTAGTTACTGATTTTCACTCTTCTGAAGTGAGCCCTGTTAGGAGCCAACCCTGTTAAAGGTTACAAAACACACTGTTAGGTGTGACCCTGTTAGAGGATTTAATCACCCTGCTAGGAGTGGCCTTGTGAAAGGTCTTAAGAACAATTCAACCGAATTGTCACCTTGTCAGAGGATTTACAAAAATGGTTGTTAGACCAACTCTGTTAAGAGATTTCGGTATCACTGCTACAATGGTTAGAAAGCAACAATGAAGTGATCTGAATTAAATACAACTTATCTTGTTGATACAGATCTCTGTTCTGCGCCAATAGATCCTTATTGATCACATATATCTTTTTTGCTCCTCAAGGATATCACTAATCCTTCATCAGAATTCGTACATTTCTGCTCCTTCACATTTCCATAATTCTCACACTTCCTCACACTTCGAAATCGCAACTTGATCTCTCATATATACCATTCAGGTTACCAAGTCGGCCCAATTAAAAGTTACAATAAATATTACATAGGTCGGCTACATATACAAGTTTCAATTAATAAATATTGCTTCGGTCGGCTGCATAAACATTTCACTGATGCTCAGTGAACACTGCTGATTCTTCGGTAACCGACTGAACTCGGTAAGTACTGCGAACTCGGTAAAGACTGACTTTCCTTCACATATTCTTCGAAGACCGACTGAACTCGGTAAAGACTGTGAACTCGGTATAGCATTCTGGAGTGCTAGGTAGACTCTGTAACTTGCTTCTCTTACCATCTGAACTCGGTAGACTCTGTCTAACTGCCTTGCCGAACATTCTGAGCTCGATAGACTGATATGACATTTGTGTAACATCAAAGACAATACACAATTAAACAATTGTATCCAACAATCTCCCTCTTTGGCATTGATGGCAACACAACATGTCATAGCAGAATGAAATTTGAAAACAGGTCTTTTCTTTTATGACAGCAACATGCCAACATAACTTTCCCTTTGGATAGAGAACACTCCCTCTTTCAATAATCTCCCTCTGTGAAGTAACTTCATCTTTGGACAGTAAAACTCTCTCTCTTTATCAAACAACTCTCCCTCTTTATCTTAATGAACTTTCTTTCAAATTTTAGTAGGATATGACAGTAAAACTCTCCCTCTTTGACAACACATGCCAAAGACAATAAGACTTCATCTAAGTTATAATGTACCTTTTGTACTGATTCATATGCAATATTTTCCTGATTATACTGCATCAACTAGTAGATTTTTCACTTAGGATGAGTTGATGCATCACTAAAAACTTTTCTTTAGTGAATTTCAGATAGGGGAGTGACCCCTAACTTACCTCTTAGATACAAGAATGCATCCTTAGCCAATGGTTTTGTGAATATGTCAGCAATTTGTTCCTTTGTGTGAATATATTCCAATCTGATCTCCTTGTCCTGCACCAATTCTCGGACAAAATGATATTTTATTGCAATGTGCTTGGTTTTGTGATGCATCAATGGATTCTTGGACATGTCAATTGCACTTGTATTATCACAAAACATAACAATTGGTTCTTTGATTTCCATTTTCATGCCTGCCAATAGCTGTTTAAACCAAACAACATTTGAACAATTTACTGCTGCAGCAACATATTCTGCCTTTGCTGTAGATTGGGATATACAGTTCTGCTTTTTGCTTATCCAGGAAACCAATCTCTTTCCTAGAAAGAATGCTCCTCCGCTTGTACTTTTTCTGTCATCAATGTTTCTTGCTCAATCAGCATCAGTAAATACTTTCAAATCAAAATTTCCTCCAAATTTGTACCATAATCCATACTCTTCAGTTCCTTTCAAATATCTCATTATTCTTTTGATTGCCCTCATGTGACTTTCTCTTGGCTTTGCTGAGAATCTTGCAACAATACCAACTGCAAGAGCAATATCTAGCCTAGTATGAACAACATACTGCAGCTTTCCAATCATAGATCTATACAGTGTTTGATCTACTTCTTGTGATTCATCTTCCTTGGTAAGCTTCAATCCAGTACACATAGGAGTTCCAACTGGTTTACAATCTTCCATACCGAACTTTTTCAGTATCTCTTTGATGTATTTTGATTGTGTAATGTAGATACCATTTTTGTTCTGTTGAATTTGAAGACCAACAAAGAATTTGATCTCACCAAACATAGACATTTCAAATTCCTTATTCATTTGTACTGAAAATTCTTTGCAAAGATCATCATTTCCTGTGAAAACAGTATCATCTACAAATATTTCTGCTAAGACAATTTTGTTATCTGATCCTTCCTTGATATACAAGCTACTGTTATCATTAGTTCTTTGAAATCCAATCTGAATAAGATAGTTATGCAATCTTTCATACCATGCTCTAGGGGCTTGTTTCAGACCATACAATGCTTTATGTAATTTGCAGACCATGTCCTTCTTTTGTGGATCAACAAAACCTTCAGGTTGTTCAATATAAACCTCTTCATCCAATATACCATTAAGAAATGCAGATTTAACATCCATCTGATAAACTTTGAATCCTTTGTAGGTGGCATATGCAAGTAAGGTTTTGACTCCTTCCAATCTTGCAACAGGAGCAAAAGTTTCTCCATAGTCTATTCCTTCTTGTTGAGCATATCCTTTGCATACTAGTCTTGCTTTGTTTCTTGAAACTTTGCCATCTTCATTCAGTTTATTTCTGAATACCCACTTAGTTCCAATCACATTTTTATCCTTAGGTCTGGGTACAAGAGTCCATGTCTTGTTTTTCTCTATCTGTTCTATCTCTTCTTTCATAGCTTCTGTCCAACTATCATTTCCCAATGCATCTTTGACATTTCTAGGTTCAAAATCAGCAAGTAAACAAGTACTTTTCAACTTACCTCTTGTCATGGTTCCTTCAGATTTGTCTCCAATGATCTGATCTGCTGAGTGATGTCGTCTGACATACTTGGCTAATATAGGTTTCTTGCCTTTAGAATGAATTTCATCATTGTCCTCTTATTCTTCAACTGGCTGGTCTGTCTCGGTAAATATTGGCTCGGTTTCTTCAGACTCGGTAGACACTGGTTCTGGTTCATCAGACTCGGTAGATACTGGCTCAGTTTGCTCTTTCTGTAACTCGGTTACTGATGACTCGGGAGTAGAAGATTCCTGATTAGCAGATGTATCTGGTATTGTATCAGGTTCAATAGACACAAATCTTCTATAATCTTCTGGTTCTCTTTTTCTTTCTTCTTCAGATCTTTCTGCAAACTCATCAACTTTCACATGTGCACTTTCTATAACTTTATGAGTAGACAAGTTCAAACATCTATATGTTTTACTCTTGCAAGAATATCCGAGGAATATACCTTCATCACCTTTCACATCAAATTTTCCTTTTCTAGATTCTTTCAAAATGTAACATTTACTTCCAAATACTTTTAGGTAACTTACATTAGGTTTGTAGCCATACCATAATTCATAGGGGGTTTTGAATGAGTCCTTCTTCAGTTGTACTCGGTTCAAGGTATGAATAGCAGTGCTGATAGCTTCCTTCCAGTATTTGATAGCAATATTCTTTTCAATCATTAAGGTTCTTGCACAATCCATGATAGATCTGTTCCTTCTTTCAGCTATTCCATTTTGCTCAGGAGTTCTAGGGGCTGATACTTGTCTTTTGATTCCTCTTTCAATGCAAAAGTTATTGAATTCATGAGAGATGAATTCAACACCTCTGTCTGACCTTAAACATTTTAGTCTTTTACCTATTTCTTTTTCTACTCTGGCCAAATACCATTTGAACTTTTAAAATGCTTCTGATTTGTTCCTTAAATACATTACAGTCATCATTCTTGAGTAATCATCAACAAAAAGAATGAAGAACTTTTCTCCAGTATAACTTTCAGTTCCTATGGGTCCACATAAATCAGTATGCACAATTTCTAATATATCTTCAGATTGATAGTTTTTGCTTTTGAAACTAGTCTTTCCCATCTTTCCAATTTGACAATTCTTACATAGACCAACCTCAGGTTTCTTTATATCTGGAATACCTCTTACTTTTCTGAATTTACTTATTTTCACTAGGTTATCAAAGTTTACATGACATAACCTTTTGTGCCATAACCAACTTTCTTCAACTTGAGCAATAAAACATGAATTTTCACTTGTTTCAAGTCGGAACAAATTACCTTTTGTTTGAGTGCCTGATCCAATCAACTTTCCTTGATTATTTAGTAGTTTGGCCTTTCCATGCATGAATTCCAACTTGAGTCCACTATTAAGTAGCTGTGCCACACTCATCAAGTTGTGATTGAGACCTTCAACCCAGTAGGCATCATCAAATACAAGTTCTTTGGTTATAGGGATTCTACCTCTTCCTTTTATGTAGCGAGGTTCATTATTACCAAACCTTACACTACCTCCATCATAGTCTATAAAATGTTCAAACTTGGTTTTATCACCAGTCATATGATGAGAGCAACCACTGTCTATGATCCAAATATTATTTTTGCTTATATGAGAAATAAGTGCCATCTTATCTTCCTCATCATTATCAGAATCATCTCTTACAGCAATATAAACAATTTCATCTTCACTATTATCAGAATCCTTAGCCATAAAGCATGTTTTCTTACCTTTGAATGATTTGTAGTCTTTTTTGCCATTCCATTTATGATCTTTCTTCTCATCTTTGCTCTGCTTGTTTGGGCATCTAGCAGCAATATGACCGACTTCATCACATGAAAAACAGATTAGAGGAACTTTGCCTCTGTATTTTCCTCTGCCTTTGGAATATTTCCTTGCTAGAAGAGCTTCAATTATTTCAAGATCACTATCTAAACTTGGTTCTGATTCATCTTCACTTTCTGACCGAGATTCCTTTTTCTTTTTGCCTTTCTCCTTGAGTGAAACCTTAGCTTCAAATGTTGATTCCATGTTTTTGGAAGCTGGAACATAGTTGTCATAGTTGTCTAACTCAAATGCAGTTAATCTTCCAACTATGGCCTCTAAATTTATCTTGTGATTTGCTTCACATCTTCTTTCCTGAATTGCAGAAACTCTGATTGCATAAATGGGTAGTAATATTCTGAGAACTTTGCTTATGACTGTTTCCTCTGAGATATCACCTCCAGAAGCTTTGATTGCACTGACACTGGCTTTGACTCTTTCAACATATTTTGCAATATTTTCATCCTCACTCATTTTTAATTGATCAAACTGTCCTCTCAAGCTTTTTGCTTTGGCTCTCCTTACATTGTCATCACCACCATAGATATCTTTCAGCTTGTTCCACATTTCAAATGCACTTTTGCAATCTTTGACATCATCAAACTCTTCATAGCTTAGGGCAGATGCAATGTCTATCATCATGGTGTTATGAGTCTTCTTTGCAGCAATATCAGCAACAGTTAGTGTACCAGTGGGTGTCACATATTCTGTGTCAAGATGTGTCAATCCTGTATCTCCAATGGAAGCCAAATGGAGTCTCATGAGACCTTGCCATGCTAAAAAGTTATTTCTGTTTAGCCTTGGAATTTCCCTTTTGTAAGACATCTTGATCTTTAGCTTAGATCCTTGAAATCCTTCCTGCAAGCACCGAAAGCTCTGATACCAATTGTTGGAAATATGGATGGAGTAACTGAGAGGGGAGGGGTGAATCAGTTACCACAAAAATAAATCCACAAGTCCCTTAGATGTCTTAAATATAAACTGCTGAAACTCGGTAAATTAACTTATCATTGTTCATTAAACATTAACATGCATAAAACAAATAACATGAACACAAGTAACACCAGATATAACGTGGAAACCCAATTTTGGGAAAACCACCAATGTAACTAGTTACTGATTTTCACTCTTCTGAAGTGAGCCCTGTTAGGAGCCAACCCTGTTAAAGGTTACAAAACACACTGTTAGGTGTGACCCTGTTAGAAGATTTAATCACCCTGCTAGGAGTGGCCTTGTGAAAGGTCTTAAGAACAATTCAACCGAATTGTCA
Source organism: Cryptomeria japonica (assembly GCF_030272615.1). Classification (NCBI taxonomy): domain Eukaryota; kingdom Viridiplantae; phylum Streptophyta; class Pinopsida; order Cupressales; family Cupressaceae; genus Cryptomeria; species Cryptomeria japonica. The sequence continues at coordinate 862,230,334 of NC_081414.1, read as the reverse complement.
CCTTGTCAGAGGATTTACAAAAATGGTTGTTAGATCAACTCTGTTAAGAGATTTCGGTATCACTGCTACAATGGTTAGAAAGCAACAATGAAGTGATCTGAATAAAATACAACTTATCTTGCTGATACAGATCTCTGTTCTGCGCCAATAGATCCTTACTGATCACATATATCTTTTCTGCTCCTCAAGGATATCACTGATCCTTCATCAGAATTCGCACATTTCTGCTCCTTCACATTTCCATACTTCTCACACTTCCTCACACTTTGAAATCACAACTTGATCTCTCATATATACCATTCAGGTTACCAAGTCGGCCCAATTACAAGTTACAATAAATATTACATAGGTCGGCTACATATACAAGTTTCAATTAATAAATATTGCTTCGGTCGGCTGCATAAACATTTCACTGATGCTCGGTGAGCACTACTGATTCTTCAGTAACCGACTGAACTCGGTAAGTACCGCGAACTCGGTAAAGACTGACTTTCCTTCACATATTCTTCGAAGACTGACTGAACTCGGTAAAGACTGCGAACTCGGTATAGCATTCTGGAGTGCTAGGTAGACTCTGTAACTTGCTTCTCTTACCGTCTGAACTCGGTAGACTCTGTCTAACTGCCTTGCCGAACATTCTGAGCTCGGTAGACTGATATGACATTTGTGTAACATCAAAGACAATACACAATTAAACAATTGTATCCAACAAAAAATGACCATATTCCTAAACGAATATTTTATGTTCATTTCTCTATTTGATTAAATCCAATTTAATTAAATTATCCACCTTCCTCTATTTAATTAAGTAAATTACTCAATTTATTTAAATTAAATTCACTATACCATTTAACGAATAAATCATTTTATTTAATTAAATCCCCCCTATCCACTTTTAATTAAATTCAAATTTAATTAAATAGTTATCCTAAAATTGAATAAATCTAATTTATTTAATTTCCCCAAATGGCAACCAAATTGAATTAAATTATTTCAATTAAATCTTACTATCCCTCCATCCACTTGCAAAATCCCAAACCCCTTTCTAATCCCTTCTAGAGTCTTCTAATCGCTTCTAATTAACCTAACCCCTCTTCTAAACTTTGTCACATCCCTAAGCAAAGGAAAGTCACTTCTCAAACCCTTAAATTCTTTGATAACCATTAAAGGCTTTCAACCTTCAACCACTAAATGGCTCAGACTCTTTGAAAACCATTGAAGGCTTTCAACCTTCAACCACTTGATCCCCAAAGTCTCCAATAACCAATAATGGTTAACTCAAACCCTCCTACATGGTTAAAACATTTGTTTTGACTCAACCTTCATCAAACCCAAGGGTCTCATCAGGCCATTAATGCTTTGACCATGATTATCTCTTAATCATTTGTACAAAGGTTTATCCTTGGATTAACTATTAATCAGTGGATAATCTTAATTTAGACTTGAACCTTAGTCTCTAGATAACCATGAGGTCTTCTCACGCCTTTAATGCCTCCAACCTCTTCTCTCAACCCAACCCTATGTTGACAATTGTCACCATTTCATTGGTGCCAATTGTGCACATGGATCCCCAACTTTCAAACTCAGCCCTTGATTAAACCATTCAATCCTGACCATCCATTGCCCTGTTTATGCTATAAATAGAGCTCTCATTCCTCCATTTTAAACAATCATCCTTCAAATTTGTAGCATCACACTTATGCTCAAATTCTTTCAAGCTTTCTCATTTCATATATGCTCATCATTTAGCCTCTTTTAGATCAGGAATTAGACTAAATATGCATGTTTAGAATAATTTCTTTATCATTTTAGCTCAATCATAGACTAAATATATCATGTTAGGATAGTAGTCATACTAACCTTGTCATCTTATCATCTAGTTTATTGCATTTCTAGAATCATACATAGTTTAACATACCTTTCATACTAAAATCTATCAAAGCATCCCTCATTCTTGCATTTTCCATCCCTAAACCATTTTGCTCAGTGATCTGAGAGCAAAAACATTGGTTTAAGGGACATTGTGAGATAGAGAACCATGAGACCCTCCTTGGGAAGCTGAGTAATATGTTATTACTGCATAGCTTGCACCAAGAAGTCCTGTGTGTGTGTGTGGACTAGTATTTAACAATATTTTCACATATTGAGTTTTATTAGCCCACTTTTCCCGCATACATTTCTGGTGCCCACCATGGGGCTCGACCCCAAATAACAAATCGGTTTTTAAAATTAATCACTTTTGCAGGTCCGCGGGAAATAGGAATAAGCATGTGGGAAACATTCCCTAGTGCATCTGATTGACAGTCTAGCGCATCCCGCTTACTGTTTAGCACATGGGGTCTACACTCTAGTGCATGAAGTCCTTTCTTTAGTGCATGACCCCCTCTAACATTTTCCAGTAGGTCTCAACATGGGCGAAACACAGAGTAGTGCATTCAATAAATAGAATAGCACATACGATCCACAGTTCAGTGCTTATAGTCCATCATCCAGCGCGTGCAACTCAAACGTTAGCACACCAAATTTTTAATTTTCCTGCAGGTCTCAGCGTGGGAAAGAAAAAAATAAAATAGAGCAACACTTCCAACTCACAGAGTAGCACATCCAGGCAACAGTATAGCGCAGAGGAACATTAGTTTAGTGCATTTAGTTTTTATTGTAGCAGGTGCAGTCCATTCTGTAGCACATCACAGAATTTTTATTTATTTTTATTGTAATCGAACTGAAATTTTAGACTTGTGGAAGTCCCCCAAATCATCTAACATTTTCTTTTTCTGGTTTGCTTGCAGGACTCTAACAATTTTCTTACAGGTGGAGAAGGCCATTTTCTTTTAACCGATTTCTTTTGCTAACCAAAAACATCGACTTTGCTTTGTTGACCATTTCCTTTTTGTAGATCAGAAAATTATTGTTTTGAAGGGATAAAATGAACATCATGTTTTTGTGGAGCAACATCTCCACATAGGTTTTAGCGAATCACTAATTTGAAAGGATAAAATAAACCAAATTGATTGCATTGTCTTGAAAGTGGAAGGAATATGTTCTCCCCTTAACTGGGTGATAAAAAATCTAGACCACTCTTACAGCTTTCAGTAATTCAAGCATTACATCCTTTAGTAGGTCTGCCTTCTCGAGGAGTTGTAATCAACTCTTAAAGCCATTTATAGCTGGTGTGAAGGGAACGACCTAAGTGGGGAATGGCTTTGATGCCAAGAATTCCAACCCACTATAATCAAATGTGGAAAGCGATGAAAGTCCTTTTCAACAGTTGCGCGCAGTGATTAGCCTTCCCCCAGTATCCTTGAGATATGTAAAGTCTTTGTTCTAAAGGTTGGGAAGCCTCTTGAGGGAGTTTATCACTGACAGCTGAACGGGAAGTCTAATTACGAACCATAGAAATAGAAACTTTGAGTCGAGTCAGTAACCAGACATTTATAACATCATAGTGCAAGGGTGGGGAAGAATCCGCCCCCAAGATTACTCACCATATATCTCCCAAGATAACTACTCAACTATGAAGCGATTCACTTTGGGTTAATTTCTAGCAAAATGCAAAAAAGGGGCACCCTCTAGGGGGTGACACGGCTATTTGAGCTGACAGAGTATCGAGACTAGTGGGCTATGATGTTATTTATGACCCTTGACTAAAGAGTCTTTCTGAAGTGTCTTACTTGTATCCAAACCTGTTAAAACATTGGGGATTTGAACACATCCTCATAGAACATACACTTTTTGTTAGATTAGGCAAAAATGGTTGTACTTTTTGTGTCGTGCTTGCATTTATTACTTCAGAAATCATCCATCACACTTGAAAATTTCACAACAAAATTCAAAATCCATAAGAAATCAACCAAAAGGAAAAATCAACGCAGTTTAGCGCATCAGAGCAATCTCTTAGCATGTGGAATACTTCTATTAGCACATCCAAACCTCAAATTAGCACGTTAGCCCAAAACAGTAGCATTTTCATCTTAAGGAAAAATAGTGCAAAGTCTTTTAGTGCATCCCAACAATAGTCTAGCGCATGGAAGCAACATCTCAGCGCGTAGGATTCAAAAATTAGCGCATAGAATCTAAAAGTTAGTGCGTGACAGGCCCAGTATAGCGCGTAACCTTTTCAAACAATTTGACAGCAATTTTCAACAAATCCAAACTTTGGCACATGGAAGCAACATCTTAGTGCGTTGCATACAAACATTAGCGCATAGCGTCGAACAGTTAGCGCGTCGAAGGCCCAAGATAGTGCATAAACTTTTTCAATTGTTAGGCCACCATTCTTAGAAAGTCCAAACTTTAGCACGTGTCTAGGGGCAGCTTAGCACGTGTGATTATTCTTTTAGCACATCAAGTAAATTCAGTAGTGCATGTAGACTCTGTTCTAGCACGTGATCCAAGGCCAAAAAATAAAGAGCAGAACCGAGAAAAATCTTGAAATTTCAAAATCATTTTTAGAAGCCTTTTTCATCAAAAGCCATTTTTCATCAAAACAGAGTGACAAAAACAAACCATTAAAACTTTTTCTCAAGCTAAAATTGTGTCAAACAAAGTTGTCTGAATCCTAAATGAATCGTGCAATAGAGGATGTCTCTCCTATCATAATCCAAAAAAATTCATCATTAGTATCAACAGAATCCTTTACCATCTTACAGATTTTTATCTCAAAAACACTTGTTTAAAATTTTCAAATTGTCAAATCTAGTTTCCAGATCGGAAAGCTTTTATCCACATCATTTGACACGCTTTGTCGTGAAGGGAAATCTAAACCTTCACTCTGATAAAGTAAGATTTGAAATTTTTCAAACAAGAATCAACTAAATCTAAACAAATAAAAGGAAACCATTGATCACTCATGCATGACTAATCCCCTCATTCTGAGAAGAAAGGACCTCTATCGTAACATCACGTTGAAGAAACAACAACCTAGTTTTTCCAAATTCATCAAGAGAAATAAATTTTTATACATCAATCGTCAACTCTTCAAATCTCATCGGTTATTCCTTCAGCACATCAAAAAGTATATCCAAAACAAATCTAGCAAATTTGACAAAGAACTCTTGAGGACAAGAGCATACTATCAAAAGTCTTATTTTAATCAAACCATAAACCGCAGTGGAAAAATCAATCCAGCATTCTTACCCGATGAGTGCATCACATATAACACATCTCGACCAGAACCACCAACCCCCGAGCAACACATCGAAGAGAATTTTGTTCCTTTCATCACTAAAAGTTTCTACTAAAATGCCTATCACTCGCTCTCAATGAGACAAACAAAGTGAGACGCATGCAGAATCAAGTATGAATCGTAGATTATCAAATCCTTTTGAAGTTCCACCCATAGAAGAACCTGAAATTACTAAAGCACTTCTTCAGGAATGTCAGGAAAACCCTTCATTCCAAATACTTGTAGAAAAGCGCATGGAAAATGACAAAGAAAAGTATCTGCTCATGCTTACAAGTAAAGGCGTTAAATTTCTTGAAGATTTCGATGCAAATATTTTTCAAACTGGGTCTCGACAATATGCATATCAAGAACAACAAAGAGAAGAAGAAACTCACATACCTAAACAACACATTCCAGAACAACGCATACCAGAAATGCGTATACCTGAGCTCAAAACTCCAGAACAAAACATACCGTTTACCACACCTTTTCAGCTAAGAACAAATACAAGAGAAGAACTCTTCCCTCGGTAAGATAATGTGCCTTTGATTGCTCTTACTCAACAAATGCAAATGTTGCAAAGGCAAATACAAGATATGCAACAAGGGACAATAGTATAGTACTCTTTAAATGAAATTTGTCCTTATCCATTTGACAGAAGATTGAACATGGTGCCTTTTCCTCCAAACTCAGATGTTCCCAAATTTGATAAATACGATGGGAAAAGTGATCCTCGGGATCATGTTCGAGAATTTTGCACACTAAGCCTTGAATTTGCTCATGATGACACCTATTTGATGAGGTTATTCCCCAGGAGCATGGGAGGGCAAACCATGGAATGGTTATCCAAAAGTTCACCACCTGTCAGATCATTTGATGAATTGGTTAACAAATTCATAACCCACTATTCCTACAACATCCAACATGCCATAACCATGCTAGATGTTTGCAACACCAAACAAAAGAACAATGAAACATTCATGGTGTTCCTTCAATGCTGGCGACGCATGGTATCACGATATCCTTGAAATATTCCTAAAAAGGAGAAAATGGAAATCTTCATCGATAACTTGAATGGTGAAATGAGTTACAGACTAAAACTTCAATGCATACCATCTTTCGCTAAATTGATTGAAAATGGCATTCAATTAGAGGAAGCCTGTGTCAAAAAGGGACCGCTCAAATTCTATAAGGAAGGAACAAACTCATCAAATTATAATAATTAGAACAACACCAACCTTGACAAATCTTGATTTTGGACCCGAAACAAAAATGAAGGCAACAATGAATCATATGATCCCAAATCTAAGCAACCAGTGCTTGCATTATCCGGAAATTCTCAAAATCCAAAAAATCCTAAAAATGCTACCCCCAGTGCTAACACATATGCACCAAACAATGATCAAGGACAACTCAACATGAACAACACCAATGATACTCAAAGCAAAAACATGAATCCAGGACCTACCAACAATTCACACAACAACACGAACAATTTCCAAAAATGTATCTTCACACCACTAGGACAATCATTAGAATCCGCATTTAGAGAACTTTTGGCAAACAAGATTATTTCTTTGCCTCCAATCAACAACTATGAGCCCCCAATCAAACCACCTTGGTGGAATGATTCACACTATTGTGATTTCCATCACAACAAGGGTCATAGAACAAACGAATGCATTCGATTGAAACACATAGTACAGGACATGATTGATCGAGGTGACTTAACAGTCGATGGTCTCAAAACAAATGGTGATCACGGAGCCTTTAAAAATCCTCTCCCAAATTACAACAAAGATGGAGCATCAACTTCAGATGATACACGCAGAGCTCATATTAATCACATCTACAACAACACCATCAACCACATATCAGCTGAAGATCATCAAATCAATGTCATCACCATTCGAGATCGACATGATCATGAATCAGTCAATGTAACAACCCGAACTCAAAAATATGTCTTGAAGGGACATACTGCACCTACAACTACCACACCAAAAATCCAATATGACTTGGTTAACCAACTATGCAAGACACCAGCTCAGATATCTATCCTGGAATTATTGAAACTATCACCAAAGCACAGAGACATATTGGTGCAAGCACTATTGGAAACAAATGTACCTCAAAATCTAGATACAAACAGATTTCAAGCCATGGTCACCCATATGACAGGACCTCATAACCTCACCTTCTCAGAACATGACAATACTTCCTTGAGTCATCCACATAATACTCCTCTCCATATTGAAGTCATTATTTGCAAACACCGAGTGAAAAGAGTCTTAATAGATGGAGGAGCCGGACTTAATATATGTACTTTAAAGCTTATCCATGTATTAGGCTTCTCAAAAGAATCTATTGATCCTTGCAAGAAGATTACCATAAAAGCATATGATGATGAGGAAAGGTCCTCTAAAGGAACAGTGATATTACCTATTCAAGTAGGACTAGTATAAAAGGATACTATATGTCAGGTCTTAGATATTGATTTCACCTACAATATCTTGTTAGGATGACCCTGGATACATGAAATGCAAGCAGTACCTTCTACATATCACCAATGTGTCAAGTTCCCTTATGATGGACAAGAAATTTCCATATCAGCTGATCACAATCCATTTCAACATTGCAACGCAATGGGGGCAACCCAAGACAGTTTGGTTCCTCATAATAGAGAAAAGCAACAATCCTTAACATCAGATCTAAAAACAACAAAGCCCAACTCCTTATGGGGAGACTTCAAGTAGAAAATGCAAATCAAAGACCAACGCATGGGAGAGTATTCTTCAGAGCCTTTATGTTTGGCTAAATTGCCAACATCACCTAGATCTCATGGATTGCCTGCTACATCAACACATCTGGTTACACAGCCCATCACCAAATTTGATGGTACTTTCATCCAACTGGGCACTCTAGCACATGAATCAGAGGACAAAGATGTTCTTAGATGGTTATATAAAGATGAAGAAGGAGATCATAGAGCAGCCGCTCTGGACATTGTTCTACCAACACACCTGTATGGAAAAGGCTACTTAATCATGAAGCAAATGGGATATGGCGGTAAAGGACCTATTAGCAAACACAAAGAAAGAGTCATTGAACCTATAGATCTTCCTTCACAACTTAGCAGAAACAAAGCAGGATTGGGTTCCAAACTCACGTTCGTATTGAAATAGCTGCCACACCTACCTACCAAACCTCAATGGAAAGTAAAGATGAAGTACAAGGAAGAATCTTGGTAGGAAGCACTCTTTGAATCTGCAGAAACAATTCACAAGGCCTGGGAATGTCAGGATCAAAATTTACATCGGGAAAAGCTTCTAAGTCACAAGAAGGCCCCATCTACAGCAATAGCTCATATTTAGACACCAATATCTCAAGAATAAATCATGTCATCTCCAGATACCGTTATTCCTCCTCGAGGAAGTACAGTCTATGAACAAATCCAGAAAGTAGAAGATGGATCTGACACAGAATCAACAAAAACCATCAAAATGGTATCCATCATCAAAGATTTGTTTTCACCCTACAACATACCAGTTTACAGCATAGATAGAATCTGGGATGATGCCTATGAGACTGATTCCAATGAATATGAATGGGGTACCTGCTCCAATGCTACTACAGATATCCCTAGTGATACTGATTCTATATCTCTTTCTCAAGAAGAACATAATGCAGAAGATAGACCTCTTGAATTTGGACCGCAGAATATCTATGATGCCCAGGAAAGTGAATAGAAACATTATGAACAAGTCTATATGGAAGATGATACCATCGAGGACCTCGACGAAATCCTAAATTTCTTTAAACCCAAGACCCATCATGATGAAAACTCTATCCTAACACTTACAGTAGCCAAACTTGATCCACCCAATGATTCCTTACCACTTGTCTTTCCTGACCTAATCAACTGGGATGAACCTGAAACACATGATATACCAATTTTCCTAGATGATGCATCTATTATCCATTACCTATGTACCGTAAATCCTAAAACAGGCTCTACTGGTGAACAAAATAATGATATCTGTCAATCAGGGAGTGCCAAGTCTCTCAGTCGCAAAAATACAACAAATAAAGGATCTGATGCTGAAAACCAGTCAATGGCAGCTCTAGATCATAAAAAAGTAAAAATAAAGGACGCATCTAAGGGTGAAAACCTTTTTAAGGCACCTAAAGATGGGAGACTTAACACTCTTCCTAAGCACTTTCATGAGCAATCACCCATATTGATTGAGCCCACTCAATCAATCAACATTGGTACCACAAAAGCAGCCAAAAACATACACCTTGTAGAATCTCTAACAGAGGAAGAAAGATCAGCATTCATCATCTTCTTTAAAGGACAACAAATCAACTTTGCTTGGTCATATGCTGATATGCCCGGAGTAGATCCACACTTAATCATGCATCACTTGTCCATTTCTACAGGAGTTAAGCCAGTCAAGAAAAAGCTACGAAAGATGAATCCACAGGTGGCACTCATGGTCAAAACTGAACTAAAGAAATTATTAGACGTCGGATTCATTTGACCCATTGACTATGCAGAATGGATTTCCAACATCGTTCCAATATCAAAACCAGATGGTAGCATCAGAATATGCACTGACTTCAGAGACGTCAACAAAGCTTTCCCAAAGGATGACTTTCCTCTGCCAAGTATCGACATAATTGTAGATCTCATAGCAGGCCATGCAATGCTCTCACTAATGGATGGTTTCTCAGGCTATAATCAAATCAAAATAACTCTTGAAGATCAAGATAAAATAGCATTCACCTATCCTTGGGGAATGTACTATTGGAATGTTATGCCTTTTGGCTTAAAGAATGCAGGGGCCACTTATCAAAGAGCAATGACCACAATATTCCATGACATGATGCACACATTTATGGAAGACTATGTGGATGATTTACTAGCCAAATCCTTCACCAAAGTTGAACATCTTGGCATCCTAACAAAGATTTTTGATCGATTGGAGAAATTCCAAGTCATGCTTAACCCTAAGAAGTGTGTCTTCCGGGTTACATCAGGCAAGTTACTAGGCTACATAGTCTCAACAAAAGGTATTGAAGTTGATCCAGCAAAGGTACAAGCCATTATGGACATGCCACCACCAAAGAATATCAGTCAACTTAGATCTCTACAGGGACGACTTCAATCAATCAGGCAATTCATTGCTCAGCTAACAGATAAAAGTCTCCCATTTAACCATTTACTACACAAAAATGTACCATTCAAATGGGAGGCCAAGTGTGCAAAATCTTTTTACCAGATCAAATAGTACCTGATGAATCCACCAGTTCTAGTACCACCAGTCGTAGGAAAGCCATTGATCCTATATATCTCAACAATTGATATATCACTGGGGGCACTATTGGCACAAGAAGATCAACAAGGGAAGGAATGGGCTATATATTACATCAGTAGGACATCGAATGACTATGAACTCAAATATACATTCATTGAAAAGACTTGCCTAACAGTAATCTTCACATCTCAGAAGTTTTGACATTATATGCTAGCACACACCATCAAGCTAGTTGCAAAAATTGATCCTCTCAAATATCTACTCAGTAAGGAAGCTCTTACAGGACGATTGGCTAAATGGGTCATGATTCTCAGTGAATTTGACATCCAATACACATAAAGATGAGCCATCAAAGGACAAGCAATTGCAGATCAACTGGATGAAGCACCGCTGCTAGGAAAACAAACCATGGAGGCTGAATTTCTAGACAGGGATGTTCTTGCTCTTTCTACCAAACACTAGACCCTATACTTTGACGGATCCTATACACAACATGGTTCCGGTGCAGGCATTTTGTTCATTACTCCTGAAGGACACACTATGCAAAGATCATATAGGCTTATGTTTCCATGCACAAATAATGTGGCTGAATATGAGGCATTGGTCATAGGCATCAAAATGGTCGTCGAATGGAAAATCACAGAGTTAAAAGTCTATGGAGACTCACAACTGGTCATCAATCAAATCAACAACAACTATTAGACAAAGGACAACAAGTTACTACCCTACAAATGAATGGTGGATGACTTCAAACAATATTTTTTGCACATCACCATTGAGCAAATACCAAGGTTGAACAACAAAGTAGCCGATGCAATGGCTACTATCGCTTCGTTACTACAAATTCCAAAGCAATAGAGTTGTTATGAGTTCCTGGTAGAGCAACTATTCTCCCCTGCCTATGATCACTCTGAATCCCAGGTTATCTATGCCTTGACTGGTTCAGATTCTCCTTTATATGGACCAATATACGACTACCTCAAACACAATATCTTACCACTTGACCAATCCCGTAACCAAAAACGTAACTTTATCCGACAAGCTGCCCGTTATACCCTTACTATCGATACTTTGTATCGTCGAGGTCTTGATGGTACTCTTCTTCATTGCCTTGATTGTAATGATTCTGATTCTGCTTTACACGAGCTTCATGAAGGTATTTGTGGCACACATTCAAGTGGCACTACTCTTGCTAAAAAACTTCTATGGATGGGATACTACTGGCCTACAATGGAGAAAGACTCATATTATTTCACCAAGAAATGTCCTAAATGCCAGATCCATGGCAATCTAATACATGCACCAGCATAGGAACTACAACCCTTTACAACATCATGGCCCTTCTGTCTATGGGGACTAGATTTAGTTGGCAAAATTCATCCATCATCTTCAAATGGACACAAGTTCATTATAACAGCAACAGAGTACTTTACCAAATGGATAGAAGCCGTTCCCATGACCACAGTGACCATGAAACAAATTGCCTCTTTTATCCTCAATTATTTGATCTGTAGATATGGTATTCCAAGTTCCATCATCACAGATAATGGACAACCCTTCAAGAATCAAGATGTCCAAGAACTATGTGAAAAATTCAAAATCCAACATAGGTTCTCTACACCATACTACCCACAGGGAAATGATCAAGCAGAAGCATCAAACAAGACAATACTGAAAATCCTCAAGAAAACAGTGAATGATGCAGGCAAATATTGGCACATACAACTCAATCCAACACTTTGGGCATACCAAACTAGCATCCGCACACCTATAGGAGTAACACCATACTCATTGGTATATGGATCCAAAGCCATTTTACCCCTAGAGGTAGAGATCCCATCTCTCAGAGTCTCTTTGAAAGGCTTAATCCTAGATGAAGAGTATCGAGTTAACCGACTACAAGAACTTGAGCTATTAGATGAAAGATGCCAACATGCTTATACTCATCTCAAAGCATATCAGCAACACATGTGCAGAAGCTACAATCACAAGGTCATTCCCCGCAACTTCAAGGTTGGTGACCTAGTCCTCAAAGAAAATCCAAGAAATCAACAAGATAGAGAAAAGAAAAGGAAATTTGAACCTAACTGGTTGGGTCCCTATGTCATCCTATCAGTCTATGGATCAGGTGCTTATCAGCTAACAACTTCAGATGGAGATGTGCTCGATGAACCAACTAACAACATTCATCTGAAGAAGTATTATACTTAAAGTGGCCTAGTGCACGGAAAAAGCCAAAATAAACAAAAAAATAAATAAAAATTCAGAAAAAGAAAAAACAAAGTACAATAAAAACAAAGGGTGAAAACCTGGTAAACAGGCGTTCTTGTGAAAGAACGGCTCCTCTATCTATTTTCATGCCATTTTATCCATCCAAACACTATCGGCCATCGCCTGACACTTAGCATATATTCATTCAAGATATACTTAACGTAGTCACTATCCTAGGTTATCCACCTATATCTATCCTCTTACCGCATTCTACCATGGCTTGGGAATCACTGTACATGATCATATGAAGAGGCACACTCAGCTAGGGGCATTAATTGGTTCAAAAACTTGCAAACATTCCAAACATCACAACTATTGAAAAACACAGAAGATGACATCCAACAAACCAAAACAATGCTTTATCACAAAAACCAAAAACAAAACAAATCACAAAAATACCAAGGATGGATGATGTTTTGAAGTACTAAATGTTGCATTCTTGCATAAAGTCTTAACTAGTTTTGCATTTTTGAACTTTTTGAATTATTGGATTCTTTTCCTTGTCTCACTAAATGCTTGACAGCTAGAGATTGTGGGGAAACTCCAATATTTTCTTAGTCTTCTGTCTGGGAGGTGATCACTTGTACTATGTGAATACATGCCTCAAGACGTGATACCTCGAATATCACTGAAGGCCTGATTCCACTTCACACATACAAATGATTTAATCTTGTCTGTTTATGCAATGTGCACTCAGGTCGTCCTGGTTCAATTATACCTTGACGCTTGTGCTATCTTGCAAAATCAAATATCATTTAAATTTTTCTTAGGTCATTATGGTTCAATTATACCATTATGCTTGTATAAATTTTCAACATATCCTAAACAAATCAATGCTCAATGATGATATCTACAAAGAAAGCAAACATATGGTTCTATCGGATGGCAAATACAGAATAAGGGATGCTCCAAAAACAATTAGTTGCATATCATTGTACCAGTAGTTACATATCATTTCACATCATTTCATATCATTTAACATCATTGCATATCATTTTAACATCATTTACATATCAAGATACATTTAGCAGCATATTAACACATACATCTCATTTTCAAGATACATCTCACAGCATATAAAAGCATACATCCTGCATCATACATTACATCATATATTTTAGCATTACATCATCACATAAAATAAATGTATCCATATCAACACATCACATGATCAAAAATGGTGCCATATATATATATATATCTCAAAAATGATCAAAATCTACAAAATATGTCCAAACACTGTGTCTAGTACAAACAATAACAAATGCTCAAAAATACAACGGAGACCATGTCTCTCAAGTATGACTATCCCCTGACGGAGATGATCTCGATCCAGATGCACCCACCCCTGGATCTCCAGGAGGGTCTTGTCTCGGTGGCCCCATAACACCTCAGCTCTTAGACCGTGATCTAGTAGCTCGAGATTGGCTGGATCTAGACTGTGCAAAACTCTGTACTTGCCGGTCCCTAGGTACTGCTACCTCATAATGTCGCCTGTAATACTCTGCCTCCTAGGTTCTCAGTGCCAGCTCTCTAAGGGTGTCTCTCATCGGACCACCCACCGCTGCTCTCTGCATGCTCGCCACCACCTCCTCTGCTCGCCCCCTCCACTCTATCTCAGTAGTCAACTGAGAAATCTATCACTGATAGGTCAAAATCTGTGCCTGCAGCTGCTACACAGTAATCTACAAGGTCCATATCTGTGCATCCTCCATATGGCCTGGAACTCGCACTTGCAGCGGTACCTATGCTGGCGGAACCCCTCCCACTCGGCCTATCCTCGGTACTAGAGGTGGGAGTACATCTGTCCTCCTCCTCTATGCTGGTCGACTAGGCTCCTCCTCACCACCCACTACAGCTAGCACCTCCCCCACTCTCCCCTCTCTACCAACTCCGATAGCCAATCCACCTCTCCCCCTCTCTATCCTCCCCTGTCTCACTTCTCTCTCCACACCTCTATCTCCTCGCCTCCCTCTACCTCCTCTCCCCATCATCTCCATCATCTCCCCCATCTCCCTCCTCCTCATCTGAGTCAAATGATGGCCTCATCTCCTTAGGATCAGATATCCTGGCCACCGTCCATGTGGCAAACAAATGGGCGAACTCATCTGTCATGCCCACATCCTGAATCTCTGGGGCATAGTCCCAGATCTGCCTAGGCAACCCCACAAACTCCTCCACCACCATGGTACTATCAATAGTCAGCCCCCAATCGATCACATGCTGCTGCCGCTGTGCATAAAGGCATGCTCCCTGAGGAATACCTTGCTGGTGCTCGAACTGCCTCAAAACTTTGGTCACCACAAACCGCTCAATCACGAACGGGGCCCTCCCAATCAAGTATTTGGTCATGAAAACAAAGGGCATCTCTAGCCCGTCCTCCGCCCATACCTCACATCCTATATACGATTGCCAGGTGACCGTATCTATATCATCAAAAACCCTCCTCCAATGCTCTAGTTTGCCCAGCTTACGCTGGACAACTAGACCTCTATATCTGTAGGCATATTCTGCACCTACGGGCCTGTCCCTATCTGCTAATGGCCTCGCTGCTGGAATATGCTCCCAACACCATACCTGTAACAAAGTCACGCCAGCTGACAAACTGCCATAACCAAGGTATACTACCTCATGTAGACTCCTATATAAATGAGCCAGCATAGCTGACCCCCATGCAAACCTCCGACCCTGAGTGACCATCTCCTCCAAAACTAACCCCCATCCCACTGGGAATCCCTTTGACCTGCGATCAAGACAAAGGAATCCCCCAATGAAACCTGCTAATACGGATGGCAATGGTGCATAATCCAAATCTAGAAACTCCTACCATGGAATCTCATAGCCGCAGACTATATCATCCTAGAAAATACAGTGCAGTGCCTCTGTGCCACCCTCCTCCGATTGCTCGTAGGGTAGTAGTGCCCCTACTACAGGGATGCACAGAATCCAGTAACAATCCTCAGGTGTGACTGTCATCTCTCCCATGGCAAAATGGAAGGTGTTCGTATCACTATGCCACCTCTCTACCAAAGTTGTCAATAACCCTCGATTCATAGTGAACCGAGGCATATCCAGGAGAGACGTCAATCCACATCTCTCAATAATGTCCAAATCAGCCTGCGACAACCGCGGTATCAATGTCCACGATCTAGGGAGTCTCTCCCTCAACTGTACCATGCCCAATCGCTCTTGTCAACAAACAAAACAAATCCAATATCAGTTTCCACATCAAAACAAATCAACAACATGAAACAATTTGCTCATCTACATCAAAGTTCAAAATCTTATCATTTCATATCAACTTGTAACACAACTCAAGTTATCAAAAACCATATCAAAACTTATAACACAACTCAAGTCTCCATAATCACATAAACTTGTAAAACAACTCAAGTTTCCCTCCCATATCAGCTTGTAAAACAACTCAAGTTTCCAACCCATATCGGCTTGTAACACAACTCAAGCTTCACACACATTGAACTTGAAACAGAACACACAAAAAAATCATATTTTGATTAATACCACACATTGATATCTATACATAACTTGGAAAAATCACAAATCAAAACAAGTTATACAAACATTCATATTGGATAAATCCATCACATCATGAGAGACCAAATCAAATTTTCAAATCGACTCATCTCGCAAAATTTTTCCAGATGCGCTAAAACAGATACCCAATGCACTAAAACCATCCCACGCGCTAGGTTGTCTTTCCTACGTGCTAATCTATTTGTCCTATGCGCTAGACTGACTCTACGTGCTAATTTTCTCCCCCCATGCGCTACCTGACCCACCCCATGCGCTAGACTCTGCCTACGCGCTAATCTACACCTCCTAGGTGCTACCCATTTGGCCCTATCCACTAGGTTAGTCCTACGGGCTAAACCCCCTTACCTATGCAAACCTCTACGACCCCTATGTGCTAGGTCACCCCTACGCGCTAACTTGCTGACTAGACGCGCTACTCAACACTTTCCATTGGCTATTATACCTATACACACTAACATATTTTTGCTATGCGCTATTCTCCCTTTTTCGGATGCAACCCCTAAAATTAAACTCGATGCACTACTTCAAACTTTGTATGCGCTACTCTAGACCCTAGATGCGCTAAAACATTAAACTCGAACTTTGAAAATCAAAAAATGACTAAAAATGACAAAATAACAAGTCAAAAAAGGGTAAAAAACATTGACTTACTAGTGGTCCACATGCTACAGGTCTCCAGTACCTCCGAATGTGCTTGAATCAGTGTCTATGATAAGGAATAGGCATTTTCTATCCAGAGCAAATTCTCTTTCTTCAAATTCAACAAAGCACAAATGATTCTAAATCAAGCCCTTTTCCCCTTTTATAGGAGGAAAATGAAATTAGGGTTATCCAAATGGACCTGTAATATGGTCACAGTCTCCCCTATACCATTAACATTTGTAACTTATCGGGAGATGAATCAATTTGCACACTTTTCACATGCACGAACTCATACACATCATACGCAACTCATCCAATCAAATCAAAAAATTTCAAAAAAAAAAAATTGATTCATCTCCTGAGGGGGCATCACCATCAAATATTGAATCTAGGGCATCACGCATCAAATCAAATATGGGGCATCACACATCAAATCAAAGTTAGGGCATGACTTGCAAATCAAAAGAGTGACACAAAAATTGCATTGATCATAAATCATGATAAGGCATCATTTTCTTTGAAATAACATATCCACACATGTCACTTCAAAGAGGGGCAAAATGTAGACGTATAAAAATGACCTTATTCCTAAATGAATATTTTATGTTCATTTCTCTATTTGATTAAATCCAATTTAATTAAATTATCCACCTTTCTCTATTTAATTAAGTAAATTACTCAATTTATTTAAATTAAATTCTCTATACCATTTAATGAATAAATCATTTTATTCAATTAAATCCCCCCTATCCACTTTTAATTAAATTCAAATTTAATTAAATACTTATCCTAAAATTGAATAAATCTAATTTATTTAATTTCCCCAAATGGCAACCAAATTGAATTAAATTATTTCAATTAAATCCTACTATCCCTCCATCCACTTGCAAAATCTCAAACCCCTTTCTAATCCCTTCTAGAATCTTCTAATCACTTCTAATTAACCTAACCCCTCTTCTAAACTTTGTCACATCCTTAAGCAAAGGTAAGTCACTTCTCAAACCCTTAAAGTCTTTGATAACCATTAAAGGCTTTCAACCTTCAACCACTAAATGGCTCAAAGTCTTTGAAAACCATTGAAGGCTTTCAACCTTCAACCACTTAATCCCCAAAGTCTCCAATAACCATTAATGGTTAACTCAAACCCTCCTACATGGTTAAAACATTTTTTTTGACTCAACCTTCATCAAACCCAAGGGTCTCATCAGGCCATTAATGCTTTGACCATGATTGTCTCTTAATCATTTCCACAAAGGTTTATCCTTGGATTAACTCTTAATCTAGTGGGTAATCTTAATTTAGACTTGACCCTTAGCCTCTAGATAACCATGAGGTCTTCTCAGGCCTTTAATGCCTCCAACATCTTCTCTCAACCCAACCCTATGTTGACACTTTTCACCATTTCATTGGTGCCAATTGTGCACATGGATCCCCAACTTTCAAACTCAGCCCTTGATTAAACCATTCAATCCTGACCATCCATTGCCCTGTTTATACTATAAATAGAGCTCTCATTCCTCCATTTTAAACAATCATCCTTCAAATTTGTAGCATCACACTTATGCTCAAATTCTTTCAAGCTTTCTCATTTCATATATGCTCATCATTTAGCCACTTTTAGATCAGGAATTAGACTAAATATGCATGTTTAGAATAATTTCTTTATCATTTTAGCTCAATCATAGACTAAATATATCATGTTAGGATAGTAGTCATACTAACCTTGTCATCTTATCATCTAGTTTATTGCATTTCTAGATTCATACATATCTTAACATACCTTTCATACTAAAATCTATCAAAGCATCCCTCATTCTTGCATTTGCCATCCCTAAACCATTTTTCTCAGTGATCTGAGAGCAAAAACATTGGTTTAAGGGACATTGTGAGATAGAGAACCATGGGACCCTCCTTGGGAAGCTGAGTAATACGTTATTACTCCATAGCTTGCACCAAGAAGTCCTCTGTGTGTGTGTGGACTAGTATTTAACAATATTTTCACATATTGAATTTTATCAGCCCACTTTTCCCGCATACACTTATGACTAATTATAAATTGCCCCAAACAATCTCAACATTTACCTCTATCAAAAATCTGATTCTCATCACCTGATATCATGATCCAGACAAAGGCACCTTTCAATAACAATTGAGCATAATCCTTATAATCAAACCTTTTCATCTCATTACCACAACAGCTAGTGTGCACACCTTTTGCCTGATTTAAAAATTTATAGCCACACACTACTTCAACAAAAGTAAAATCATGAGACAAATCACTATAGAGGCCTTCTCACAAGATGCCATACATTTCACTATACCAATCAATTCTATTCTTAGCAAGGGCATCATCATGCTGAATTTGAAAAATAAAAGATTCAATCTCACCATTGTAGTTCTCATCAGCACATGCCTTGCTATCATTTAAATTCATAGAATGAGGGACATTACTAACAAAATGATACAAACAAGGAACATAAACATTTTGGTCCAGATGTGATACTTCACTATGCTGATCATAATCTATACTATCCTTGTTTATCAAACTCAACACATCCACATCCTCAATATCCCATTCATGGAAAAGAATGCATACCTCTGGCTGAAGCAAATCCTCAGCTAAGTCTTTCTCATTCAGACTTACATCCACTTGAAAAATTTCCATTTGTAGTTTGAAGTAATCATCACACAACCCATGCCCCTTATCTTCATCATGAAGCAGCTTTTTACAACACATGCTACTATTGTTTGGAACTTCATCAGAATAATAAACTTGTTCAACACAAGGGGAAACTTCAGCATTTTCATCAATGAGGTTAACACTATGAACATTTATATCAAAGGCAAAAACTCCATATCCGATTCAATCATACTATCAACATTCACATCCTCTTCATGGTATTTCAAAATTTGAAAGCATTCAAATATAGGTTCATTTAAATCTGAAAATAAAACATTATCCACATTTTAACATATGTTCTTATCTTCAAAAATACTTTCATTTTCTTGTTCATGACTGAGATATATAACTTGATCTCCTCTTATATCATCTTCACAATATGAATAATAAGAACTCTCATAGGTATCCTCAGCTGCATAACTAGCATTCATTTGCTGATCATAAGAAAATGAAAAACTTGTGTCAAAACCACTCTTATTCTGAAATTGATCTTCATTGTTCATTTGTGTACCTTCAAGGTGTTGAAAATATACCTTAGTGTCCTCATAATCAGCATTACCACTCCATTCTAAAACACATTCATCACTGGGTATACTTGTATTGAGAACACCATTAACATCATTCACAATTTCAATTTCACCTTTACCAGACTTAATCAAAATCTGATTTACATCATATTGCACATCCTTGTGTGACAAAACAATGGGCTGATTAGTAACTTCTTTGTTTGAACACATTGTATCATTATCATCATTCACATAATCAGCAACACTTGGTGATCCCTCAGTATTTGATATTTCAACATTAAATACATTAGAAACATGTAAAGACTGATTGTCATCACCATCATTGTTTTCATTATCATTATCCTTGAGAGATGCATGATTAACTTCATAATTTGCAGCCACATAATTAGCATAACTGGCATACAAATCAAATGGTGCATATCCTTCATATATATCTATCTCTGTAACAACATTATCACTAAATTTCCCACTGATCATTTCATCGTTATTGTAAGAGACAGGTGGCATTGATAGCAGAAATTCTTGACTCACCTTTAAATTTGAATCACATATATTAGGAAAACCATTTGGAACAACAAGGCTTGACATATTTTGACAAGGAATGTTTTGCTCAGCTTCACATGGTATTTCACCATTGAAGTTGTTTGACAAGAAACAACAACATACACAAATCTCTTTGAGATCCCAAATTTTAAGTTATTTCCAATGTCCCTAGCTGTGTTAAAAGCTTCATGCAAAGTTTTTGGTTCTTTATTTCTCAATATGAAACTCATATTCTCATCAAAGGCACTCATATAAATTTCCAAACATACTTTATCATTGAACTTATACTTGCTGGAAATTTTAGACAATGTTTGTGACAACCTAATATTAAATGCTAGTACCAATTCATCTTCCTTGATTTGTATGTACGTGAATTCTCTTAGCATATCATAATCACTCACATGTTCAGCAAATTGGTCTATGAAGTCTGAAATTAATTCTTCCCATGAGGAAATACAATTTTCTAGTAAGAAAGAGAACCAATCCCTTGCATCCTCTTTCAATGATTGGATGAATAACATCATGAAAACATCTTCTTGACAAACTTCAAACTCTCCCATCAAGTCTAAAAATATTTTCACATGTTGACATGTTGATTATGATTTCTTCCCACTGAATATTGGCAAATACTTTCTAATTTCTGTGGGCATGGGATTTTGGTAACCCGAAATACCTTCAAAGCTCAAAGTAGCATAATAGTTCATACTGAAACTTTTCCTTTTACATGGTTGTTCTAGTTTATTGGACATGGTCATATGTGGAAATATGCAAGGCTGAAAAACTTCACTACACATTTCTTCTTACTCCCACAAATGATTATACAACCTTGCAATGAATAATGAAACACTTCAAGCACATATCATCATTTCAAATCTATTCATAACATTGCTTGACAAAAACCTTTCTTCAAATTTGCATACCACAACAAAACATACATGCTGGAAATTACAACAAAACATACATGTTGGAAAGTACAACAAAATAGATATGCAAATGGACTTGTATATCCTCTCTTTCCCTCTTTACTAGTGTTGTTCACCTAATGGAAAGACTATTTTACTCATTCAAATTTTCAAAAGAAATGTCTTGCATTGATACTTCTAAAAGTACCTAGGTATTTGCAGCTATAGGACTTGTAGATCTGAACATTTACTTCAACTTTTAGCATGGTCTTTTACCTCAGAGTCGCCACCTCTTGCATAGAGGACATTTTTGACAGTAGAATGCCATTCAACAGAAATTTAATTCTCTATTTACTCCTTCAATCTCGTTGCAACCAATTCACTCCAGGCCACAAACATATAGACCTAGGAAAATCAACATCAAATCTATGTGTATCTTTGTACTACACTTTTTTATAAAACTTTTATGATGAAGAATTTATGTGTAAATCTGCATTAGCAGTGATAACCCATATCTCTGCACTATATATAAAACCATAAAACCTTATGCAATACAAATTCCATAGACATTCAACACTGGTATGAAACATGGAGTCACCACCCAAATAAGGAATTGGGGAAAAGTTTGCATAGAACTGCAAGGACTTGCTCACAACTTAGCAACATGAATTTACTGTTACTCCTTCATAATATATGATATGAAATAACATATCATTCTATAGATCCCAAACAATACACACTCTCTTCACCATAAAATCACTTTCAACTCTATGCATACACAATGGACTGACTGGTTGGATTTAATTATGCAATTTCTATTCAGCGTCCCTACTAGAGTCACCACTTTTCTTGTTCTCTAATTTTGATTTCCTTAAACCCCTCTGTAAGAAAATGTGAAAACTTTGTCGCATGTGGAGAGGACAACAAGAAAATAAAATTTCAGAAAAAACATATAACAAGGTTTTTACAAAAAAAACCTTCTACACTTTAAGCTTTATCCAAAGCTCAAGTGGGTAAACCTCTTTGTGAATACTTTCACAATTTTAATATGAGATCCACAACAAACCAATGCTAAAAGCCTATGAACCTCATCACCTTAATAATACTAAAACATGAAAAGAAAACATGTGTTCATTTTCAGCCTTGAACCCAAGAAAGATAGAAAAAACTCCACAACTACTACCAGTGCCTCATCTAGGCTACAGAGTTACTCAATTTAAACAAGAGCTCCAAATTCGAGCATTCTCATACATCTCATCACTTTGGCTTTGATTAACCTAATATATGCCTAACATGTATATAAGCTCTTTCCCTTTAATGCTAAAAGTGTTTATCAAATTCAAAGCATCAAACAATTGATTTACTAATAGAGATATTTCACATATATTTAATTCCTCTCCTGAAGAGAAAAGCCTGAAACATATCTGCAAAATTGCCTTGCAATCCCTATTCGATCAAATAACCCTAGATTATTCAAAAGAAACCAGTAAACTAATGAATGCACACTAGAAGACAATGAAGGTTTAGGCTTAGAAAGCTTTGATCTGTATATTAATATTCAATTTTGAAAAATCTTACATAACTCAAGGTGATTTCTATGAGAAGAAGAAAACCCTAGATATATTTCAACAGAGTTTCTTTACAAATTCTTGCGATGATCTCACAAATGAGAAGAATAGAGGATAAAAGGAGGAGGGAAAAGATTAGGTTTCATCTTAACATTCCATGTGTCTTCTTTCCTTAACTGAATTTCATTTCCTTTCCCCTTCCCATGGAAACTGCTCTCGAAATATCTTATATTTGTTGAAACTAATTCCATAACTACATTCCTTGCTTTGAGATATTTTTGGCAGTATATAATACTTCTATACTTGGGAAAAAATTAACCCCTGAGTGAATTAATCACTCATGCACCTCTGTCATTTAAATTTTTGAATTTCTTCTATAGTTGAAACTATGACATTAACTTTGATTTTTCATCCATTTTACTCCTAATGCCCTACCATGTGGCGACCTGCGATTCGCTGATGAGGTCCACTTTTTGCCACCTCACTAATTTGCCACTTGGATTGCCACATAACCGCCACCTCAGTTCCCTCGTTGACTACCACCTGTACACCACTAGACTGCTCTATCATCGCCACCTCTGCGAGATTGACCAACTCACCTAGCAACTGGACCTGCCACCTCATCTTTCACCATTTCATGATGGTTAATGGGAAAGCAACTTCGGCTTGCTAAACAGTGATGACCGTCTGATCTCCTACAATCTGCATGATCTTTACTATTTCTTTTTCTGCATGTGCTTTTTGCAATTTCATGATGGTTAATCTTCGAGCAACTTTGGCTTGCAAAACAATGCCATTCATCCAATTGCAATGAACTTTCTCACTCATTAATCTGCCCATTCTTTGCAAAACCCACCTGCCTCAATAACCATGTACACATGGAGTCCACCTGGTTGCTAGATGTCTCTTCGAACACCTCAGGATTCACACCCGTCTACGCGGGCTCCACTAGTCGCTCAACTGCCACCTTGTATCAAAAGCCTCAAACTTTCAACACTATGGTTATGTGTGTTCCCACATTTAAATACCAAAAAACCTCATCACCCAGCGAATGTGTGATATATGCATTTGCACATTCTGAAGCTTTTCAATGGTGCTACAATAGCTAATACATTTGCTTAGTTTGCTATGGTTTTACCAGTTGATGTGCTATGCAAGAGGGGACATTGGTGCTATGCCATTTGAAAATTTTTGAAGGATCCACTGCACTCCCCAAACACCATGCACAGGGAGGTTTTATGCATTTAGTTTGAAATTTCTACAGCCTTTTCTCCAAACACTTCCAAATGTGTTTGCTTGAAAGTTAAAATGGCCTCCAAACTTCATGACAGAGGGTTTTTAACCTACTAATGGTATCTACTTTGGTTTTTACGCTTTCAATGCCCCTTTTCAACCTCCACATTGCCTCACACCAAAGTCCATGCTCAACAACATCCATGACAGAGGGGGGAATTTGACATTTCACTAGCCAATTGCATTACTTCAGTTTCAATGCTCTCCTTCAATGCAGAGGATCCACATAGGGGAGGACAAGCTAGAGTAGAGAGGAGGACTTGGCAGGGGCCATGAGATTCATCTTACACCTACCATTTGCAACTTGTTTGAAATGTTTCTTTAAAACCCCCTTCAACACCATGATAGGGAGGATGATGTTGCACAATTTAATGCCTGCAAATTGCATTGAAATTTATTTGAAAGTTTTTGCAACCTTTTACATGCCATTGCCTATATTTGTTTGGAGTTTAATGATGCTCCTTCACTTTATGTGCCATGCAGAGGGAGAATAGACTTGCCAGTTTCATTTCCTTGAAACTTTTTAAAGCTTTTCCAACATACCATGCAAAGAGGATGTTGGCATTACAATTCTATAACTATCATCTCCCAAAGGAATGAGATTAGCTATCACATTTTTAGTCATGACAGTGAGTCCCTCAATGAACACGTTGTGTAGAACTGCACCCTCTTGAGTGAAGTTTGTCTTGGGTAGAGGGAAAGTTAGGTGGATTGAATCTCCTATTGGGACTTGTCGGTATAGCCACTAGGTTGAACCTTTCTTCACTTTTGTATCCACCTTTTTCGAAAGGGATACCTAACATTTTTACTACCTATATAGTATGGCTATGGTCAGCGTGACTCCATGTTGATCCGATTGAACAGCCAAAAAATGGTGTCTAATCTGGGTAAGTGGGCAATATCCACATTTCTTTCACTTGCACAAAACCAAGCTATTGTATGCAGTGGGCATAAGGTGTAGGGAACTCAAATCATCTACAACTCGCACCTGAGAAAAATAACATCTCAACAATTGGGGATAACACTAATGCATGCATTGAAGCTTAAGATAAATAATAGTCATTGCACTATTGGTTAGGCTCTCTGCCCACTGGCATGACCGCTGGTCCACTTCAGTTGTTGGTAAAATACCAAGGTTGATTAGTCTCTCTGAGATCTCCATGTACAGGGTCATCAACATACTTCTCCTCAATGCTTGTCTTATCTTGAACCAAGAACTTCAAATCTTAAACTAATAATGGCTTACATTAGCATTTTAGATATATGCCCATCAATCCATAGGTGATAAGTAAAATAAAGTCACCTCTCACCATCCTATTGGTGAATTGTAATCGAGCTGACATTTATATACATTTCCATTAATTTAAAACCACTTCACCATAGAATTTAAAGCATGGGCATGAGCCAGGTCAGGCCCCAAAGCGAGTCCGACTAAAAAAAAATTGTTTTCATGTAACTAAACTTTGAAATGATTTATGAACCTTAAACATACCTCTCAAAATGATTGACACCATTTTTGGATCATTAAACTGAGTTTTGCGACTTTCTGGTGCATGCGCCACATTTTTTGCATTTAATCGCAAAGACGTAATTTTCAAACTGATCAAAACACCTTTCTAGACTTTGCAAACTGATAGGTGTGTACTCTGATATATAAGCATAAACTCTACCAAGAGGTTTCTCAAGATGAATCCCAAGTGAAGAAATATTAATGGTCAAATTTGACCAATTGGCTTTGTCAGCACTGTAGACCTGATGAAGTCAATGCGTAGGGAACTCATGATGCCTTTCTTAAAAATATCAAACGATCTCCATGGACCCTCAAACCTAACGCATAGGTACCTTGAAGTCCATATCAAAACTTTAAATGCTTGGTTTGACTAGGAAGCTGATAGGCTACAAATGGTGCACTCATGAAAATAGAAACTTTAACTGATGTGGCAATGAAAGTACGTAACACTGAATAAGGTGGCTCAAGAAATCCTTTTGAAAATTCATCAAACGGATTGGCCAAAGCTTGAAATTTTAAACATAGATTGTATTTTATACCAGCAATATCCCAAATAAGACATTCTGACATGAAATTCACCGTGGCGTCTTTTACAAATGTGCAAAGCAGGGCTCTGACTAGTAGCTGAATCATGGACTTGTGCAAACCATACAAACTGTAAATGAATTGAGCTTCCCAAACTGAGCAAATGGATTCATAAAGACTTGAAACTTGGTAATCTGACACACATTGATGCATAGAATTGAATGCACTTTTAATTTTAACATGAAAATAAAATGATCAAAAGTTATAGGTGCTCAAAGTAGGCCACTTAATAAAATCTGCATTTGCACCTAAAATGCACTTTCAGCTCACCCCTTGAAATTGGTACTTGATAAACTAATCCAAACTAAAAAATGAGAGTTAAAGAACACTTCATAGGCCAAATGAAAGGTGTAGAAAACATTTCCCAAGCCTTACCCTTTGAAAATCAACTGGCTCCATTTTACCCTCTTTCTAACTAGGCCACCTCAATGAGATTAGGTGCCTTTTGGAAAGTGTAATAGCGAAATTTTGAAATGGGCCTCAAAACTTGACTCAAATTTAATGAGTCCCAATAGAACCAAAGAAGATAGACTCTTCTAAGCAAGTAGATCTCCCTAAAGCACCGGTAATTGAAGGTGAACTACCAAATGTGATTGAACCAGATGTGATTGAATTTGATGAGACACTAGTTCTTACTCAAATGGAGAAAGAACTAGAAGGTGGTTCCATACATGTTCCTTCTATCATAGAAGAACAACCAGTGATACCAAAAGTTATTCCAATCAGTATAAATGAAGAGAAGACAATGACACAAGAGAATGCACAAATAGATGATGTGCAAACCACAGAGCCACCAGAGAAGGTAGAAGAGAAGCACAAGGAAGAAGCACAAGAGTAGAAATTGACTCATCAGTCACTCACTTCAAAGAGAATTATTGATGATGATGAGGATGATGATACAATGGCCATCAAAGGGCTAATAAATATGGATATGTTAAGTCCAATAGAACTGATTGAGATTGCATCTGCAATGCAATCCAAGGCCAAGACAAAGATTCTAAGAGCTTAGAAGAGAGAAGCTCAAACTATATCAACTGCAGTTGACATATTTTCTAGTATATTATTACAAACTAATACTGATAGTCTCATAACTCCCATTGAAAAACTAGACCACTTCGTTATAATAGTAGGGGAGAAAATGAAACATCTTGAAGAGGTTGCTCTATATAATACAAAGAAAGAATATGAAAAGAAAAGAATTGAGACATTGATCAAGTCAACTGAGAAAGACAGAGAAGGTATTACTATGAATATGGACCAAATCAAAGAAGCCTTGAAGAATGGAGGTAAAATTATTCCTACAATTTCCAACTTTTCATTGTTCTTTAATGATCTCGATAAGAAGAGAAAGGAATCTTAACAAGAGCTAAAGAGTTTGAGTGAATCATTTGATTCATTAATTAATTTAGCAATAATTTTTGATATATCTATCATAGTGATACAACATAAGCTTAAGGCATATGAGGCAAAACATATTAAGAGGACTACATCATTGCAAGAGCTACAGACTCATCTAGTCCCTAAATTATAAATTTTGCAGAGAGGATACAAAGAGACAGATAATTTTGACTACACCTAAAATGAGTACACTTGATGCTATGGAAGAGATTGCATACAAAGTCCAAACACACATTGAGATTACATCTACTCTTTTGGAGACATGGGAGAATGATTTTAAAGTCACTAAGACTAATTTTGTTGATATTTTTCTCAAAATGACATTGTAAACTTTTGAACTCTTATACATTTGGCAATCCAAATTTTGGTGTGTTGTATTCATTTATTTCAAATGTATTTGCTTACCTTTGTCATTGATATCGAAGGGGGAGTAGTATAAGTCAGTCAAAATTTATTAATAGTATGTAATTTCTAAGGGGGAGTTTTGCATTATATATTTGAGTTGAGTCATGATTGTTGTAATATGATACTTAGACAAAACATTTGCTAAGTGTTGCCATGATTTGCAAAGGGGGAGATTGTTGGTTTGATGATGATGAATTTATTTGTGTTGTCATTGATGGAAACCATGTTTGGTAAAGTCATCTAGGTCATCTAGACCAACTGGTATAGCCTAACTGGTAGTGGAATAAGTTAGACCACAAAACTACTAAGTTGTTGTCTACTAGTAAATAAGAACAAAGTGATGCTCAAGAGACTGCTATGAGTTAATTGAGAAGAGTGAGACATTATTGTTTTTCAAGAGTGTTGGAGACAAGAACCTACACCTATGTTCCAAACCCCATTAGCAGATTCATTATATTGAGTGAGTTATGATAAATTTTCAAGACACAGTCAGGAAGAACAAAGAACCGGTATAGCAAAGTTAGTATGATCGGTAACCGGTAGACTTATTGTTATGTTTTTAGGTTATGAATTTTTTTTTCTGATAAGTGAAAAGTGTAATGAGTGGGAAAATATAAAAGGTGACTAGATTCAATGAACCTAGGGAATTCTTCTAAGGTTCTTAACCGACTTATCAGAGTTCTTTACAAGGAGATGTAAGTTGTATGATTTCATGTATCGAGTGAGAATTTGATCATGCAGTTGAAGGAGAAGTTAGGTATTGATGTCTAT
Source organism: Cryptomeria japonica (assembly GCF_030272615.1). Taxonomy (NCBI): domain Eukaryota; kingdom Viridiplantae; phylum Streptophyta; class Pinopsida; order Cupressales; family Cupressaceae; genus Cryptomeria; species Cryptomeria japonica. The sequence goes on along the minus strand of NC_081414.1, from coordinate 862,201,199 downwards.
TTGGTGATGGAAGATGAGAAGAAGTGGATCTAATTAGGCATAGAGGTACTAACTTTAGATCAATTGAACTTGTTGTCTTCCTAATAGTTGCAACTAAAAAATCTTCTAACAAGGTCACTCCTAACAAGGTACGGTAGGATCCTAGTAGGTCCAAAGGTGAAATCCTCTAACTAGGTGACACATTAGCTTGTGTTTGTAAATCCCAATAATGTGGGTAGCTCCTAATAGGTCTAGGTCCTAACATGCCTTATTGTATAGCTCTTAACCAGGCTAAAACATTCTTAACTAGGTGTGGCCCTAACAGGGTGATTGTATGACCTTAACTAGACAGATCTCTATACTGTAGTTAGAAGATCCTAGTGGGTACTATTCCCATTGTGGTTTTTCCTAGTTGGGTTTCCATGTGAAAAATCATTGTGTTATGCTTTGCATTCTTTTTTGTATGATTGCTTATGTGGTTATATTTCTTGCATGCTTATTGATTTTCAAGTTGGTGAAAGTAGTTATCAGATTTATTAAGTTTTTGCTTGCACTGATTCACCCCCCCCTCTCAGTTCCTTATAAGTTTATCAAAATGGAACAATAGAAAGGATGAATCAAACTATCTTAGATGTTTCAAGGGAAATGATGGTGGAAGCCAAATTACCTAATATCTATTGGGGAGAAGGTGTCTGTACAACAGTTTACACTTTTAACAGAGTACAGATAAAAGGTGATACTAGTAAGACTCCTTATGAGTTATGGTTTGGTCATACTCTCAAATATTTCAAAATATTTGGAAGTAAATTTTGTATTAGAAGAGATGATGCATTAGGCAAATTTGATCCTAGATGTGATGAAGGAATATTTTTGGGTTATTCCACTAAGAGAAAAGCATATAGATGTTATAACAAGAGATTGAACAGAATAGTGGAAAGCATAAATGTCAAAGTGGATGAGAAAAGCAACAATCAGATCAGATCATATGACTATGGAATGGAAGATGAATTTGTTAGATTAGAACTGACAGTACAAGAATCAGTTTCGAACATTGATCTGGTTGCTCTGGTAACATCAGAAAATTCCACAGTCACTGTTGATGAGTAGAGAGAGTTAGAAGATCAAGAAAATTCAAAGACTTCCAGGTATGTGAAGCTGAATCATTCTAAAGATTAGATCATTGGAGATAAGAGGAAAGGTGTGATGACAAGAAGAAGGTTAGTTGTTGAAGAGGTATGTTTAATTTCTCAAGTTAAACCAGAATCATTTATTGAAGCAAGTAAAGATAAAAATTGGATGAAAGCAATGGAAGAGGAACTATCTATTAGATAGAAAAGAATAAGACTTGGGAATTGGTTCCTAGACCTAAAGATAAAAAGATTATTGGAACTAAATTGGTTTTTCAGGAATAAATTAAATGAGGAAGGTCAAGTTCTAAGGGACAAAGCTAGACTGGTTTGTAAAGGTTATTCATAAGAAGGAGTTTATTATAATGAAACTTATGCTCCAATTGCAAGAAATAAAGCGGTAAGAATATATCTTTCCTATGTTGCACACAAGAACTACAAGGTATATCAGATGGATGTCAAATGTGGATTTCTAAATAGAGATATTGAAGAAGAAGTATACATAGAGCATCCTAATGGATTTTCTTTATCAGAGGACAAAGAAATGGTTTGCAAATTGAAGAAATCTTTATATGGATTGAAACAAGCCCCTAGAGCATGGTATGCTAGATTAGATAAATATCTTTCAAAGCTCGGTTTAAGCTAAGGTAATGTTGATAGAAAATTATATTATAATATTGACCATGATGACATACTAATGATTGAAGTCTTTTTGGATGATATCATTTTTGGAGGAAAAGAAAGTTTATGCATGAAATTTGTTGATGATATGAAGAATGATTTTGAAATGTCTATGATTGGTGAGATGAAATTTTTCTTAGGTTTGTAGATAAATTAGACCAATAAAAGTATTTTCATTTGTCCAACAAAGTATGTGAGGGAATTTTTAAAAAAAATTAGGCTTGATAATTCTAAACCTATCGATACTCCTATGATAATCAATTGCAAATTGTCAAAAAAATGATGAATCTCCTAGAATTAATCCAAGTAGATATAAATCAATGATTGGTGGATTATTGTACTTAACTTAGACTACACCTGATATAATCTATGTTGTTTTTATTGCCTCTATATTTCAATAAGATCATAGATAAACTCAAGATATTGTTGTCAAAAGGATATTTAGATATTTAGATGGGACAACAGACTATGGGTTATGGTATCTGAAAGATGATGATTTCAGACTATGTGCTTATACCTACTCTAATTAGGCAAGAGATGTGGATGAATAGAAGAGAACTATAGGTGATGCATCCTTTCTTGGAAATAAATTGGTTTCATGGCTTAGTAAGAAACAATCATGCACTTCATTATCTATTATTGAAGTTGAATATGTAGTTGCTGCAACTAATTGTACTTAGATTTTATGGATGAAATAGATGTTAAAAGATATGAGGGTAAGTTATGATGAGACTATTGTTATTCACTCTGATAATACTACTACTATTGATATGTCAAAGAATCTAGCATTTTATTCCAAGTTAAATCACATTTCTATAAGGTACAATTTCTTGAAGGACAAGGTTGAATCAAAGGAAGTCAGATTGGTTTATGTGCTTACTAAGGAACATATTATTGATATTCTAACTAAAACATTGTCTAAAGACACTTGTGAGTATCTTAGAGATTAGTTGGGGTTCACCACCCCTCTCTAAAAAAACTCAGAGATGCAAGGATGTATCAATCAAGTGATCTTATCATGCATACTTTATGATCTAGGTTTATGAGATGATGTTGCTTCTTAGGGGGAGTAGTTAGCTATTTGGTTTAGTTTTTTTTATTATTGGTATCTTTCCTTTGTAATTAATGTCAAAGGGGGAGAAGGTTCTCATGTTAAAAACACTTAGTCTTTGGAGAATATGGTATTCATGTTAATCTAAGAGGGAGATATATTTCAGATCAGTCTTTGGGACATTATTGACATTACTTGGCACTCGAATGTGTTTCACATTCAATGTTGCCATCAATGCCAAAGGAGGAGATTGTTGGTAATATGGTTAAGTGTTGTCATTAATGTCATCATTTTATCTTGGTTGGATATGGTTCTACTATCCCAGTTGGACCTACCCCAGTTAGACTTGGTGTTCATCTTGGTTTTGGATATGATTCTGATCCGATATGATCAGATCCATGGTTTCGGTTTTTGAAGAATATTCAGGATGGTTATATGCTTTTCATATTGAGTTGGTTAATGATTTGGTGCTCCAGAAGCTATTACTAATCTTCTTAGTTGATATTTCCTAGTACCACTTATCTTTACTCGTTAGCCTTATCGGTTAGCGATATTTGATGATATGATTCAATATTTTTGGTCCAGCTTATGGGAATGATTTCTAATATGCTAAAGGTATTTATGGATCATGACCCAATTATTTGGTGACTTTGCATTGGCTAGTGTGTTGATATGATGGTCCTATTTGGATTTGGTTAAATATTATGTGTCTAACTGAGGGTTTCTATCAGTTGGTGAAACATGTTGGAGATTGGTCTTAGCATGATTTTTGATTGATATAATTGTTTGGATATTTTAATTAGGTCAATGATATGTAATATAAATTATAATATTGGGCTAGTGGTATCGTGTAATGTAATTTTTGTAATTTTTTTTTATGGGTTTATGGTTTAGCCGACCTTGTTTACCAAGGTTGATGATTTGTATGTATAGGAGATATACTTATATAATTTGGTATCAAGATTTTATGTCTGCATTATTAGAGTAAAGTTTATGTGCAAACTAAGATATATCATTCGGTGAAAGGTTTTTGGTATTGCTGAGTAGACATTTGCTCTTAACCAGAAAGGTATCAAGCATTAGGAGATGCTACTTTCATAGTTCATTCTTTCCAGATTTTAGTCTGATGATTTTGTAAGTAAGTGAGACTTTGTTTTGTGATGACAAGTGAGCAGTAGGTTGTTGTTCTGATTGCAAGTGCAATCCACATTGTAATTATTTCACATACTACTACAGAAGTATTAGCTGATTGTGGGTTTGGTTTCCCACCATGACTTTTCCCTTTATTGGGTTTTCCACATCAAAATTATTGGTGTTGTGTGTGTTGTGCATTCATGTTTTATCTTTCATTGTGTTGGTTTCTTTGTGCTCTAGTATAAAGGTTATAATCTACAATAGTTCTGAATGTTAAAAGAAAATTGTTTCACCCCCCCTCTTAGTTTTCTCTCGGTATCAGATCTGTCTAACACTTTATAGCAACAACCCCTATCTTAGGTCTATAAGAGGACCTGAGAAATTGAGAAATTAGATCATCATGAAGGTTAAATTTATCTTTCTTCTATCTCTTGGCCTTTGGCTCTACAAATTGGGAAGCTTTTGAAGAAGTAGACATTTCTGAACTAATTTAAAATTACCCTAGACTGGTAATATTTTAACTAGGGCTACAATTGATTCTTATCACACATTTTGAAGGAAAATACACAGATGAGCCAAAGGACTTACTGAATTCTTCTTACGCTTTCCAATTTCTATGGCTTCTTGGAGACCTTCACAACATTATTTTCCAGCTCTGCACCAAACTCCTTTAGCAATTCGTAACTAGAATTGTTCTCAACTTTGAACAAAACATTATTTTCTCATAAATGGAATTCATGTGAATAATAATAGTGCAAACAGGCTTTACACAAGTTTAAGTATGCACCATTGATTTTAGGAAATCAACACTAGGCAGCGAGATTCAAATAACCACACCCAAGGGCATTCCTAGTCATATCAATTGTATCATCACTTTATTTAACATCTTCGGTACTCTCTATAATCATCAAAGCCACCCGAGGGCTGAGATGACATACTAGATCCTAACTAGCTGCCACCATTCTGTGTACTCATCCACTTCTCGAAGCTCATAAAAATAGAAACAACTCATTCACTGAGTGTCAAGTAATCATTGATTACAATCATAAAACCCTTCTCGGATACTCGTTTAACACAAATCACAAGGCTCACAAGTTCTGAAAAATAATTACATGGCTGATTCAACTCAGGACTTGGTTAGGACAAGAAAAAGCCTACATTGATTTCTGAGAAATAAGTTTAGTACACCTAATCCACCTCATAAGATAACAACTCAGTGCTGACATGGACCTTCTACTAGTCGGGGCTCGCCTTGAAACATTCTAGACATGTGATTAATTATCAACCCCTTAATGGAAAGAAAAACTTAAATAATCTAGGACACTGGAGGAACATAACAAACACAACATGGGCTAAAATGATTTTCAATGAAAACCATAGCTAAAAGGGCAATTTTCAAATAGAAGCAGACTAAACAAAACTTGAAAAACAACAAAAAGAGCAAGCTAACCAAAATGAGAGAATCTGCTCAAAATCAATCCTAACATGGTCACCAAGACTTAACAAAGTCTCAACAAAATAAGCTTTCTTAATGAAGGATATGACTTAGGTTAATGACATAATATGTCTCATCGAACATCAAAGGTTATACTAAAATCTAAATTTTTGCTAGGACTAATCCTATGTTACATCGAATTGGTCTTATCAGCAAAGGGATATAATGTCGACTAGCTGGTAGAAACATCTTATTGAACCCTTATGTCACACCAAAAATAACTCTTCAACAAGATCAATACAAAGTCTCATCAACACCATGCTTATCGCCATGAATTGTGACTATCGAAACCATAGGTTATAGTGAACTCCCTGACATCACCAAAACCCATCGAATGTCTCACTGAAATAGAAGCATCAGAGAAAGAAGGAACTATGGCTACCTTCTTGGAGTCTTTCCAAACTCTAAGGTCACATCAAAATGGGTCGTCACAAAGATGTAGAAATTTCTGATCGACACTAAATTGTCTTTTGTAGAAACCAAACATGTACAAACTGAAAACTGCACTAAATAGTCATCAAATCTTGATAAAAATCAAATGTGTCATGTAATAAAAATATGATAATAAACTAAGAGGGTGGGTGAATCAGTTGTCACCAAAACTTGCATAAACTTACTTTAATCTTAGATCTAATAATTAACAATGAAAGCATGAATCATCAATACAAGATGAACACACATAACACCAAGATTTTTGACATGGAAAACCTGGTCAAGGGAAAAACCAAGGTGGGAAACCCACAAAATAGGTATACTTTATTAGAAGTATTACAATGGAGAATGCACATGCATTTAGGCACACTTCCTAAAGCTCACTGCTCAAAAAGAAAAAGGGCTACAACCTAAGGAAGGCTCACTACCATACAGACAACTTCAAATCACATCTAGAAATCATGAACTAAGAAACAATATCCTTAATGCTTGGTTATAGTTCCAGTTAATTATAAAAATTTCTTCTTCTTCTTCACACTTCTTCTCTACCTCTGAAAGATCAATACATTATTCACACACTTTCCATACCTCACATTAAATTATTACATTTATTTATACATGACATCAACCTTATGAAGATCATCAAGGTTGACTCAACACACATCACCTAATTACAAAAATATAACCACATATAATACAATATCATATGTGCACCAAAAAAATGTTGGCTAAGACATATCATAGACCTAAATCAACACCTTGAACATGAAACACCTCCAAGAATTATGCCTTGAACATCTACAACACGCTACATGCATCACGTCAGCCAAGAACATGAAGAATACCACCAGACTAAAGAAAATAATTAATTATGTGCTAAATGATCAATGAAAACCACAAAAAATGAAGGAACATGATCTAGAAACATCCACAAACATCATGAATTACCACAACAACATCTACACCAACACAAATTACTAGAATAAATGGTATCTCTATACTGGACCTCAAAAACACTAACTTCAATAATTATGAACCTAAAAGATTCACTTGTGGACCTCCAAATCATGAACCACTTGAATTCAGGAAACACATCAATGTCCCAAACATAATCCTAAATTCAAAGATCAAGATATTACAATGTGGAGAAATATAGATCAAAATACTGACTCTTTGGTATCACTAAGCAACTGAAAAACTGGCCACAACATAGATTCTCATAACTCAATCAAATCTTCATGCAAACCTCTAAATCTTGCACTAAATCAACTAGAGATAATTATCTACAAACTCTTTAATCCACAAACACTATTCTCAAACATACTAAGAAAACCAACTTATTGAACTCCACTACATCACTACACCAAATAGAGAAATATATTGACATCAATGACAACACATCTCTCAAACATCCTCAAATATCTCATAAGCATATATTTGCAACATTCATCCAACAATTTCCAACAATCTCCCCCTTTAGCATTGATGGAAACATATGGTATGAAAAATAATCAATGACTAAGAAAGATTCTCTCTCCCAAAATCAAAGAGAGACTCGACATATTATATTATAGTTTTTCACATGATTTTATCCCCCTTTGACATCAATGGAAAAGACATATATTTGAAATAAAACCATAAAAATCACAAATCTGAACATTTAACTACTCCCTTTGAATAGCAGCCACCTCATCAATATGGATTACAAGACATGATTGTGAAATGCACTAGACTGATGCAAACCAATGCATCTTAGTTCTGATCAAGAGGGGCAATCACCCCTAACTTTCCTTTGAGATACTCAAAAGTATCCTTAAGCAAAGGCTTCATGAAAATATCTGCAATCCATTCCTTAGTAGTTGCATACTCCAATCTGATTTCTTTCTCATTTACCTTCTCTATTAGAAAATGAAACTTGATAGATATAGTTTTATTCTTTGAATGCAATACGGGATTCTTAAAAATGTTAATAGCACTTGAATTATCACAGTAGATAGTAATAGGCTCATCATACTCAACTTTGATATCCTTTAACATATGCTTCATCCATACCACCTGAGTTCAATTGTTAGTAGCAATAATATATTATGGCCCTGCAGTAGATAAATAAATAGAATTATATTTCTTACTCAGCCAAGAAACTAGTCTCTTACCCAACAAAAATGCACCACCAGTAGTACTCTTCTGGTCATCAGCATCTCCAACCAAATCAACATCAGTAAAAGAACTCAAAGTAAAATCATCATCTTTAGGATACCATAAACCAAAACCAACTGTGTCTTTCAAATATCTAAAAATTCTTTCCATAGCAGCAACATGAGATTCCTTAGGATTAGCTTGAAATCTAGAAACAAGACAAATAGTGTTCATGATATCAGGTCTATTTTGAGTTAAGTAAAGTAATCCACCAATCATTGATCTACATCTAGTCTGATTCTCTGTCATGCGCAAACTTTTGGGCTAACAATGGAACAATTTTATTTTTTTTAAACACTTAAACTCTTAAATAATCTATGTTTAAAGTGGAATCAAATAAGTCTTGTCTTAACTAGGATGTAAATAAAATTGTTTTCTAAGGTTGGTTTAGTTAACCAACTCATTTAAGCGACATTAATTAATGGAGATTATTTAATCCAAAGAGGGTTCTTGCAATTTAGCTAGCTAATTTAATTATCTTAATTAAGTTACCGCTAATTAAAATCGAGGGATAATTAGATATCTCAAAAGCATTTAAATCATTCCCAACCCAATAGTGATACTGCTAATTAAATTAATTAATAACTCTTGTTTCCAAATTTTTCCCAAATTAATTTCCACTTGATGATATATTTAATTAAATACAAAAATTATCTAAAAAATGTCCTTATTATAATTCCTTGATAAAATTACATCAATAATGCGATAAGATAACTATATAAAATTTAATAAAATAAATTTAAATAGGTCTTCTACTTAACCCCAAATATGTATAATTAATTGTATATATACCTATATGTAGAAAATATAGCATATATATAAATTATATACATATAAATGATTTGGGTAAACAATCTTTATATTTTAACCTATTTATACATGTATATTTCTTTTAATAAAAAGAACCAACTATGCCCATTAAATATTATCATGTAACTATTAAATAACTGTAAATTTTAAGTTATAATTTAAAAACTTAATTCAATTTCCCCCTCATATTTTACATGCAAACCTTGTCCACTGTGTGTAAGCACAGTGGCGACCGCAACCCGTCCACTGTGTTTACACATAGTGGTGGCACCTCCCGCGCTGAGCACTGTGTGTAAACATAGTGGCTCGGCCTGATACCGCCCCCGCCCTCCTCCCCCTCCTCTAACTTTTGTTTATTTCTTTTTTTGGGGGGGGTATATAAATATATATATATGTGTGTGTGTGTGTGTGTGTGTGTGTGTATCAGTCTCTAAGGGTTAAAAGCTCTATTTTTTTTTTTATAGAACATGCAGGAATACTTTAAAATATAGATAGCATAGAAGATCTATATATTTCATTTCTTGCTAAATAAATTTAGAGTAAGATTTTAATTTTCACATGAATACCAATATTCTTTAAGCTAGGTTATCTAGGCTCTAAATATACAACATTAAATTTATTAGAACTATCAGATTTAATAGTTAAATATATCAAAGAGAAAAGGTTCATTTCTCTGATTTTCTAGATCTATGAAAGCTCCTATATCTCTTTTCATTTTTACAAACATATAACAAAAGACTTTGTAAACTAACAAGTTTATCTACAACAATTTCTTTTCTGCATCTTTCATTTCTTTACTAAAATTGCAATGATACAAAATAACAAATTTCATTATGAGATAGGATTAAATAAAATTAATAGTAGCCTTATAGATTACAGAACTTAAATAAAACGCAATTTTGTTATAATGGATAGGTTTCAGATAAAAAAAAACAAACATAACAACCTTTCATTCAAAAATACTTTTCTCTTACAATATATTTTTGTTTTATACAATAGTCAGCTTTTACAATGGGTGAAATAACCCAACTGGTCTCTCATTCCTAGTAGTGAGGACTTAAATACAATAATATAGTTCTTTATACACATATAAAAACAACATAGAGCTCCTCATTTACATTTCTCCAACTAACGCATAATATTACATTTCCTATTCCTTTTTCTGCAACTAAATAAATCTATGACTCCTCGCTTTCTTTCCTCTTTCCAAGCAACCTGCATACAATCATAAGGGTATGACCATGGGGTGCTCACCTCCCAACCTAGGCTTACTAGAAGCCACCACTAAGCTTGGAGAACCAGGTCCTAGATGGGTTACACTCAAGCAAACACAAATAGACAAGGGGAAAACAAAAAACAACAAACACATTCCCATCCCAAGCTAAAACTTGATCACATAATGTGATTTTTTACTAGGGTGGAAGTGGACCAAGTACCCTAGAGGAGATTCTACTGGATAGTAACTCATAGCCAACTCATGGCATCCAAGAAAAAACACAACCAAAACTCATCTTAACCCCAATATCCTTATGACCCCCAAAAGGCAAACATGCCATATTTGCTCCCCTTATGACCCCTGAATGCATAAATAGAACTATGCAACAAGGATCACATGGATAAACCCTTGAGATCATTCTCATGATGAGATCCTCTCACTCTAAGGTTGTCAAACTCCTTCCACCCCCAAGACCTTTTTTCCCTCCCAAGGGTAAGATAGTCTTGGATACTCCCAAACACAACAAAACTAATAAATAGAAATAGAAAAAGAATCACATAGAACTTTCACAAATACAATGCAAGATACAACATATCCATTCAAACATCCTACATATAGATTTAAACTAACAAGGAAAACACCAACCTTGAATCTACCAAGGGTATTCTAGGGAAAATCTTGGAGAAGAGCAACCCAATCCAAAAGACTTTCTGCAACACTTAGCCAAATTTCCTATCCCAAAACTGGTTTCTTTTCAAATTTGCAAGATCTCCAAAAATGGAGAGTGGGTGATTAGCTCACTAAGCTTCATTGTCAAGCCTAAGAAGGCTTCTCTCACTCCTTCCAACCTCTTGGATAGAGTGAGAGACTCCCATTGGTTGGTCTTCCCTAGGTCTTACACACTCCCTTACCAAGGCACCTCGAGAAGAGGAATGAAATGGCGAAGAGGAATTACACCTATCAAGAAGGTTATCTAACCAAGGATGGCACTCCTATAGATGGAATTCGTCCATCTTCAGAAAACCACTTTTTTGGGTGGTTAAACAAGCCCTAGGGGAAAGACACATGGTCAAATTTTGCCTTCACCCATAGGTACCCCATGAGGCCTAATAAAAATGCTCTAAAACTGACTCTAGGTGCTGATTTAACCTTTAGAAAGTCCACCTAAAGTTAACCTCCAGGTGAACTCTGAGTTGACCCTCCTCGTGGCTCACTAACCTAGATTTCTTGGTACCTTCAAGGATAATTAGGAGATATAACAATTAAACAAAAATAAAACTCTCCAAAAAGTGACATGACAATTGCCAACACAACATACAACATATGTGTCAAGTGACACTACAAAATAATTCCACATCACAAATACACACATGGCGATTTTCCCTTGAATGATTTAAACAAATTTAATAAATACAATTTACACACATGCAAACAATTACGGTTACGAATAAAATATGATACATACAGGTGTTGTCTCTCCAAATAGACAACCCCTAGTTTTATGAACGTACATAGGCCTGGGCTTGATTCTCCATAATATTTCCATGGTCACATGGATAATTTCCTACACATCTCAATTTAAACATTAGTACTTTCCAATATCCTTATATAATATTAAACATGAAATCAAGAATACAATTCAATCACTCTGCATAGAATTGACATTATATAATACAATTTGCCACATATCAAATCAATTCACATAAGCAATTCATCATAATCCTCATAATTTAATCCATTCATAAGATATGCAAACATATTTCTATCATTATAATAAAGTCCTACAATTCAAATTATGACATACATCATCTCAATGTTATCCTATTCTAGAATCATATAAAATTCCATACCCATAATGCATAGAAATGAAGCATCAATATATCAATTCTATCCAATTCCTAGGATCATATAAAGTTCTATATCCATAATGCATAAAAATATAGCATTCATAATAGTTCCAACATGTAAATCACTGAAAAGATAGGATGGGTCAGGGTAGGGCCTCACACCCTCCCCCTCTAGGCATGAACGTCCTCCTAGAGTTCATAAAAAATATGAGGGTATTGTGATCTCATGCCTGCTGCATCCTCCCATGAAGTTGTAACCTCATCATAGCAATCCCACTAGACCCTAACCTGGTCCAGCTCTCGACCTCAAAGGGCCAATGTCTGGTGAGCCAAAATGCAAATGGGCTCCAAAGCTAGCTAGCTGTTTGACTCCACCTACAAGGCATCCCAATCTAAAATATGAGACTCATCATAGATATACTTCCTCAAAACTAATACATGAAACACATCGTGGATGCGTGATAGGCTAGGTGGCAAAGCTAGGTGATAAGCAATTGGTCCTATCCTCTCAAGGATCTAAAAAGGTCTGACAAAGTGAGGTGCAAGCTTAGAACCCTTTCCATAATGGATTGGACTCTTATGTAGTCGCACTCTCAGAAAGACTTTGTCCACAACCATGTAACTCCAGTCTATCCTCTTTGCATCTGCATATTTCTTTTGCCTATCTTGTGCCTCTCTAAGGCATTGTCTAATCAAAATTACCTACTACTCCATCTCATGAACCATCTAAAGGCCTATGGCCACTCTATCCTCTATACAATCCCAACTCAAAGGTGTCCCACAAGGTCTGTCATACAAAGCCTGAAAAGGGGGCATCCCCAAAGAGGTGTGATGCCCATTATTATAGGCAAACTCTACTAAATGAAGGTACTCCTCTCATCTGGTCTAATGATCCATGATGTACATGTGGAGCATATGCTCTAACACCTGGTCAAGCCACTCTATCTGTCCATCCATTTCTGGATAATAGGTTGTGCTGAAATTGAGCTTGGTGCCCATAGTTGCCTGTAATGCCTTCCAAAAGGAAGAAGTGAAGAGGGAATCCCTATCAGAAATAATCTTGCGTGGAACACCATGAAGCCTGACAATGTCTCGCAAGAACACCTATGCCACTGCTATTGCTGTGAAGGTAGTCCGGACTGGTGAGAAGTGGGCCACTTTGGTCAACTTGTCAACTATCACCAAGATAGCATCATGGCGACGAGATGACATGGCAAGACCAATGATAAAATCCATGGATATAGTATCCCACTTCCACTATGGTATAGCATGAGACTAGAGCAACCCACCTAGATGGTGGTGCTCCACCTTGGCTCTCTAACACTCAAGGCATTGGGCTACTAACTCAGCAATAAGTTGTCACATACCTGGCCAATGATATAATTGCCTCAAATCTCAAATCTGCATGCATCTTCTTAACCCTGAGATGCACCACATAAGGAGCTCTATGAGCCTCCATTACAATGAACTCTTGCAATCCCCTGAGAGAAGGTACATATATGTGCCTTCTATGGTGTGATAATCCATCGGACTCTAATGAGTAATCCACATACTTCCCTTCTAGGGCCTCCTAAGATCGAGTACTCTGACAAAACTCTAGATACCATCCATCCTCTGGCAACCGCTGCAATATATGGTCTCTCAAATTTGTACCCATAGATATGGTGTATACCTCATGTCATCTCCTACTCAAGGCATCTGCGACTACGTTCTCCTTCCCTTTGATGTAGTGGACATCAAAATCATAGTCACAAAGGAACTCCATCCATCTCCTCTGACGGGCATTAAGATTAGGCTGGGTGAAGATGTACTGCAAACTTTGATGGTCTGAATGAAGCTCGAAGTGATGACCCAATAGGAAGTGTCTCCACCTCACAAGTGCATGTACTACTGTTGCAAGCTCTAGGTCATGCATAGGGTAGTTAAGCTCATGAGTCTTAAGTTTCCTAGACGCGTATGCTATAACTCTACCCTCCTACATAAGGACTGCTCCTAATCCATCTAGGGAAGCATCTATGAAAACCATGAAATCAACTATGGGGTCTGGTACAATAAGAATAGGTGCACTAGTGAGTACCCTTTTTAGATCCTGAAAAGCCCTCTCACACTTCTCTGTCCACTTGAATTTCTTTCCCTTTCAATGGAGGGATGTGATGGGGTGTGCAACTCTAGAAAATCTCTCAACAAAGCATCTGTAGTATCCTGCTAAACATAGGAAGCTCCTGACCTCTATCACACTGGTTGGCACTGGCCAATCCATGATAGCTCTGATCTTTGATGGGTCAATTGAGATCCCATCACCAGATATAACATGTCCTAGGTACTTGACCTCTGATCTAAAGAAAGCACACTTCGACAAACTACTGAACAACTGGTTGTTCCTCAAACACTGCAAAACCTACCTCAAATGCTCCTCATGCTCCTTCTCATTCTGAGAATATATCAATATGTCATCGAGGAACACTATCACAAATCGGTCGAGGAAGGTGTGGAATACCCCATTCATGAGACTCATGAATATAGCTAGAGCATTCGTAAGACCGAATGGGACCACAATGAACTCATAGTGGTCATATCTAGTGTGAAACGCGGTCTTGTCGATATAACTTTCCACAATCCTCAATTGATGATACCCTAACTTTAGATCTATTTTGGAAAACACTTTAGCACCCTAAATCTGATCAAACAAGTCATCAATCATGGGCAAGGGATAGCGGTTCTTGATGGTTACTTTACTTAGTTGTCTGTAATCTATGCATAACATAAGGGACCCATCCTTCTTCTTCACGAAGATGACTAGTGCGCCCAAAGGGGAGATGCTAGGACAAATGTGATCCTTCTCTAAGAGTTCCTCTAGCTGCATCTTGGGCTCATTAAGCTCATGTGTGGTAATCCTATAAGGTGCTCTTGAAACTAGCTCGGCTCCTAGTACCAGATCTATGTGGAAGTCAATTTCTCTACTAGGTGGCATACTAGGTAGCTCAACTGGAAACACATCTGCAAATGCCTCAAGGATGGGATGATCATCCAGGGAATGCTCCCTCTCATTTTTTCCCTCTCTATCACTGATAGTGATAGCAAACAACTAGCATCCCTTTCGCATGCTTAAGATGCATAGCGGAAATCATATGAAGAGACACGGGTCTCTGATTCCCAACGATTACTATGGGAGCACCATGATCATCCTCACACTCAATCTTTTTCAGGCGACAATCCATCTTGGCTTTGTGGGTGTAAAGCCAATCCATGCCAAATATGATGCCATAAGATCTGAGTGGCATAACTCTAAGGTATACTATGGTGGTGGTATTACCAATCTAGAGAGGACATCCCCTAACCTCTGAATCCACTGACACTCTAGCCCCTGGAGCTAACTCCACTTCCCAGTTGACACCTTGCCTAACTACCACTAGCCCACAATGCTCCACAACCAATGGAGATATAAAGGAGTCAGTTGCTCCTGAGTTAAATAATATAGAAATACCGATACCTCCAATCATACCTATAGCCTCAATGACTATGGCCTGGTGGTCTTCCTAGTAGTTGCCAACTACTACAAAGACTCTATCGGACTTGCCCATATCCCTAACTGTAGGCTCTGATGCTGCCATCCTCTGATTACCTACCATCTGACCCTGTGGACACTGTCTTGCCATGTGCCCCATGGCTCCACATGTGAAACAAGCACTGTGTGCCTACAACTGTGTGCCCTGAGGCCTAGAGTAAGGCTTCCCACCTATCCTACTTGAACCACTGTACCCACCCCTGGAGGACTGCTAAGTCCGTGTTAGAGGTATGTATGTACCCTGTGCTCTCTCGTCGCATCTAGGACCCTATGACTGCCACTGCTTGGGCTTAAAGCCCTGCTATCCCTGAGGGGGCCTTTGCCGCTAACTCTACTATGACTGCTATGGAGGAGGGGGTTTATAGGATCTCGATGCATTTCTATGGTTTCCTTTCCAGTGGGGTTTCTGAAACCTGAAAGACTAGGGTGTTGGGTTTTGGTTCTAGAACCGATTCCTCGTGTCTTGTGGCCTGACCTGAATCTCCTTAGCTATCAGGGCCTTCTCCATGGTAACCTAAAGGCTCCCTAGAGTGGCCATCCTCATCGATCTTGCTATCCCAGCATTAAGTCCCCTGATAAATCAGTTGACGAGAAGCTTCTCATCCTTTAGGTAGTCCACATAAGGTAGGAGCTCGATGAACTTTCTCTCATACTAGGTCACTGAGAGACCCTTCTACTGGAGGTCGTGGAACTCATCGATCCTACACTACCTCAAGTGCTCTGACAGGTACCTCTCCCTGAACCTCTCTATGAATATTTCCCATGTGAGGGTGTCTGTAGTTAGACCACACTTGAATTCCTCCTATTTCCACCATGTGGAAGCCGTCGATCTCAAAAGGTGGATTGCAACTCATGCCTTCAGATTGCTTTCATATGAACGCAATGTGAAGCACTGATCTAGGCTCAAAAGTGAAGCCTCAACTTCTACCCCATTGGTAGATCCCCCAAAAGATGGTGGTTGGAGGCACAAAACCTCTCTGATCAGATCTCCTAGTTTCTGACATTCTCTCTCAAAGTACACAAGTGTTGCTACTAGAGGTGGTCTAGGTAGATGAACAAACTCAAGTTCATGCTCAGCCTCGCCCTCTATGGGATTAGGAGGTGGACTCCTACTCTGTTCCCTATTTACTAATCTATGACTCCCTAAGTTCTGATTTCCTGCATGACGGTCAACTGGTGGAAGCCTATCCTGCACTATCCCAATCAGGTTCTGAAGTGCTAATAAGATGTCTCGGTTTGGGTCAACTGGTGGTTCATGAGGGGCTTCCCGGTTCCCTTCTAGAACCGGTTCCTCCCTATCAACATCCTTGCATGCCATACGTGTATGCTTAGGACCCCTTCCGCGCTTGCGAGCTTGTCACATAGTCGGAGGCATCCTTATGAGAAAATAAAATAGAAATTAAATAAATAAATAATTTTCAGGGAAAAATTTAATTAATTAAATAATTAAAGTGAAACATAATGGAGAAAGGTTCCTAGTGTTGGAAACCTTGATTTGATACCAAAATGTCCTACCCAAACTTTTGGGCTAAGAACAGAACAATTTTTTTTTTTTAAAACACACTCTCAAATAATCTACATTTAAAGTGGAATCAAATAAGCCTTGTCTTAACTAAGATGTAAATAAAATTGTTTTCTAAGGTTGGTTTAGTTAACCAACTCAATTAAGCGACATTAATTAATGGAGATTAATTAATCCCAAGAGGGTTGTCACAATTTAGTTAGCTAATTAAAATTGAGGGATATTTAGATATCTCAAAAGCATTTAAATCATTCCCGACCCAATAATGATACTGCTAATTAAATTAATTAATAATTCTCATTTACAAACTTTTCCCAAATTAATTTCCACTTGACAACATATTTAATTAAATACAAAAATTATCTAAGAAATGTCCTTATTATAATTCCTTGATAAAATTACGTCAATAATGCGATAAGATAACTATATAAAATTTAATAAAATAAATTTAAATAGGTCTTCTACTTAACCCCAAATATGTATAATTAATTGTATATATACCTATATGTAGAAAATATAGCATATATATAAATTATATACATATAAACGATTTGGGTAAACAATCTTTATATTTTAACCTATTTATACATGTATATTTCTTTTAATAAAAAGAACCAACTATGCCCATTAAATATTATCATGCAACTATTAAATAACCTTAATTTTTAAGTTATAATTTAAAAACTTAATTCAATTTCCCCCTCATATTTTACATGCAAACCTTAAGTTTAAAAATTATAATAAAGACTAAAATTCAAATCCTTCTTTTATGTTTCTATGCTAACCCTAACCCGAATATGGGCTAGGGTTGCATTATTAAAATACTCCTATTATTAAAATGCTAACCCTAACTCAAAATTGGGTTAGGGTTGCATATTCTTTCTCTTTTCCTATTTGCTTATAGTCTAACCCAAATTTGGGTTAGGGATTAATATATATATATATATATATATATTTTGTGAGTGTGTGTTTTTGTGTTTTGTGCACGTCCGAACTAGGGAAAGGCGACGGCCATGGAAAGGTGGAGGTCAAAGGAAGGTTAGGCATTCATGGTGCGGGCTCCCCCCAGTCACCACTGTGTGCGGGCGGTGCCGTCCACTGTGTGCACCCACAGTGGTAGTCGATGCCATCCACTATGTGTACACATAGTGGTGACACCTCCTACATCAACCACTATGTGTAAACATAGTGGCTTGGCCTGATACTGCCCCCACCCCCTCCCCTCCCCTCCCCTCCCCCACATAGTGGCTCGACCTGATACTGCCCCCACCCCCTCCCCTCCACCCAACTTTTGTTTATTTCTTTTTTTGGGGGGGGTTTAAATATATATATGTATATACATATGTATGTATATATGTATATATGTATATACATGTATATATATATATACATATGTATATATACATATGTATATATATATACATATGTATATATACATATGTATATATATATACATATGTATATATACATATGTATATATATATATGTATATGTATATATATCAATCTCTAAGGGTTTAAAGCTCTGGTTTTTTTTTACAAAACATGCAGGAATAATTTAAAATATAGATAGCATAGAAGATCTATATATTTCATTTCTTGCTAAATAAATGTAGAGTAAGATTTGAATTTTCACTTGAATACCAATATTCTTTTAGCTAGGTTATCTAGGCTCTAAATATACAACATTAAATTTATTAGAACTGTTAGATTTAATAGTTAAATATACCAAAGAGAAAAGGTTCATTTCTCTGATTTTCTAGATCTATGAATACTCCTATATCTCTTTTCATTTTTACAAACATATAACAAAACACTTTGTAAACTAATAGTTTTATCTACAACAATTTCTTTTCTGCATCTTTCATTTCTTTACTAAAATTGCAAGAATACAAAATAATAGATTTCATTATGAGACATAATTAAATAAAGTTAACAGCAACCTTTTAGATTATAGAACTTAAATAAAATGCAATTTTCCTATAATAGATAGGTTTCGGATAAAAGAAAACAAAAATTACAACCTTTCATTCAAAAATACTTTTCTCATAGAATATATTTTTGTTTTATACAATAGTCAGCTTTTACAATGGGTGAAATAACCCAACTGGTCTCTCATTCCTAGTGATGAGGACTTAAATACAATAATACATTTCTTTATAAAGAAATAAAAACAACATAAAGCTCCTCATTTACATTTCTGCAACTAAAGCATAATATTACATTTCCTATTCCTTTTTCTACAACTAAATAAATCTACAACTCCTAGCTTTCTTTCCTCTTTCCAAGCAACCTGCATACAATCATAAGGATGTGACCATGGGGTGCTCACCTCCCAGCCTAGGCTTTCTTGAAGCCACCCTCGAGCTTGGAGAACCATGTCCTAGATGAGTTACACTCAAGTAAACACAAACAGACAAGCAAAAAATAAAACACAACAAACACATTCCTTTCCCAAGCTAAAAATTCATCACATAATGTGATGTTTTACTAGGGTGGAAATGGACCAAGTACCCTAGAGGATATTATTCTAGATAGTAACTCACAACCAACTCATGGCATCCAAGAAAAAACACAACCAAAACTCATCTTGACCCCAGTATCCTTATGACCCCCAAAAGGCAAACATGCCATATTTGCTCCCCTTATGACCCCCGAATGCATAAATAGAACTATGCAGCAAGGGTCACATGGTCAAACCCTTGAGATCACTCTCATGATGAGAGCCTCTCACTCTAAGGCTATCAAACTCCTTCCACCCCCAAGACCATTTTGCCCTCCCAAGGGTAAGATAGCCTTGGATACTCCCAAACACAACAAAATACATAAACAAAAATAGAAAACGAATCACATAGAACTTTCACAAATACAATGCAAGATACAACATATACATTCAAACATCCTACATACAGATTTCAAATAACAAGTAAGGAAAACACCAACCTTGAATCTGCCAAGGGTATTCTAGGGGAAAGCTTGGAGAAGAGTAGCCCAATCCACAAGACTTTCTGCAACACTTAGCCAAATTTCCTATCCCAAAACTGGTTTCTTTACAAATTTGCAAGATCTCCAAAAATGGAGAGTGGGTGATTAGCTCACTAAGCTTCAATCTCTAGTATAAGAAGACTTCTCTCACTCTTTCCAACCTCTTGGATAGAGTGAGGGACTCCCATTGGTTTGTCTTCTCTAGGTCTTACACACTCCCTTACCAAGGCACCTCAAGAAGATGAATGAAATGGGGAAGAGGAATTACACCTATCAAGAAGGTTATCTAACCAAGGATGGCCCTCCTATGGATGGAATTCGTCCATCTTCAGAAAACCACTTTTTTGGGTGGTTAAACAAGCCCTAGGGGAAAGACACATGCCCAAATTTGGTCTTCACCCATAGGTACCCCATGAGGCCTAATAAAAATGCTCTAAAAATGACTCTAGGGGTTGATTAAACCCTTACAAAGTCCACCTAAATTTAACCTACGGGTCAACTCTGAGTTGACTATTCTTGTGCCTCACTAACCTAGATTTCTTGGTACCTTCAAGGATAATTAGGAGATATAACAATTAAACAAAAATAAATCTCTCCAAAAAGTAACATGACAATGGCCAACACAACATACAACATATGTGTCAAGTGACACTACAAAATAATTCCACATCACAAATACACACATGGCGATTGTCGCTTGAATGATGTAAAAAAATTTAATGAATACAATTTACACACATGCAAACAATTACGTTTAGGAATAAAATATGATACATACGGGGTGTTGTCTCTCCAAATAGACAACCCCTGGTTTTACAAACGTACATAGGCCTAGGCTTGATTCTCCATAATATTTCCATGGTCACATGGATAATTTCCTATTCATCTCAATTTAAACATTAGTACTTTCCAATATCCTCATATAATATTAAACATGAAATCAAGAATACAATTCAATCACTCTGCATAAAATTGACATTATATAATACAATTTGCCACATATCAAAGCAATTCATATAAGCAATTCATCAGAATCCTCATAATTTAATCCATTCATAAGATATGAAAATTTATTTCTATCACCATAATAAAGTCTTGCAAATCAAATTATGACATACATCATCTCAATGTTATCCTATCCCAAAACTAGTTTCCTTTCAAATTTGCAAGATCTCCAAAAATGGAGAGTGGGTGATTAGCTCACTAAGCTTCAATCTCTAGCCTAAGAAGGCTTCTCTAACTCCTTCCAACCTCTTGGATAGAGTGAGGGACTCCCATTGGTTGGTCTTCCCTAGGTCTTACACACTCCCTTACCAAGGCACCTCAAGAAGAGGAATGAAATGGGGAAGAGGAATTACACCTATCAAGAAGGTTATCTAACCAAGGATGGCACTCCTATAGATGGAATTCGTCCATCTTCAGAAAACCACTTTTTTGGGTGGTTAAACAAGCCCTAGGGGAAAGACACATGGGCAAATTTGGCCTTCACTCATAGGTTCCCCATGAGGCCTAATAAAAATGCTCTAAAAATGACTCTAGGAGCTGATTTAACCCTTAGAAAGTTGACCTAAAGTTAACCTACGGGTCAACTCTAAGTTGACCCTCCTTGTGGCTCACTAACCTAGATTTCTTGGTACCTTCAAGGATAATTAGTAGATATAACAATTAAACAAAAATAAATCTCTCCAAAAAGTAACATGACAATTGCCAACACAACATACAACATATGTGTCAAGTGACACTACAAAATAATTCCACATCACAAATACACACATGGCAATTGTCTCTTGAATGATTTAAACAAATTTAATGAATACAATTTACACCCATGCAAACAATTATGTTTATGAATAAAATATGATACATACGGGGTGTTGTCTCTCCAAATAAACAACCCCTGGTTTTACGAATGTACATAGGCCTAGGCTTGATTCTCCATAATATTTCCATGGTCACATGGATAATTTCCTGCACATCTCAATTTAAATGTTAGTACTTTCCAATATCCTCATATAATATTAAACACGAAATCAAGAATAGAATTCAATCACTCTACATAGAATTGACATTATATAATACAATTTGCCACATATCAAAGCAATTCACATAAGCAATTCATCATAATCCTCATAATTTAATCCATTCATAAGATATGCAAACATATTTCTATCATCACAATAAAGTCCTGCAAATCAAATTATGACATACATCATCTCAATGTTATCCTATTCTAGAATCATATTAAATTCCATACCCATAATGCATAGAAATGAAGCATCAATATACCAATGTTATCCAATTCTTGGGATCATATAAAGTTCTATATCCATAATGCATAAAATTATAGCATTCATAATAGTTCCAACATGAAAATCACTGAAAAGATAGGATGGGTCATGGTAGGGCCTCACATTCTCTTTAGTATAATTATCATCCTTGGTTAGCTTACATTTGGTCACCATAGAAATACCAAATGGCTTTGAATCATCTAATCCAAACTTCTTCAACAACTCTTTCACATACTTAGACTAAGATATAAAGATCCCTTTTTTCTGATTGAGTAATTTTCTATCTGAGAAAGAAAAAATTTCACCAATCATAGACATATCAAATCCATTTTGCATCTCATCAGAAAACTTCTTGCACAAATTATCATTCCCTCAAAAAATAATGTCATCAACAAAAACTTCAACAATTAGAATTACTTCATGATCAATCTTGAATTACAGATTCCTATCAGTAGTACCTTTGTTGAATCCTAGCTTCAATAGATACATGTCCAATCTAGCATGTACCATTCTCGTGGGGCTTGCTTCAATCCATACAATGCTTTCCTCAACTAGCAAACTATATCTCTGTGTTAATTGAAATCCATCTAGTTTCTTAGTGTACACCTCTTCTTCTAATTCACCATTTAGGAATGCTAACTTGACATCTATCTGATAAAATTTGAAATCCCTATAAGTAGTGCAAGAAAGAAATAATCTTACAGATTCAATTCTTTCCACCAGAAAAAATTTCTCTTCAAAATAAATTCCTTCCATTTATGAATATCCATTACAAACAAGTCTTGCTTTACTCCTAACAACTTCACCTTTCTCATTCAATTTGTTTTGAAAGACCCATTTGGTTCCAATAACTTTTTTATCCTTAGGTTTGGGAACAGGACCCCATGTATTATTCTTCTCAATATAATTCAATTCTGCTTCCATAGCTTTTACCCAATGATTATCTATGCATGCTTCATTTACATCCATAGGTTCAATCTTATAAATCAAACAATACTCAAATTAATCATCTAAAATTCTTCTATTAGTTTACACACCTTTATTTATATCTCCTATAATCTGATTTTTTGAGTGATTCAATCTTACATACCTTGGAGTCTTAGTATTTTCTTGAATTTTAGACTCTTGTGTTCTTTCTTCTATACTTGCACTTGTTCCTTCTCCATGAGGCACTGGATTCACGAGAACTATCTGAACTTGGTTCTTGATTCGAGTTAGCTTCCCTTTATCTGAGCTATCATTCTGATCATCTAAATCATATCTGTAGGATCTAGGTTGTCTCACATTTTCTTCATAAACCTTGACATTTGCACTCTCAACTATCTTTCTCAATGTAGTACCCCTCCCCAATC
Organism: Cryptomeria japonica; assembly: GCF_030272615.1. Taxonomy (NCBI): domain Eukaryota; kingdom Viridiplantae; phylum Streptophyta; class Pinopsida; order Cupressales; family Cupressaceae; genus Cryptomeria; species Cryptomeria japonica. The sequence continues at coordinate 862,177,520 of NC_081414.1, read as the reverse complement.
AAGCTCTGGTTAACCTAGTTTGACCATGGTTGACCTTATTAATAGTTTTCATGGATGGTTGGTACACTATTGAAGGATGCTTTGATTCAATAGGATGGGCTATGTTAGAGGGATAAATTAGTGAATGTTGGCCCCTTGGGGAATAATTAGACGTAATTTGCTTGTGTATCATATGTATGTTAGGGGTTTGGAGTCCTATCCCAAACCCATCATAAGAGTATCTTTCATTTCTGTTATTGACTTATCTTTCAAGATAGAACCTTGATACATCACGGTCATGAGACCCTTTTGGCATAGGATCCTCATGAGACTAGTGGATAAGATGTAATTCCACATTATGATTGATTTTAGTACTTAGATTGATGATGTTGTGATTCATTGTGCATGACTAACTGGCGATTGTTTTATATTATTTTATTGGTATTGCAAATGAATATATGGCCAGATGAGAATTATTGGGAAAAGTAATTGTGAACCATGTTATGGAATAATTTTACCTTTCAATGCACATTTTGATGCATTATGGATTTAAATTCTATATGATCCAGTGATTGGATAACATTGATATGATGTATGCCATTTAATTCTAAATTGCAATACTTCATTATGTTGTTAGAAAACATGGATGCATGCCTTATGAATGATTGAATTTCATGATGATTATGATAATGCCATTGAGTAAATTATTTCATGTGGATTCTATTGGATAATTGATAATTTGATTGTTACGATGTAAATTGTATGCAAAGTGTTTGATTTTTATTCTTTTCATATATTAATATTGCATGTGATTATCTAAGATTATTAATGTGCAAAATGAGGTGTGTAGGAAACCTAATCCATGTGACCATGGAAACTATTCGGAGAATCAAACTAGACCTATGTGTGTTAGTAAAGCCAAGGGATGTCTATTTGGAGAGACAACACCTCGTATGTAATGTGTTTATATTTGTAAATGTGAATGCTTGGATGTGTGTTTAATTTGTATTTGTTAATTTTGTTAATTCCAAAAAAGGACATGCCATGCATATTATGGTGAAGTGTATTTTATGGTGTCACTTGACACTTTTGTTGTGATGTGAGTTGGTAATGACATGCCCTTTGGAGGGAATTTGTCTAACCAATGCATTATTCAAAATATCTTGATGTAGTCCCAATAGAGTCTTGGTTAGAGAGCCACTAGAATGGTCAACTCAAGTTTGACCCATAGACAAACTTAAGGTAGGTTTCTCGAGGGTCAAACTAATTCCTAAGGTTAGGTTTAGGGCACTTTTGAAGGCACATATGATATACTTATGGGTAAAGGTCAATTTTAGCCATGTGAGCACTCACATGTGATTGTCAATTCACCTCAAAAGTGACTTTTCCAAGATGGACAAAATTTCAACTTTTGAGTATTTCTCCTTGGTTAGACAACCTTCCATTTGAGTGATAGTTACTCTTCCCCACTTTCTTGTTCCTTTTTTAGTTTCTATTTTTAGAAACTATGTAAGAGGTTGGGAAGACCAACCTATGGGATCTCACATCCTTTCCAGGGAAGTTGGAAAGTGTGAGGAGAGCCTCCTTAGGGAGAGGATTCAAACTTAGGATTTTGATCACCCACTCTCCAATCTTAGAGACTTAGAGTTTTTCTTGAAAATTTGGGGATAGGAGATTCATTTTTTGATTTTGGGAAGAAAAGACTAGTGGATTGGGTAGCTCTTCTTCAAACATCCCTAATACCATTTGCAGAATCAAAGGTTGGTAGTGTTCTTCCATGCATTTTGATTACCATTGTTATATGTGAAGGAAAATTGCTTTTGTATTAGCTTTTGTTGTATACGTGATTTGTGGTATTGGTTGTGGAATTCCTTCTTTGTGTATGTCCTTCCTAATTTTTTTCATTTTCTTGTGTTATGGGTGTTTCAAGGCCATACTCACCCTTGGGAGGGAAGAGTAGCCTTGGGGTGAAGGGATGGTTGACAACCTAAGAGTGTAGAGACTCTCTTCTTATAAGAGAGAGATACACAAGGTTTATGGGACCCTTGCTACATTGTTTTATGCTTATGCAAAAGGGGGTCGTAAGGGGAGATTTGGGTTTGTAAGCCATGGGGGACATAAGGGATGTTTTTGGGTTAGGTATGTGACTTGGAGTTGGTCATAGTTTGGTTGCGACATTTGTTGCTCTTTTCTTGCAGATCTCCTCTAGGTGCTTGGTCCACCTTAATCCCACAAAGTTATTCACATAGTGCCAATGTAAATCCTTGGGTTGGGAGTTTATGTTTTTTTTAAGTCTTTCTTGCATGTATTGTTGAGTTTTTGGTAACCCATTTAGCCTTGGTTATCCTAGCTCAAGGGTGGCTTATTGTAAGACTAGGTTGGGAGGTGAGCCTCCATGGTCACAACCTATAAATTTTATTTCCAGTTCTGCAATCTATTGAAAGATGGACAAAAACTAGTTTTCCTATAGTGGAGTTTTAAGGGTGTTGGAAGTACACTCCTTGTCTATTTGCATAATTGAATCTTCCTATTGTAATTAGTCATTTTCAATAAAAATGTAAAGAAGGAGAGGTTCAGATATATTTCCTTGTGAACAATGTATTTCTAGAAAGGAAAGAAAGATGCATTTACTTGTTGTTTTACTCATTATTCATTAGATTGAAACCAAAGAAGCACTCAATATAATACTTCTATTTTGCTATTGAAAAAGGGCATTATGATTGTTGGTTTATTAATTTTGTCAAAGATTGAAAAAGGTTAAACATACATGATTATGAAAGTTAGTTGTAGATTTAAAAACAGAATGGGAAATATTTTTGTTAATACATTCATTGTCATCTTTTTTTAATTATTATTTTTTGATTAAGAAGGAAAGGACACAATGTAGTTGCAGAAAATAAATCTTATATTTTAAATAGTGTTTATTCATTTGTTGCATAATGATATATTACTAGTTAATAAAAGAATCAATGTTGTTAAGATAAATTAGGATTCTGGAAATAAAATGAACTTCATATTGAATCATGTGATATTTATTTATTTGTAAAGATATAATGCTAGTCAAAAAAAAGATATCATTGCTATTAATAAACTGAAGTGTTGTTAATAAACTAGTTCTAGAAAAATATTGTAGAGAGTATATTTCTTAGAGTATTATTATTTTGACTTATATATATCCATGGATACATTATAGGTAATTTATCTCAATGTTTTTATAAAACATCAATCTGGAAATGACACAATGGAAGAAATATATGTAAATGCATATAAGTAAAGAAATGCTAATGCTACTGTGAAATAAAATTCATCCTATTGTTTCTTTTATATATATATATATATATAAATAATAAGCTTCATATTTAAACTAAAAATTAATATATAAATAAATATATATATATAATGCATTTAATAATACTAATATTAATCTGTCTGACAAACCATATATGTATATGTTGTGTACACACACACACACACACAAACAAACATATATATATATATATATGTATATTGTTTAAAATGGTTTTTTTTTAAAAGAAAAAAAAAATTACAACATGTTGAAGGTCGACGATGTGGGGAGCCACGACCCCCTCACCCACCACCAAAGGCTTGTATTCTTGTAGGTGCCTCACTGTGAGTCATCCACGGTGGGCAAGATGAAACCTGCCACTATGGATGACCCACAGTGGATGGTGGCTGCCACTGTGGCAAACCATAGTGGACAACAGTTTCCACTATGGCAACCCATAGGGGCCACCATCACCCAACTCCTGTTGCCCTCATGCAACCCTCTGCCATGGTGAGAACAATAGCGTTGCCTAACCTAACCCGACTTAGGGTAAAAGGGTTTGTAAAAGGAAAATGAAAAAGGATAGATACTTCATTTAGAAAAATGAAGAAACCCTCAATAGGGTTAACCCAATAAGAATAGAATATTGAATAGGGTTTTAATTTTAAAATAAAGCGACCCCATTTCAAATAAAGGAGTTTTATAAAACTTTATTGTGTTTTATTTTAATTTAAGAGGGTATTCCTTTTTAAAGGAGATATTTTGTGTTGAGTGAAAATATTGAATTAGTTTAGAAACATAGTTTTTTTTTTAAATGAGGAGATTAATTATTAGGAGTTTTGTAACTTATTAAGTGAATTTTAAATTTAAAGAGTTTTTAACTTAAATGGGGGTATTTTAATTGTATTTGTTGTAAAGGATTATTTAAATTTTAAAGGGGGTTAGTTTTCAATAATGAAAGATATATTTAATAAGTTGTATTTTAAAGGGGTGAAGTGTTAATCTAACTATTATTACCCCTAAAGATAAAATTAACATCATTGGGTTTTAAAATAGTTATCCCTAAGTGAGATTGGGTAAATTAATGGGAATTATTAGTAAATGATAAGAAATTAAAATAGAATTTATCAAGAATTATATTTAAGAGAAAATTAAATAGTTTTCAACACTCGGATAAAATTTGAATAATTTAATTATTAAATTGCTTAGGAGTTTGAGATAAGACCTAAGCCTTCTAGTTTAAATTAAATAAATTATTGCTCACTTTAGAAACCCATTCTTAATTATGCTTGAGTTATCCTTTAGTGAAACTAATTAAGTTATCCCACCTTTTGAACTTAGAACATCAAGTATTATAGTGTAGTTAAAAGCAAAATTGTTGTTGAGTTTTTGCCCAAAAGTTTGGGCATGACACTCAATCTCTTATTATAACACCAGTAGGATTTTATTTTAGTAGAATAACCAAGAAATATTCCTTCATCACATATAGCCTCAAACTTTTATAAATCTTCATTCCTTTTGATATAGCATTTACTTCCATTTTTTTTGAAATATCTAACAATAGGAGCATGACCAAACCATAATTAATAAGGAGTCTTACTAGTATCATCTTTAATATGCATCCAGTTAATAGTGTAAACATCAGTACTCACAACTTCTCTCCAATACACATGTAAAACATTTCCTTCAATTATCATTCTCCTAACAACTTCTTGAATTGTTCTATTATTCCTTTCCAAAAATCCATTTTACTGAGGGGTTCTTAGAGCAGATAACTATATTTTTACCCCACACTCTTCACATAATGCATTAAATTCACTAAAAGTGAATTCACCACCTCTATCAGATATGAGACACTTTAACTTCAATCATATCTTTGTCTCAACCATAGCCTTAAAAATCTTGAATTTCTCTAAAGCTTTGGCTTCTCCCTTAAAAAAGTAACCCATGTCATCCTAGCATAATCATCAATCAAAAGAATGAAATATCTATCTCCTTGCAAGCTTTCGTTGATAGCAACATTGATAGAAAAACTGAGAGGAGGGGGGTGAATCAATTTTCACTAGATTAAGAAAATTAAGCACAACTTCAAATCTGATCACTAATAGCAACAATAAAGATGAACATAATAACAACACCACACATAACACAATGATTTTTGATGTAGAAAACTTGGTTAAGAGAAAAACCATGGTGGGAAACTACCCACAATAAGATGGTACTCTACAGTAGTATGTGAAAATATTACAATGGGGAATGCACATGCATTTAGGAACACTGCCTAGAGCTCACTACTCAAAATACAATAAACCAGAAGACTACAACCCTCAGGAAAGCTTCACTACCTTACTGGAAGTCTCACTAACTTACAAAAAAATTCAAACAACAATCCAAAATTACACAAACTGAAAGAATAGCATCTACAAATGCCTGATGAGAGTTCTAATTAAGCACATTTGTCTACTCCACAACATTTAATCTCTACTCAATCACTTGACTAAAGGATGTATTAATTTGTTTGCACCTTTCCAACTCTTTGATAATGTAGATACCTCACACACCTTCAAATTACGTGAATAACACATTTATTTATATCGATCATCAACCTTGACAATAAGGTTGACTCAACCCAATAAGACCTAATTAAAAAATCTTACCACACATTATAATAATCAAACATGAGACCAATATTATGATATCAATGACATAACATGGACCCAAATCAAATTCTCAAACATGCAACACCACCGAAATCATATCTAAGATCAACCGCAACATGCTACACCACCAAATATGTTACATATCATGAAGAACACCACCTGATCAACAAAATCACCCATACCATGCACAATGATCAATGCAAACCATCAAATCAAATCGGAAACAATTAGGAAACACCAGAAAGCACGTTAGAAGCATCTACAATAGCTGCACCAACACCATTTATCAAATCTTTATCTATCAACATCTAAAACTCCAGAATAGTTAGACAACATCAACTACCACAAGGGAAGATAACCTATGAAGAACCAAATCACAAAACATCTGAAATAAAGATACACATGAACATCCCAAACAATCTCCCAAAACCACATCTCAAGATCAGATCACACTAGAGCATACTAGAGGAAATACCAAAATCTGCAAAACATTGATTAGAAGAACCAAACCATAAACCTGATTAAATTATATGATCAAGAAAACTCTTGGATCACTGAAACCAATAAGGAATGACATAAGGATACTAGAAATACTTCATTACTGAGCCACAAATCCAATAAAAAAATTAAATCAATTCTTTGTAACCACCAGAGCAAAAAATCACATGAATATATTGACATCAATGACAACAACATATCCTAGTAGCAACAATATCCAACAATCTCCCCCTTTGGCATTGATGGCAACATATGAGTGTGAAAAACAATCAATGAAAAGAAAGAAATCAACTCCAACAAACTCCCCCTAAGATCAAGCATACCAAAAGATAAGACAATTTTTCACATGTTTTCTCTCCCATTTTGGAATCAATGGTAAAGGTTCTCAAGATAGAAAACCAATCTCTCTCTCCCTTTGAATATGAAACATGAATCTCTCTAAAACATAAAAATACCAACTGAACCAGACACTAACTACTCCTGTTGAGTAGTAGCACTAACTCACCAATCCAAATAAAGAGATAAGACCATAAAATCCACTAGATTGATGAAAGTCAATGCATCTAGTTCTCATGAGGAGGGGTAGATACCCCTAGCTTGTCTCTCAAGTACACAAATGTGTCTATAGGCAATGTCTTAGTATAAATATCTTCAATTTGTTCCTTTATAGACACATATTCCAAATTCACTTCCTCTTCACTGACTTTCTCCCTTAGGAAATGATACTTAATTGATACATGTTTTGTCTTTGACTGTTGTACTGGATTCTTGGACATATTAATAGCACTAGAATTATCAGAATATATAACAGTAGGCTCATCTTAAATAACTTTGATATCCTTCAACATTTGCTTCATCCAAACTACCTAAGTACAATTACTAGCAGTAGCAATGTATTTAGCTTCAATAGTAGATAAGACAATTGAATCTTGTTTCTTACTTGCCCATGAAACTAATTTCTTACCCATTAAGAATGCACCACCAAAGGTACTCTTATGGCCATCAATCAAATCATCATTCTTCTGACAGCACAAACCATAATCTATTGTTCCTTTCAAGTATCTCAATATACTCTTCACAACAGTAACATGATATTCCTTTGGATCATCTTGAGAAATAGTAGTTCTTGGGACTCATAAAAAATCAGAGAAATTTAAAAGGCCCAATTCAAAATTTTGCATCTGCACTTTCAAAGGACCACCTAATGAATCAACCTGAGAGGCCTACTTTGAGGGCATGTAAAATATAGCTCGATGATTGTCATGAAGAAACACTTGGGAAATGTGTCCTACATCTTTCATTAAGCCTATGTAGTGGGTTACAACTTTCAGAATTCAGTTTAGATCAGTTTGTCAAGTACCCATTTCAAGGAATGGACTAAAAGTTGTTTTATGCACATGTAGAGCTTTTATCAAATGACTCACTTTGGGGCCTTGTATTTCATGACCAGTTGATCATAATTTTAAATAAAGTGTACCCCTAAATTGTATGCATATATTTGTGTCCATATACCAAATTTCAAGTCCCAATGAATCCATTTGCTTAGTTTGGTAAGCCCAATCCATTTCCAGTTTGTGTTGTTTGCATAAGTCCCTATTTTAATAGCTAGTCAGAGAACCACTTTGCATATGTGTAAAATATGCCTAGATGAATGTCATGTTATAATGTTTATTCCAGGTTATTATTAATATGAAGGAAAAGTTATGTTTGCAGTTTCAAGTCCTAGTCAATTCATTTGACCAGTTTTCCAAGATGATTTCTTGAGCCATTTTGTTCAGTTTTCTGCACTTTCGTTGTTACATCTGTTAAAGTGGCTATTTTAATGAACTCACCATTTTCACCCTATCAGCTTCCTAGTTAAAATGAACATTCCATGGTCTTCCTTGTACTTCAAGGTATCTATGCCCCAGATTTGGGGATCCATAGAGACCATTTGATATTTTTAGTAAAGGCACTTTGAGGTCCCTGCACATTGATTTTATCAGGTCCATTTGCTAATAGAGACATTTAATCAGCTTCAACAATTAATATCTCATCACCCGGGATTCATCATGAGAATTTGTTTTTTAGGATGAAAGTTAACATATCAGAGTACACGCTTATCAATTTGTGAAGTCCAGAAAGGTGTTCTGACCGGTTTTTGAAATGCCTCTTTGGGTTTAAATATAGTGGATTTCTTTACAAGGAGGCATTTTTGTGTCTTCAAGGTTTTTAAAAAAAAGGATATGGGCTATGTGATATGGTGCTTGAATTTGAAAATAAATTGGGATAGCTCTTAATGCTTATACCTGTGAACATCTTGCTAGAATACTTTTGGAGACTATAAAAATGTGATGAAAGACTATGATGTTGTTCTTAATCTCAATGATGATTCTCAAGAGAAACTTGTACTTTAGTGCCTAGCCTTTTATCAGCATGAACTTGCTTTATATATTACTTCAAAAGCCAATGTATTCTTTAGTTAGTTTGACATTGATGGTGATGTACATCCTTTGTTCAAAGAGAATAGGTGTAAAAGACTGCATGAAACTTGGGTATTGAATACCCTTTCCTATGAAATTTCAAGAGTATGGACTTGGGAAGAACATTTGGGAGTTAGTTGCACCAAAATGGAGCATGAAATGATATTAAAAACTTTCTAGAAAATGCAATGGGCATAAATAACATGGTTTGTTGTGGAAGAGGCACGTGGACATGTTGAAAAGACTTAGAAACTTTCAAGAAGCACTTGACAGGCATAAAACTAAATCCCACAACCCTTTCCCAACATTCTCTAGTGCGTGGTTAACTGAGGAAATGGCATTAGAAACTATCAATCAATGCTAATGGCAAGTTTAAAGCCACTATACTCTGTGTGTGGCATGGAGAAGACTTTAGGAAGTTTCAAGCAAATGTTGTTGGCAGGCGTTGCCAAGCATTCCCCTACCTGCATGTTAGATGGATTCTATTGAAAAGGCTTAGAAACTTTCATGCAAATGCAATTGGCATGTGAAATGCCAAAATTCTAGCCAGCATCCTCCCTGCGTGGAATTAGAGGTGGAGGGAATTCATAAACCTTTGCCAGTCACCCTGCCATTAGCTGGAAAATGTTGAAAAGGCCATTTAAAACCTTCAAGCAATTGCATGTGGCATGAAGAAAGGCTAAAACTTTCAAGAAAATTGTTTTGGTAGAGGTTATGTGCAAACCCAGTTGGAAAGACAATAGAAACATTCAAGTGAAATGGTGCCAGGCATAAAGCCTTTATCCCACATTGGTGGCGGGATGACATATAATAATGTTTAAATACAAGAACACTTGTATATTAAGTGTCAAAAGCAAGTGGCTTTTGACAAGCAAGGAGGTAGCTCAGCAACTGGTGGGACCCTTGGAAGAATGCATCTTGAGGCGCCTATATTTTGAAGCAAAAATGGAGATTAACGGGTGAGAAAGTTGAAGATAATCCAACAGTGGTCACTAGACCATGAACAAAACTTGCTCACCAATTACCCATCACAACTTGGTGACAAGGTGGCCAAGGTCCAATGGTGGGTTTGTCTTAAGGTGAGTTGGCAGGTGAGGTGGTGAACAGGTGGATCCATGAGCGAACCAGAGGAAGACACATGGCAGATCAGAATGGGTTAAAAATCAAAATTAAATGTATAGTTTTAACCATGCGAAAATGCAATGATTTAAATGACTGTTGTGCAAAGAGAGATTAATGGTTGAGGGGTTATTTTTTACCCAAATATAGGCATATTATATGTCATTGGAAAACTCTCAAAGAAAGGTGTTTGTTTCTACAATTAGTTTCAACAAATGTCAAATAGTTTGAGAGTAGCTTCCATGAGGATGATGTAAAGAATTTTTTCAGTTGAAGAAAGAGGACACTTGGCAATTTGTGATGCAAACTTGGTCTTTTCCCTCTTCTTTATATTCTCAGTTCTTCTCATTTGTAAGGGTTCCATAATTTTTGTGAGAGGGCACCAGAATTTTGTGTTTCTAGTTTTGAGTTTTCTTCTAAATCTTTACAGTGTAATGTCTTCTTTCAAATAATGGAGTATGATCCTTGTTGTAGGTGTTTCTAGTTGCAGGTTTATATGTATGTAAGGCATGCATAAATTCACATAGAATTGTCTCTGAGATGTGTTTTCATTTTATTCAAATCAGTTTCTCAAGGAGGATCAAGTTTCTCATTAACAGTTGTGTCTGTGAGTGTAATGCTTGTTTGTAGGTATTCTTCAAGGAAGAATTTAAACTTTGTAAGCAAACATTAATAAAATGGGGTTCATATTTTGGATCTGATATTTCTATGAATGAGCTGAGTAATGTATTTATGTAAGGCATTAATGCAGGAATATTTAATGATGAAGATGGATTTGTAGTAGAGGTTTTTCATTTACAGTTTGATGCATGACTCCATGCCCTTTGATCAGGTACTAGTCTTGTAGATTCAGGGGATTCTCAAAGATTTTTAAAATTAAATTAGAATATCTTTTTCTTTATGTTCTGTGGTAATGTTCTACCTATCTCATGCTCCAATTTAGTTGAGATGTCAATGTAGATCTAGCCCATCTATAGTAACCTCATTGTTGTTGAGCCTTTTGAGATTCATCTTCTTTCTATTGATGTTGTCTTAGGTGTAATGGATCTGATTTAGTGCATCAAAGGTACACCCACCTAGGTTTTGCAGAGCTTGAAGAGTAGAAGGAGTTAGATCCTTGTCATGTTGTCCAAGTCTTGAAGTATTTCATAGATTGAAATTGGCTATTTCATAGATAAATTATAGGTGAACATGGGTTACTCATTTTTTATAACAACAGTAGCCATGCATACATCGTGCATAATGTATGGTCTTGCCTGAGTCAAGTATAGCAATCCACCAACCGTAGATCTATACAAGGTCTAATTAGCCTTCACGGGTTCATCATTCTTAGACAACTTGCAACCAGTCCCCATAGGAGTTCCAACTAGTTTAGAATCATCTAACCCAAACTTCTTAAAAAATTCCTTAACATACTTAGCTTGGGATATGAAAATACCCTTTTTAGTATGTGCAATTTACAAACCTAAGAAGACTTTCATATCTCCTATCATAGACATCTCAAATTGCTTTTTCTTATCACCGAACAACTTCGTACTTAAGTCATCATCTCCTCCAAAAAGAATGTCATTAATAAAGACTTCAACAATCAAAATGTTATCATTCTCAATCTTATAATATAATTTACTATCAATAGTATCTTTAATAACTCCCAATTTCATCTCAATCTTATAAAATAAGTTACTATCAACAATACCTTTACTAAATCCCAATTTCATCAAGTGCTTATCAAATCTAGCATACCATGCTCTAGGGGCTTGTTTAAATCCATAAAGTCTTTTCTTCAATTTACATACCATGTCACCTTCATCTAATAATAAAAATCCACCGGGTTGCTCAATGCATACTTCTTACTCAAGATCACCATTCATAAAGGAAGACTTAACATCCATCTGATATACTTTAAAATCTTTATAAGCAACATATACAAGAAATAATCTAACAACTTCAAGTCCTGGCTACTAGTGAAAATGTCTTCTCATAGTCAATTCCTTCCATTTGTGAAAATCCTTAGCATACTAGTTTTGCTTTGTTTTTGACAACTTCATTGATTTCATTCAATTTATTTCTAAATACATATTTAGTACCAATCACATTCTTGTCTTTCGGTATACGCACAAGTTTCCATGTATTATTCTTTTCAATTTGATTCAACTCTTCTTCCATGGCCTTTACCCAATTTTCATCTTTGAAAGCTTCAACAACATCTTTAGGTTCAATCTTAGAAATCAAACATACCTCTTCATCAACAAGTCTTCTTCTAGTCATCACAACTTTATTCTTATCACCAATGATCTGATTTTCAGAATGATTCAATCTTACATACCTTGGAGTCTTTTGATTACTCAAATTTTTAGGTTCTTGCAATTCTCCATCAGCAACAACAATATTTGTATTAACTACCTATACCAGATCATTTTGCTTCAATACTTTAGTCTAATTTGGCTTTGCAATGACATCCTGATCATCAACATCATATCCACGTGCTCTGATTTCCTTTCCATAACTCTCATCAACTTTCACATTTGTACTTTCCACTATCTTCCTTACTCTCTTTTTATATCATCGGTAGGCTTTTCTCTTAGTATAATATCACAAGAAGATTCCTTCATCACAACTTGCATTGAACTTTCCTATTGTAGTGCCATAAATTGTACACCCTTGCTAGGGTGGTACAATTTCACACTTAGTTTAGCGCCCGCCTTAGTGTGTTTGCATCTTGCATTATTATTTCCCTTTAAGAATTTAATTAATTAATTTAATTAAATCTAAAATACTTCATTACTTCATACATTATAAAATTGGGCCCTTTACCCTAAGTGTGCCCCTTTGTATTTTCTGCCTCCAATAAATCATTTAATCATAAACCCTAATTATGTCCTAGTTCAACCATTAAGGCCTGATTTCGCATACCAAAACACCTTGAAATCAACTATAACTTTGGGATTCACTCTAATATCATCATATCTAATGGCCCTGATAATTTGGTGAAAAATTGGTCGGACCATGGCAGGAATGCACATGGTCCTCAACTTTCTTCCCAAAATTTTGAGAGCATAATTCTATGATATTATAATGCTTAACCATAAAAGATTGGCAAGAAATTCAATACATACTTCAGCCTAAAGGAGAAATTAAGTCAAAATTAAGATATAGGGTTTCATACATAAGATCTCTCTTTCTTCATTTGAAGGAAACTAAGATCTATCTAATGGAATCGAGAAACAATTTGTTGGAGCAAGCATAAGGAGCCTTCTATGTAGTGAAAGCGAAGCCTATGTGAAGTCTTAAACAAAATTCAACAATATTCAATAACATTTAATCAAGCATTCATCATCAATTAGGAGCCTTGAAGACATTGAAGAGTAATAGGAGATCTAGTTTCAATATCTCTCCCTTGGGGAATGGTATGATTTCATGTTATTTTCATGTCTTTATATGAGCTTCTTTACATAAATTTACTATTGGCATTGCACACTCCAATGAGAATTAAAGGTGATTGAAGGTGTTGTCATTGATGGAAACTTACTAGCAACCTTGTGGATATCTTCAGGCACCGACACCAGCACCGACAGGCACTTCATCGACAACAACAACAATGTTCACCAGCATCCCAGCCGATAGGAATAAATTTTTTTTATTGTATTTAATTGTAATATATTTTGTAAGTCGAGATGGCATATTTTAATAGACTCATATATATATATATGAGATCTTGTAAATCATTTGGATAGATAAGAGCTAGGATGAACATGATGAGCGAATATTAAGGCAGATTTTGTATAAGGGTTTATGGTTATTGTATGAGCTTAAACCTGTACTGAACCTAGCATAGCAGATGTTGAATTATAGTAGTACATTCTATTGGATTTTCATAATCCATTTTGTAAGTCAATGAGACTTCATTTTGTAATTGAGAAGTGAACTCTAGGCATTTGGCCTTCCTACATGTGTTGGCTTCTCTTGTAAGTAATATCCATTCATTGGCCAGTGAGTGAATATTGTGGGTCAAAAATCCCATCGATTTTTTTCCCACACCGGGTTTCCTCGTTAAACATCTTGTGTTATGGTGTGCTTTCTATGTTGTCTTTATTGTTCCTATTTACTGCATTAATTCTTGTTTACCGGTACACTATTTTGAAATGCAAAATACTTAATAAGGTTAAATATTCTATTAACCGGTTAGATATTGATTCACCCCCCCCTCTCAGTATCTTTGGGACTATCATCAATTCTAACAATTGGTATCAAAGCCTGGTCCTCTATTTTCAAAAGTCTAACAACTTGAGGAAGATTCTAACACCGGTACAAATGGAGAATTTAACAAAGCAATTAGAAGAAGCTCTTGTAGACTATGATGCAGAGAAGTTGAAGAATATCAAACTTGAAGATGATCTAAGGACTGCACAGTAATTCATTCAAGGACTTCAGGAGAATCTCACTATTGCTAGAAATAAGAGAAAAGAACTTCATGAGAATATGCAGAGTAATGATGATGAAAAGGAAACTCTTAATGATCTTGTAAGCAAGATGAGGCAAGAAAACATCACTTTGAGGAATGAAATGCAAGACATGACTATGAGATTTTGTAAAGACATTGAAGACAGAAAGAAGAATGAAGATGACTTGACTAGAAGACTCAATGATGCTCAAAATGAAAATCTAAGACTCAGTCATGAAAATGATATGTTAAAGACAGATTTGATTCACATGGAACATGATAAAACTAAACTTATGAGATAGAAGGAATTTTTGGAAAATGAGTTGGCTACTGCAAATCAACATAAAGAGAAATTCAAGAAAAGTTCAGAAGAACTTGATGGTATGTTGAAAAGTTAGAAACCTAATGGAGACACTAATGGACTTGGATTTAAGGTTGGTAAAATTTCTGGTACTACAAACAATCATGATCACAATAAATTGGTAAGACAACCTAATGCCTACAAATTTAATGGGAAATGCTTTAACTATAACAAGTATGTTCATAGAGAAAATTAGTATAGATCTAGAAACAATCAGAACATTAATGCACCCATCGGTCAATGTTCCAAATGCAACAAAATTGGTCACAATTCAAAAAACTGCAAAATGAATGTAAGATGTTATTTTTGTGGAATATTTGGGCACTTATCGAATCAATGAATAACACAAACCGACATAGGGTATGAAAAGGCTATTCAGAAAAACAATGTGACTTGTTATGCTTGTAACAAGATTGGACATATTGCAAAATTTGGTAGAAGCAAGACTTCATCGGCAAATAATAAAGGACCTATTTTGAAAGGAAAAGCGAATGTTGATGAGGTAAAGAAATAATTTTCAAGACAATAGATTAGAAAGACAGATCAGAATGTTGATGAGACTTTTCCTTCACTGGTAGAACAAAGTATTACTCCACCGATAGGAGACTCTTCATCCAACTGAAAAGTAACCCTTGGGGATATTGCAACAAACTGAAAATCATGCAAGTTTACCCTCGGTTGATGGTGAGAAGATGGACTTCTTCTCTACCAGAAGATGTGTTAAGTTTCACTTAATCAGCGAGCATTTATTACGGTTGTTGGAAGAAAAGACATTATAAATCTTTGATTTTCCCTCTTTTTCATTCATTGAGCATTCAAACTTCCTAAGAGCACAAAAATCCAAGTGAAGGCATCCATAGAGAGAAGTGAAGAAAATTATTTCAAGCATCCAAACCTATTAGGTAGATTAAGGTATTTATCAATGGCTTCCTCCTCTACTCCAGAATTTATTACAAACCCTATTGTTGTGGAAGTAGTTAAACTCCCTAGACCCATTTTTTAGATTATCCCTGAGGTAGCAAAACAAGATGATATCCTAGGTTATTTTTCAAAAATCCCTAAAGGAGTTGCATATGCAGAAGACCCTAGAATATATATTCATTTCCATATTGAGGAATTAGGTTCAGAAGAAATATTGAAAATGTATAAAAATGTTATCTATGGTGAAAGTGGAACTGTGAAACCTGAACATAAGGTTATTCAAACTTTAGGTTTTGTGGAAATCCTTGACATCCTAGAATTTCCTAAGGAGGTAGTAAGGATTGTGCTTAGTAGAGTTCATGGTGAGTTCTTTTGGCTAGACTCCATTCATAAAATCACTAAGAAAACAATTAGGGTAGTGACTGGCTTACCCTCCACTGGTAGTAGGCTAGACAAAACTAAAAAGGTTCCTAATAACACAGTGGTGACTTGAATAGGTGCAACCTATGACAGAAGATCCCTAAGAGTGAATTATGTAAAAGATGTGAATTTTATATTCATAAGTATGATTTTTGGTTATAAGGCCACCCATGCAAACCCTCTCAACTTTGTTCCCAGTCTTTGTATTAAAAGTACATATGATATGATCAACAGTGATGAAAAGATAGATATATGTGAGTGGTTAAAAGATGAGTTGATTGATAATCTAAAGAAGATAAAAGGAGACAAGAAAGGTACTTTTCATTTTGGCAATCTCTTGGTATGTCTGATGTTGTATCTTAGAAAAGAGGTTCCTGGTATTGGCAAGAAAGACTTTGGTTTTGATATACTGGTAGGCAAACAACTGTTAGATATCTTCACTAGTATGGGGACACATAAGGATAACAATATCATGGAGTACTTCAAAACATTCAAAGAAAAAATGAAAACAAGAGAAAGATTACCACAAAGCATTATAGATAAATATGAGAAGGAAATATGTTTTGTAATCAAGAAGGATGAGATATGGATGGAGGCAATTCTTCCTAGAACTGTATGGGTAACATAAATGGGATATGAGGCAGATGAAAACATAATTGAAACTTATGCAAAAGCCCTATTAGCAGCCCCTAGAGAACCAGAAGAAAAGGTTTTTGAGAATGCACAATCAATAGAAAGTGATGTACAAACATTGAAACAAAGGAAGAGAAGAGAAAAATACATAAGGAGTGCATCTAAACAAGTTAAGGAAATTAAAGAAAATGTCATGAATATCACTGGTATAAAGGAAAGTGACTTAGAAGGATTACAACCGGAGGCTCATCTCTCACCGATTGGTACATCCTCTGATAGTGAAATTCCTATTGAGTTCAAAAGAGTAGATAGGAAGAGAAAACCCTCATTGATACCCTCTCCTCCTCCCAAGAAAACTATAACACCAAGGAAGAAGCAACAGGCAATGAGACCATCGACAAAGAAGCTGACACCTAGAAGGAGAAAGAAAAACTAGGTCATACCACCACTGGACAACTTGCCGAATGAAATAACAGATGATGGTAATTTATCCAATGTAATCAAATTGTATGATACATTCACAAATGAGGAAAAAGAATGTATAGAGAATAGCATCATTCTACATCTTGAAATCTATAAGAAAGTGTTAATAGAAGTTGTAGATTATTTGCCTAGTGAATTGTATAGGCGGTTAGATGCTAAGAGGTTAGCAATTATGGAATTTGACAAGAAAATCAAATTGAGAAACTGCTAGCTGTACATCCAGTAAAATATGTTGAAGAAATTTATGAACTAATCAATGAAGAAAATAGAACACTCTTTTCAAGCGGACACTGACATGTGAGCCTAATGGCTAGTAGATTTAATGAAATTTCAAAAGAGATAGCTGGAAAATGGGATATTTTCTTTGTTGAGAAAGAAAAATAAGAAGAACTGATAAGACCTAAAAATTTCAAGGTATATCAAAAGGACAAGGGAAAAGGAAAGGTAGGTGGACTACCTAATATAAAAGTGATTGATAACCTATCACCACCTTCAGTTACTCCATTAGTATAGACTGATAGTACACTGGCTACTGAGAATGTGGAAGCACCACATGAGGATACAAACCCTGAGTCTGAAATTTTGTACATAATGAACATTGACACTCAGGAGGTCAATATTGTAGTTGATAAAGAAAGCACTAAAGAAAAGAAAAATGATGTTGCTACTGAGACACTGACTGAGAACATTGAGATTGGGGTTGAGACTCAAACAAAGAGGTCAGAGAAAACTAAACATTCAGTTGATCCCTTGGTTAGTGGCATGGTTACTGATAACACTGATGCAAGCATTGAGAAACTAATAGAGACAACATCTAAGATACTAGTAGTGGACAATGCAAAAAAGAGACAGAGATACCAGTAGATAACACAAAGACACAAGTAGAGAAACAGGTTGATTCATAGGTACACACTAAGACAATGCCACCAACAACTACTGAAAAGTGAAAACCTTTGCTAGTGGAAATGCAGACATAGACTGACCCACCAAAGGTCAATTTAGTCAAATTGGTTACTCCCACCAGTAGCACAAAGATTGTGAAGGTAGTTGGGTAGACATCTAGTACTTCAATGACAAAATTTAGACCCACCAATGTGACTGAAGTACTCTTGGATTCAATAAAGAAAATTACAGATTTTAATGCATTGGCCTATAAGGCAATAGATGATACAATTCCTATTCTTAAGTTGATTTCACCAAAATGCAATTTAGATCAGGTAAAGGATTCTTTAGGTCAGTTAGACACATTGTCTAAATATATTATTAGCAATATACTAACTGCAGATCAAATAAATGAAGAAACATTTAAGGAGAAAATGGAGAAGGAAAGAGAGAAATTATTTGAAGAAACAATAAAGAAGTGCATGGAACACATTGAGACTCTTTTACCAGCATTGAATAAAACAATTATGGAGTTCAAGGAACTGTATAGAGACACTTGTAAGAAAAATCTTTTGATAGTGGATATTGACAAGGAAATCAACAAATTTCAAAAGGGGATTAATGACATAGCTGATAATATCATTGGTTCATCTGAACCAATATCAGTTATTGAACAATAAATTACTGGATTTGAGGAAAAACTAGAGAAGTTAGAGAAAGAGAAGGAAAAAATAAAGGGAAAAGCCAAAGAGCTAAAATGTAGACTCAGTCCAAAGTTAGATAACCTCAGCTCTCTAAGGAAAGAGATCTCTGAGGCACTAATTCAAGGACAGAAGACACCAGAAGAGAAAATGAATCATTTCACTAGTACTATTCTGAGAATAAAAGCAGCTTTGAAGGACATTAACAGATTTACTCAGAGCTTGAATTTGGTTTTAGTAGACTTATTCCAGATTGTAACACACTGGTTACAAGGTTCAAATTGAAGACTGCACTCATTTGGTAATTTTGACAACCTTTGTCATTGATGTCAAAGGGGGATTAGTAGGATAGAGAAAAATGATTACCAGAGGAGATCATCTAATCAGGGGGAGTACACATTTTGGAGCACACATTTTTGGTAAAATTGTAGACTTCATTTTTGGATACAATTTTTGGATTTTTCTCATGAGTGTTGCCATCAATGCTAAAGGGGGAGATTATTGGCATTGCACACTCCAATGAGAATTAAAAGTGATTGAAGGTGTTGTCATTGATGACAACTTACTAGCAACCTTGTGGATATCTTCAGGCACCAGCATTGGTAGACACTTCAACAACAATGACAACAATGTTCACCGACATCCTAGCCAACATGAATAAAGTTTTGTTTATTGTATTTAATTGTAATATCTTTTGTAAGCTGACCTAGCATATTGTAATAGACTCATATATATATGAGATCTTGTAAATCATTTGGATAAATAAGATATAGGATGAACATGATGAGCAAATATTAAGGCAGATTTTGTATAAGGGTTTATGGTTATTGTATGAGCTTAAACTGGTACTGAACCTGGCATAGCAGATGTTGAATTATAGTAGTACATTATATTGGATTTTCATATTCCATTTTGTAAGTTAGTGAGACTTCCTTTTGTACTTGAGTAGTGAGCTCTAGGCAGTTGGCCTTCGTGCATGTGCAAGCCCCTCTTGTAAGTAATATCCATTCATTAGCAAGTGAGTGAATATTGTGGGTCACAAATCCCACCGAGGTTTTTCCCACACCGAGTTTCCTCATCAAACATCATGTGTTATGGTGTGCTTTCTATGTTGTCTTTATTATTCCTATTTACTGCATTAATTCTTGTTTATCGGTACACTATTTTGGAATGCAAAATACTTAATAAGGTTAAATATTCTATTAATTGGTTAGATACTGATTCACCCCCCCCTCTCAGTATCTTTGGGACTATCATCAATCCTAACAATTACATATTTACATTAAAGCTTTAGATCATTTATCATATTTGGTTTGAAGCATTGTCATTTACATTTACATTTACATTTAGGGTTTACTCTCATACGTAGGGTAGTTCTAGTTTCTTTCATTTTAGGATCTTGCATACACACAAGGTTCTAGCACACACATTTTTCAGTACATTATCGGCTATTGGTGGAAGTGTAAATCACCAACATAGGAGTTTCACTAATGAAAAACCCCATATAGCCACCCAAACCTTCCCTTTTCAGTTGCAGGTGCAGAAATAGGCATTAGGAGGCAATTTGAGATCTAGAAAAGGCATCAACACCATCGAAAACTCTTGGAAGTATAGAAATCTATCAAGGACAAGGGCGTGGCACCCTATTCCTTCCCAGGATACGGGTGTAGCACCCTGGTCCCTCCACTTTGCAGTGATTTTTTACAAGATACAGCTTCAGGGTCTTCAGTTTGCATCCTTTAAGTTAAAGCTCTCTATCAATCCATCAGAGATAGTGGCATGGCACCCTAGTCTTGGTAGGTTTTGTTAAATTTGAAGCATCAGTTACACATCCAATTTTGTGCGATTTTGAGTTCATTTATGCTTCATCTTTTGTCTCCTAGCCTAGTTTATCATTCAAACCCTAGTTTTTCTCATCATTTGCAACAAGAGGAATATAAAATCTAAGAGGTAATCCTTGGTTCTCTCTTTCTCATAAGAAGTAGCCAAAGTGATCTACCTCCCTAGGCTCTTTTGTATTCCCAATGTGTTGGCAAAAGTGGTATTAGCTCCTGCTCACCCGATCTCACTTTTCCTACCACCATATTTTGGTGAACCCAACATGAATCCAACCTTCTTTAATTCTAATTTATGTTCTCAGATCTAAGTGTTTTTTCTATTTTAAAATTCAAATTTACATTTACAAGTATCAATTCCTTTCAAATTTAAAAAATTTAGAGGTCAATTTTGTTAAAACCCTAATTTTTCAATTCAAAATTGAACTTGTGGATAGCTTAATTTGGATCATTAATTTCAAATCTGATTTTGGAACACATTTCACTCCTAAATTTAATTTTCTAAATCAATGTTTAGAATGTTTTCATTGTTTAAAATTGAATATTTCCTTTTATTTTGCATATGTTATCATTTGAAAGAGGAAATGTTTTGTCATGATGCATTCATTTCATAAATGTGATAATGGGTTAGCTTCCCTTGTTTAAATTTTTCCACCTCCCATTTATGCCAATATTTTAGTGCCTAAAAGAGTTGTTACCAACCCCTTCAAAACTCTCCCATGCTCTGAGGATGAATATTTGAAGAGTGATCTTGATAATTCTCCTCAAATGTTCTCTTCCCATCTAGCCATCTTAAAGGAAGAGGATGATATCATAAAAAAATTTCTTAATGTTACTTTACCTTCCTTACATGATGTATCTCTAAGTGAAAAGGTATTAATGGACATTGACTTATCTTCTCCTAAATTTGGTCTTACCAATGGGGGCATGTTAGTACCACAAGAGGTTATGAGCACTTCTTCCAAAGATATCCTTCATAAGCGTGAATCTTTGGAGAAAGATATTCATGTCCCTCCTAAAGAATACTCCATGTTGGCATTTGCATGAAGATTGCATTGATGAACTATTATGTTGTCATTGATGTCAATTATAACTGGTAATGATTTTGTAATAATATTGTTTTGTAACTAGTGGGAAGAGCTAATGAAGGGAACTACAACCAGTAAGTGAGCTTGTGAAGGAAACTAGTAAACCCTACCTGTTGATATGCTAAACCCTAACTGATGGAGTTTGGTGAATTGGTTGTATTGGTTTATGATCAAATGATGAGTGATAATGATTATGCCATGTATGCATGTTGTATGAGAAGAGTTTCAAATGGTTTTTGGCACATAGAGATAAAGGTTTTATCTTAGGAATGAGAAAGTTCATTGCATGTAATGGAAACCACGTGATGAGTTATAGAGTTTGATGAAGCAATGATCAAGGAGCATTCAAGATTGTCTTGAATGATGTGCAATGATTTCTATGTAATCCAATGGTCATACTTGAATCTATTTGGTTTTAATCTCTATGAGATCTTAGGTTTGTGATGTGTTACTAAACTATTATTTTGTTAATAAGGTTGATGAGTTATTTTGTTGTAGTGTTGGACATTTTGGTTGAATGTAAGAGTGATTGGCTGTTAGAATAGATGTTGTATCTGTAGTATGTGTAAAGGAAGATAGGAGAATGAAAAGGATATGATCAAGTAGAGTAGTGATATTCACCATATCAGCAAACCCTCATTGTTCTCTAACAATTACAATAGTCAAATTCCTTAACCGAGTAAGCTCTAACAAGCTTAGTGTTATCTAAACCATCTAACCAGGTGATCCATTATGTTGGATTTAAAATCCTCTACTACTGAGGTTAATCCTAACTAGGTATTGCCTCTAATAGGGCATTATAGTCAATCCCTTAACTGGGTGGTCCCTAACAGGATATGTTCTTTGTTGGCATTTTGTATAGAGATTGCATTAATGATATGTTGTCATTGATGTCAATTGAACTGGTAATGGTATTCATGTTATTGCTGATATTTTTGTTTTTGATATTGGCTAGTAACCAGTAAGAAGAGCTTTGTGGAAGATGTTGTAAACTAGTGTGTTAAGTTTGTGAGCTGAACCGGTAAAGAGGTGTAAAGGGTTAAACCCTTCTATGCAATGTAACCGGTATACCCTATCAGCTGTTAAAACCTAATCGATCAAGTTTGTTGGTTTATTATCTGATGAGCAGTAATGATGGAGACACATGTGATCATTGTATGAGGATAAGTTCAAATTGTTTTGGTGTGTTTGTTTATTGTCTAGGGAAAGAGAAAAGTTGATTGCATCTAATGCATAATGCATGATGAGTTACAAAGTCCGATGAAGTGGTGATCATGGAGCAGTTGGAATTTTCTTGAAGAATGTGAAGAGATTGTCATGATTTCTAATGGTCAAGATTGTAGCAACTTTTTTGTAATTTGGATGATGAGAATTAGGTTTTTGTTGTGTTACCGACCTAATTGATTTGTATTTAAGATCGATGAAGTTGTTTGTAAAGGTTATTGGCAAGATTGGCAGAAACCTATTGAGTGTTTTGTTCCCTAACCAATGAATGGATCTGCACTTTGAGTGAAGGCAGATTGTAGCTTAAAAGGATCTGATCAAGCAAATGTAGTTCTATTTAGACAGATCAAGAAAACTTGTTATTTTCTAACAATTATAGCAGAAGTGAAATCACTTAACTGGGTAAGCTCTACCAAGATTGGTTACTCATTAGATCCTCTAACAAGATGGTCCATTAGCTTGGATTCTTAAATCCTCCAACAGGGTTACTCCTAATAGGTTATTGTGTTTTTCATCAGGGCATATTTGTAGATCCCTTAACTGAGTGACTCCTAATCAGAATTAGTTCTCAACAGGACTTATTGTAATTCTTTAATAGGCTTGGCTCCTAATAGGGTGAACTTCAAAAGACTTAAGATAGCTATCCTTGTGAGTCTCATCTCATCGTGGTTTCTACCTATTTGGGTTTTCCATGTATAAACATTTGTGTCAAGTGGTGAATTTTTTTGTGGTTCTGATCTTATTTGTTGATTTAATTAACTTCTGATAAGGCACGATAACTACAAGCATTGAGAGATGATTATGTTGAGTTATGATTAAGCATTGTTGATGTTTACAAGATTGAAGTTGTTTATTGTTAAGTTGTCATAATAGTCAAACCGGTTGATGTCAAGTATTTTTATGAATATTGATCTTGACTGAGATATGTTTACTTTGTGTGATTGAATTTGAGTTTGGGAACTTTGTGTGAGTTTTTCAGTATACTGATTCACCCCGCACCCCTCAGTATTCTACTGGATACTTATTCTTTCATCATACCATCTATTTGTATCGGAGCTTCTCAGGTCCTCTTTAATCGAAAAGCCTAACATCTTGAGGAAAAGATCTTGTAGATCATGATGAGGAAAGAAGGTTTGAAGTTCAACATAGATAAGTATATAATATGGAGTGAAAGAATGAATATTTACATTAAGAGTTTTGGTAATCAGTATTGGGATCATATAGGAACTAAGTATATTACACCTACTGGAATCCTAACTAATGATCAGAAGAAAGAACAACAACAAAATCACCAAAAATTAGAGGCTATTATTAGTTCCCTGTTTGATGTTGAATGTGTAGATGTTCATGGTCTTGAAAGTGCACATGAAGTGTGGCAAAAACTTGAAGAGATTTATAGCAGTGATGAACATGTTAAGATTTCCTAAGAGGAGAGTTTAAGAGGAAAGTTTGATGACATGAGAATGTCTAAAGGTGAGAATATCCAGCAGTATGGTCAAAGGATAAAGAGATAGTTGGTGAAATAAAGAGTGTAGGAGGGAAAGTAGAAGATGACATAGTAATCAGTAATGTACTAAGAACCCTGCTAGCAGTCTATGCTATCTGAGTTGCAACTATTCAGAAGCTAAAATCCATTGACAAGACAATGGTAACTATTGACTCTATTATTTGTAAACTTACTACTTTTGAACTAAATGGCTATGATGGTAGTGTACAAAAATTAGAATCTACATTCAGAGCTTCTATCTCTAATCCATCTGTGAGAATAAGTAGAGATACCCGCCATAGCTATGAATCTAGATCCAGTGGAGATGCTGATGATGAAGACAACTTAGTGGAACTTGAAGAATTGTTGGAAAAATGACTGCCTAGAGGCACTGGTTAATATAGAGCTAATCTACCTTTAAAATATTTTGCATGCAAAAAGATTGGTCATATAGCAGCTAATTGCCCTAATGGTGAAAATAAATACAAGAGAGACAAATTTAAAAAGTATAAGGGTAAAGGCAAGAGAGATTGTCTTTTAGCTATTGACAATGGTATTACTGATGAAGAATCTGATGATGATGCTAGTGAAGATATTCTGTGTGTAGCTATTAAGGAAGAAATATCATATCAAAAGGCACCAGTATCTAGGATGGATAACTCTGATGATTGGATCATTGATAGTGGTTGTTCACATCACATGACCAGTGATCAGAGCACACTTCTTTCCTTGAAGGAATTTGATGGCGGTGTTGTCAGATTTGGCAATGACTCACCCTATATGGTTAAAGGTAAGGGAGTCATTTCAATTAATGAGAAGAGAAGTGTTGATGATGTCTATTGGGTTGAAGGCATAAAGAATAATATTTTGAGTGTGGCATAACTTAATGACAGAGGATACCCACTGGAGTTTAGAAATGGTATGTGCAAAATCTTTTACAACAAAGGTGAATTGATTGCAACTAGGAAACAAACCAGAGGTAATTTATTTCATCTTAATCCTAAAGTTAGCAACTATTTGATTGCAAAAATAGATGATAGCTGGCTTTGACATAGGAGATTTTGTCATATAAATTTTGTCAATATTGTTAAAGTAAGCAAGTCTAAGCTGGTAAGAGGTCTGCCTCAGCTAGAAAAACTAGTTAATGCTCTTTGTAAAGAATGTTAGTTAGGAAAGATGACCTCTTCAACTTTCAAGAGCAAGTCCTTCTCAGTGGAGCACTTTTTAGATTTGGTTCATATAGATCTATGTGGACTAATAAGAATGAGAAGCATTCAAGGTGATAGATATTTCATGATCTTCACTGATGATTGGTCAAGGATGATGTGGGTCACATTCTTGAAGGATAAGATTGAAGCTTTTGGTAAATTCAAGGTGTTCAGGGCCTTAACTGAGAAAGAGAGTGGAAAAAAGATATAATGTCTAAGAATAGATCAAGGAGGTGAATTTACTTTTGAAGAATTCACTAAGTATTGTGATGAGAATGGTATCAAGAAGAAGATTTCTGCACCAAGGACACCATAGAAAAATGCTATAGCAGAGAGAAACAACTAGTTAGTGGTTGAAGCTACTAGAAGTATGTTGATACAAGGAGGTGTAGCAAAATTTTTTTGGAAAGAGGCTATAAGTACAGATGTCTACACAATTAACTGAGTTCTAGTGAAAAGAGGAAGGACAAGACCCCTTATGAATACTGGTATGGGAGATCACCTGATGTTAGCTATTTTAAGCTATTTGGAAGAAAATGTTTTATTAAAAGAGGTGATTACATAAGTAGGTTTGAAGCTAAGAGTGATGAAGGTATATTTCTTGGCTATTCCACCAAGAGAGGCCTATAAATGCTTCAACAACCAAACACAAAATTATTGAGATTGTTGATGTTCATGTAGATGAATGTCCAAAAGTTTCAGAAACCAGTTCTAAGAAGAAGGATGAAGATCCTTGCATTTTTCTTTTGGAACCTGAAACTATTAAATCAGAAACTGGTAAAGCAAATCCTAATATACTTGTTCAACTAGAACAAATAAATTCAGAAGAAGATGATAATGAAGAAGATGAACCTGAAAAGAATGATCATGTTATTCCTAGGTATGTGAGACTAAATCACAGTCATGGATATATTATTGTGGATAAGGATGTTGGAGTACTAACTGGAAGGAAAATAAGAGAGAAATATTGCATGATCTCCACCTTTGAACCTAGAAGTGTTATGGAGGAATTTGGTGATGATCATTCTGTTAAAGCTATGGAGGAGGAGTTGGATCAAATTGAGAAGAACAATACTTTGACCCTAGTACCTCAACTGGTAAACAAGAATGTTATAGGTACTAAATGGGTGTTCAAAAATAAGTTAAATGAAGATGGTGTTGTAGTTCACAACAAGGCAAGATTAGTATGAAAAGGTTATGCGCAAGAAGAAGGAGAATATTATGGAGAAACTTTTGCACCAGTAGAAAGACTCAAAGGTTTCAGAACATTACTTGCATTTTCAGCTCATAAGAAGTTCAAGGTATACCAGATGGATGTTAAGTCTGCATTCTTGAATGGGATACTAGAAGAAGAGGTTTATATAGAGCAACTTGATAGTTATGCATTGACAGATAAGGAAGACATGGTATGCAAATTGCATAAAGATTTGTATGAATTAAAGCAGACACCCTAAGCATGGTGTGAATGGCTTCATACTCAAATGATGAAGATAGGCTTTGCTAGAACCAGTGATGACAACAACATTTATCTCAAGTCTGAAGGAGATGAAATACTGGTCAATGAAGTATTTGTTGATGACATTACATTTGGAGGTAATGATGACATAAGTAATTGTTTTGCAGATGAAATGAAGAATGATTTTGAGATGTCATTAGTAGGGGAAATAAAAAAACTTATAGGCTTGTAGATACAACAAATGAAGAATAGTATTTTCATTACTCAATCCAAGTATGTGAAAGAGGTTTTGAAGACTTTCAGTATGAGTGACTATAAACTAGATGGAACCCTAATGGTTACATGTTGTAAGTTGTCCATGGAAGATGCATCTAAGTCTGTAGATGAAAAGGAATACAGGTCAATGATTGGCAAATTACACAATGTTATTCACAGTCGACTGGATATTGCCCATGCAGCTGGTATTGTTGCTAGATTTTAGAAGAATCCAAAGGAGGCACATTTGATGGAAACCAGAAGAATTTTTAGATATCTGAAAGTTACTATTGACTATGGGTTATGGTATCCATATGGTGGAAATTTTGATTTGAAGGCATACATAGATACTGATTGGGTAGGAAATATTGATGACCGAAAGAGTACTACCAGTGGATAATTTTTTCTAGGAGGAAGGCTAGTTTCATAGAGTAGTAAAAGGTAGAGTTGTACTTCACAATCTACTGTTGAAGCTGAGTATGTAGTAGATTATATGAATTGCACACAAGCTATGTGGATGAGGAACATTTTGGAAGGGTTGAAGATGGAAATCTCAGAACCAATAAAGATTTTATGTGATAATACAAGTGCAATAAACATTTGAAAAAATCTTGTTTTACATGCAAGGACTAAGCACATTGAATTGAAGTATCACTTCTTGAGGGAAAAAGTTCAAAGTAAAGATGTTATCTTGGAACATGTTTCTACCAAGGAGAATCTTGCAGATATCTTTACCAAACCTGTGCCTAAGACCACTTTCAAGTATCTTAGAAGTCAATTGGGTGTTGTCCCTCTTCATGAAGTTAGTTGACCATGATGTTGATTGCATTAGTCCTTGAATTACTGGTAGAATCTTACATGGATTGATGAAGAAGTGGATGTATTCCACAGGGGGAGCATCAAGTTGCAAAATGATGTTGATGCATAGTGAGAGAAAAATTACATGTTTTTACTTTCACTTTGGCATTGTTGTCAAAGGGGGACAAGAATTATATGATTGAGGAGAAGAATTATGTGTCTGATTAGGTGAACCAACGACAAGCTGAAGATAGACATAGCATGTTGAATACTTGGTAATGTAAACCAAGATTCCTATTCGCCCATCTCAGCAGCAATCAAAGGTGTTGATATTTGTATTTCCATCAATGCCAAAAGGGGAGATTATTGGCATTTTGAGTTTGTTGGAATTTTGCATAGAGATTGCATTAATGATATGTTGTCATTGATATCAATTGAACTGGTAATGGTATTCACGTTATTGTTGATATTGTTATTTTTTATATTGGCTAGTAACTGGTAAGAAGAGCTTTGTGGAAGATGTTGTAAAGCGGTGTGTTAAGTTTGTGAGTTGAACCAGTAAAGCAATGTAAAGGGTTAAACCTTTCTATGAAATGTAACTGGTAAACCCTATTAGTTGTTAAACCCTAATTGATCAAGTTTGTTGGTTTATTATCCGATGAGCGGTAATGATGGACACATGTGTGATCATTGTATGAGGATAAGTTCAATTCTTTTGGGGTGTGTTTGTTTATTGTCTAGAGAAGGAGCAAAGTGGATTGCATCTAATGCACAACGCATGATGAGTTACAAAGTTGGATGAAGTGGTGATCATGGAGACGTGGGAATTTTCTTGAAGAATGTGAATAGATTTTCATGATTTCTAACGGTCAAGATTCTATCGACTTGTATGTAATCTCGGTGATGAGAATTAGGTTTTTGTTGTGTTACCGACCTAATTGATTTGTATTTAAGGTCGATGAAGTATTTTGTAAAGGTTGTTGGCAAGATTGGTAGAAACCTATTGAGCATGTTGTTGCCTAACCAGTGATTGGATCTACACTTTGAGTGAAGGCAGATTGAAGCTTAAAAGGATCTGATCAAGAAAATGTAGTTCTATTCAGACAGATCAAGAAAACCTGTTGTTTTCTAAAAAATTACAGTAGAAGTGAAATCCCTTAACCAGGTAAACTATAACATTCTTGGTTACTCATTAAATCCTCTAACAAAGTGGTCCATTAGCTTGGATTCTTAAATCCTCCAGTGAGGTTACTCCTAACAGGGTATCATGCTTTTCATCAAGGCATATTTGTAAATCCCTTAACCGGGTGATTCCTAACCAGAATTTGATCTTAACATGACTTATTGTAAAGCTTTAACATGCTTGGCTTCTAATAGGGTGAACTTCAGAAGAGTTCAGATAGCTATCCTTGTGAGTCTCATCTCACCATGGTTTTTACCTATTTGGTTTTTCCATGTATAAACATTTGTGTCAAGTGGTGAATGTTTTTGTGGTTACGATCTTATTTGTTGACAACTCCTCTTGAAGGTAGATGTATTTTGAATAAAGATCTCTTCTCCTCCAAAGATCTTCTTACACTTATATAGCAGGATATGTTAGGATTCCCAAAGATACTGGGAGAGGGGGGTGAATCAGTATCTTACTGGTTTGTGAATTTACTTCAATTAAAACATGAAAAGCATATCAATACTGTCTATCGGTAAATAGAAATAGTGCAGTAAACAAGAATAACAACAACAACAAGAAAACACACCATAACATAGTAGTTTAATGAGGAAACCCAATGTGGGAAAAACCTTGGTGGGATTTGTGACCCACAATATTTGCTTACTGGCCAATAAGTGATTATTACTCTTACAATAGGGGCCTGCACATTCAGGAAGGCCAAGTGCCTAGAGCTCACTGCTCAATTACAAAATGGGAAGTCTCACTGACTTACAAAATGGATTATGCAAATCCAATGTCTTGTACTGCTTCAAAATAGCATCTACTATGCTAGATCTGATGAATACTAAGAGGGGGGGGTGAATTATTATGCCAAAAATCACTGCACTAAAACACATCCATAGTCTAAAGATAAACCAGTAAAACAGTCTAAATAGAAATAGTGCAGTAAACAAGAATAACAACAACAACAAGAAAACACACCATAACATAGTAGTTTAATGAGGAAACCCAATGTGGGAAAAACCTTGGTGGGATTTGTGACCCACAATATTCACTTACTAGCCAATAGGTGAATATTACTCTTACAATAGGGGCCTATACATGCAAGAAGGCCAAGTGCCTAGAGCTCACTGCTCAATAACAAAATGGGAAGTCTCACTGACTTACAAAATGGATTATGCAAATCCAATGTCTTGTACTACTTTAAAATAGCATCTACTATGCCAGATCTAATGAATGCTAAGAGGGGGGGGTGAATTAGTATGCCAAAAATCACTGCACTAAAACACTTCCACAGTCTAAAGATAAACCGCTAAAATAGTCTAACAGACTGACTGGTTACCACACATGCAAACCAAAATGCGAGTAAAGCATTCACCCACAAAAGTAATACAACCATAACACAAGATATTTGATGTGGAAACCCAACTGGGAAAAACCATGGTGAGATGAAACTCACAAGTCACTATCTGCAGAATAGAAACCAAACTGATTAAGGTCTTACAATGTTCTTCACTAGAATAGATCCTGTTAGGAATCTCAATCTCTGTTAGGAGATAAGTCTGATTAAAGACTACCTTGTTAGAGGATTTTAGATTCATAGGTATGAACCACCTTGTTAGAGGATTTTACAAAGGCTTTGAGGCCTACCCAGTTAAGGGCTACAAACTTGTCAAAGATGTGAGTAATCAACAAGTGTTTAATCTATCTAATAGCATAAACTGCTTGGTTAGATCTAGTATTGCTCATAGTTAATGCATTTCAGCATTACTTCAGTCTTCTCACTCTCTCTCTTAGTTGCAACTTGATCTTCTCAAATAAGATCATTCTTACAACAACTCAACAACCACCTTAAACCCTAGCATGACATTAACCCTTTCAGCAACAACTTAAAACCCTAGACTGTTGGCAATATTATAAGGATATTGAGAAGGTTGTTGATGATTATGGACATAACTGATTAAAGATGTTTTACTATCTTGATATTATTATTTTGTCATTGATGTCAAGAAATAAATTTTCTAATTCAGTATGATGTTGTCATATCTTAAGAAATATGATATTAAGATTATAAAGAAGTTGGTAAAGACACAGGAAAGAATATGATGAATAAAGGGATAAGTTATTCAATGGGCAACTCTACCGAGTCAGTCAATGATGAGATCTTGATGTTTTAGATTGTTCTAACATCATACATATGTTGTAAAATGTAATGGTTAATACTATACTATGTTATCAAGCAAAGAACCTTGTCGGTAAACCCTAAGGAACCTAGTCGGTAAACCCTAAGGTTATCGTAGTCGGTTAATGAAGACAAAATGTCTACTGAGTAAAGTTTAGTATTCATCAAGTTGTAACCAAGCTATAACAGAATGCATTAAATGTTTACATGTGATATTTAATGAAATATGCTAATGAGCTGGAGTGGATCAATGATTGGCAAGCTGTAGAAAAATTCTGTTAACAAATCTAAGGCAATGGAAAGTTGGCAAGAAGATCTACAGCTCAGATTGAACCGCATTACCCTAACACAAGTTCCAAGATGAATGTGCAAGTTCCAAGATGAATGTGCAAGTTCTTAGGTGGGGTAAAACATTTTTAGATCAAAAGATACAATGAACCTAGACAAGATTGAAGATCTGATGGCTATGATTGATCATGGGAAATGTGATCAAGGAGATTAAGCAGTTAGAAGATTGTTTATAAATAAGAAACTATTGATAAACAATGTATATGGGCAAGTGTATGCACAAGGATGCTACATAGTTATTACCAAGCACAGAAACTTGAAGACCTATTAGATAACAGAGTATTGATGCCTAGCAGATAGACAAGATTAGTTTTATTTCTAGAATGTATTGACCAAATAGGAATCTACTTTAGCATTTTAGATGTGAAGTTGCAGATAGATTTTCATTACTGTTATTTTGTGAAAGTGATTGGAAATCTCTTAACCGAGTGGACTTAATAGTCTTATATGTAAATCCTCTAACCAGGTGACATTATGATTGAGTGTTTGAAATCCTTTGACAAGGTCACTTCTAACAAAGTGAAGTTCCTAACAGATCTGAGGGAAATCCCTTAACCGAGTCACATCTAGCAATGTGTTTTGTAATCTTTAACAGGATTGGCTTTTAACCGAGCATAATCTAGAAGAGTATATTTCTTAGTGGGTCTAAAATCCCACAGTGGTTTTTCCCTATTTGGGTTTCCATGTTAAATCTGGTATTATGAGGTTTATATTGTTCATATGCTTTTGAGTTTGAATGTTTGACAATTTTTGTTTATATGACTAATATATGTTACTAAGGTTGAATCTGATGTTTTTATAGATGAATAAGTTTGTATGATTCACCACCCCCCCCTATCATCTTCTTGGCTGTTGGATCTGTACTTATATTAAGTATCAGAACTATCAATTGGTATAAGAGCTTTCGAATCTAAAAGGAAAGTTTAAAGGAACTTGAGTTAAAGATCAAAAGATGTCTAAGAGGGATTCACCTAAGCTGAATAAGTCAAGTTTCTCTACATGGCAGAAAAGGATGAAGCTACATCTATCAGGAGTTGGAGAATATGCTATATACTATCTGGAGAATGATTTTGTTGCACCAAGCACCTATCCATTGACTATGGAACAGAAAAAGGCAAAACAAGAACATATTCAAGTAATGATTAAAATAACATCTGCATTGACCGATTTTGAGTTTAATGATCTAGAAGGTTGCAATGATGCAAACGCAATGTGGACTAAGCTCATATCTGTATATGGAGCAGATGAACATGTTGAAAGAGCAAAAGTTTATAGTCTAAGAGGACAACTTGAATCTATGAGGATGAATGAAGGTGAGAACATAACCCAGTATAGTACAAGACTAAAGGAGATTGTAAATCAAATCAAAGGAGCAGGAGGAACTATTGCAGAAAAGGATGTGACAAGTAAGTTGTTAAGAACCCTTCTACCTACCTATGCAATCCGAGTCTCTACGATCAATGAATTGAGGTTTGTACCTAATATGCCAGTTTCCTTGGATGCCACTATTGGTAACCTACATGCATTTAAGTTAAGTAATTTTGATAATAGTGGGTCATCGGTAAATAAATTTGAATCTGCATTTAGTTCTTTTCATCTAAATGAATGTAATGATTACAATGAGAGAATGTATAAGTACTCTAAAGGAGATCATAGTGGAGCAAGTGAAAGATTTCAGAAGAACATGGAGGAGGTACATAAACTATATGAAGAGATCAAAAAGCAAGAAGAATTTGAAGCACTATTGGCCAAAAGGTTACCGAGAGGCAAAGGTAAGTATAAAGGAAAACTACCTTTGAAATGTTTCAATTGTGATAAGATTGGACATATGGCTTCTAACTATCCTAACAAAGATTTTACTAAAAAGAGAGATTACCTAGATTACAGACAAAAAGGTAATCATTATAGAGGACACCAAGACTTTAGAAGAAGAGATAGAAAGACATGCTTAATTGTTGGTGAGGAATCTGAATATGATAAATCAGATGAGACTGATATGAAGGAAGTTGTTTATGTGGCTATCAAGGATGGATCAGATGAAGAAAGGTATGAAGAAAAAGCCCTAATATCTCATATAAACACTAATGGTTCTTAGATTATAGATAGTGGATGCTCACATCATATGATAGGAGATAAACACAAGTTTGTTATGTTAGAAGATTATGATGGAGGCTATGTTAGATTCGGTAATGATGCACCATGTTTGGTATGAGGTAAAGGATCCATAACACTTCTTGATAATGCAAGATGCAATGATGTTTATTCGGTTGAAGAAATATAATTTTTTAAGTGTAGCACAACTAAACAACATAGGTTACCAAATAGAATTTAAGAAAGGAATTGTCAAAGTTCATGACAAGAATGGAAAGTTAACTACTCTCGGGACACAAACAAAGGGTAATACATTTCACCTTGACTCTACTTACAACAAGTGTTTGCATGCAAAGATTGATAATATCTAGTTATGGCATAAAAGGTTTTGTCATGTTAATTTTGATAATCTGATCAAGATAAGTAAGAAGCATAGAGTAAGAGGTCTACCGAGTTTTGAAAAACCTAAGAATGCTATGTGTTGAGGATGCCAGATGGGTAAGATGACAAGATCCAGCTTTACAAGTAAGTCCTACACTTCTGAGGGAATTTTAGATCTTGTGCACACTGATCTTTGTGGTCCTATGAAAGTTCAAAGTTATTATGGTGATAAGTATTTCATATTATTTGTGGATGACTATTCAAGGATGATGTCAGTAATGTTTTTAAAAGAAAAGTCAGAAGCTTTTCAAATGTTTAAGTGGTACAAGGCTAGAGTTGAAAATGAAACAGGGAGACAACTGAAATGTCTTAGATCAGATAGAGGAGGAGAGTTCACATCTGATGATTTCAACCTATTTGTAATGATCATGGTATTAAAAGACAAGTCTCTGCATGAAGAACTCCACAAAAGAAAAGAATAGATGAAAGAAGAAATAAATCAATTGTGGATTGTGCTAGAACACTAATGATTGAGAAGAAGGTTCCACAAACATTTTGGAGAGAACCAATAAGCACAGTTGTTTACACCTTGAACTGAGTTCAATTGAAGAAAGGTACTTTGAAGAAACCTTATGAAATTTGGTATGGCAAGAAACCTAATGTAAGTTATTTTAAGATCTTTGGAAGCAAATGCTATGTTCTTAAAGATGATAGAAATGGCAAGTTTGATAAGAAAAGTGAAGAAGGAACATTTCTAGGATATTCTTCTAGAACAAAAGCATTTAAATGTCTGATCAAATCATCTAACAAAATAGTAGAAAGTGCAAATGTGAAAATTGATGAAATTGCAGAAAAAACTGATGACAAGAATTCCAAAGAACTAGAAGACTATGATGAATTTACCTATGTGCAACCGAGAAGTCCTACCGAGATAACTATTGAAAGAAATGAGGAAGATATCCAGTTATTGAGTGATGAAGAGTATCATAGAAAGCCTGTCGAGCCTGTATTAGCCAAATATGTCAAAAGACACCATGCACAAAGTCAGATTATAGGGGATAAGGATGATCAAGTGATGACAAGGAACAAACCGAGACAGAACACATGTTTGATATCCGAATTTGAACCAAGAATAGTGAAAGAGGCATTTAATAGTGAAGATTGGATAAATTCTATGACTAAAGAGATTGATCAAATCAAGAAGAATGACACATGGACACTGGTCCCAAGACCGAAGGACAAAAATGTAATTGGTACAAAATGGATCTTCAGAAACAAGCTAAATGAGAAAGGTGAGGTCATTCGAAACAAAGAAAGATTGGTTTGCAAAGGTTATGCCCAAGAAGAAGGAATTGATTATGGTGAGACTTTTGCACCTATTGCTAGACTTAAAGGAGTTAGAACATTGTGATTTCAAACATCTCTCCTTATTGGGACTAAAATTTCCCCTTTGTGAAGTAGTGTCTTCTATAAGGATTTCTTATTGATTGTAGAGGTGTATTTATACTTGAATTCCTTCTCTCATATCAGAACAAGAATCCCTAATGGGGATCTTAAGTACATATCCTTAATTGGGACCTCCTCCTTGGTGTTGGAAGTCTTTGATCATTCATCAAATTGTTTTGTTCATTAAGTAGTATCTTTTATAGTAAACCCTTCTATTGTGTGCACGTGCATATCCCTGATGAGGACCTCTTGCCTTATTTTATTAGAGTGTTGTTATAAATAATCTCTATTTGATGTCATCTCAATCCTCTTCTCTTTCCAAAACTCTTGCATTCATTCATTCTAGAAGAGATTATATTTGTCTAAGACAACTCCTCTAGAAGGTAGATGTATTTTGAACAAAGATCTCTTCTCCTCGAAGGATCTTCTTTACACTTATAGAGCAGGATATGTTAGGATTCCCAAAGATACTAGGAGGGGGGGTTAATCAGTATCTTACCGGTTTGGGAATTTACTTCAATTAAAACATGAAAAGCATATCAATATTGTCTACCGGTAAACAAAAATAGTGCAGTAAACAAGAATAACAACAACCACAAGAAAACACACCATAACATAGTAGTTTAATGAGGAAACCCAATGTGGGAAAAACCTCGGTGGGATTTGTGACCCACAATATTTGCTTACTGGCCAATAAGTGAATATTACTCTTACAATAGGGGCCTGCACATTCAGGAAGGCCAAGTGCCTAGAGCTCACTGCTCAATTACAAAATGGGAAGTCTCACTGACTTACAAAATGGATTATGCAAATCCAATGTCTTGTACTGCTTCAAAATAGCATCTACTATGCTAGATTTGATGAATACTAAGAGGGGGGGGTGAATTATTATGCCAAAAATCACTGCACTAAAACACATCCATAGTCTAAAGATAAACCAGTAAAACAGTCTAACAAACAGACTGGTTACCACACATGCAAACCAAAATGCGAGTAAAGCATTCACCCACAAATGAAATACAACCATAACATAAGATATTTGATGTGGAAACCCAACTGGGAAAAACCATGGTGAGATGGAACTCACAAGTCACTATCTGTAGAATAGAAACCAGACCGGTTAAGATCTTACAATGTTCATCACCAGAACAAATTCTGTTAGGAATCTCAATCTCTGTTAGGAGATAAGTCTGATTAAAGACTACCTTGTTAGAGGATTTTAGATTCATAGGTGTGAACCACATTGTTAGAGGATTTTACAAAGGCTTTGAGGCCTTCTCGGTTAAGGGCTACAGACTTTTCAAAGATGTGAGTAATCAACAAGTGTTTGATCTATCTAATAGCACAAACTACTTGGTTAGATCTAGTATTGCTCATAGTTAATGCATTCCAGCATTACTTCAGTCTTCTCACTCTCTCTCTTAGTTACAACTTGATCTTCTCAAATAAGATCATTCTTACAACAACTTAACAACCACCCAAAACCCTAGCATGACATTAACCCTTTCAGCAACAACTTAAAACCCTAGACTGTTGGCAATATTATAAGGATATTGAGAAGGTTAATGATGATTATGGACATAACTGATTAAAGATGTTTTACTATCTTGATATTATTATTTTGTCATTGATGTCAAGAAATAAATTTTCTAATTCAGTATGATGTTGCCATATCTTAAGAAATATGATATTAGGATTATAAAGAAGTCGGTAAAGACACAAGAAAAGAATATGATGAATAAAGGGATAATTTATTCAATGGGCAACTCTACCAAGTCAGACAATGATGAGATCTTGATGTTTTAGATTGTTCTAACATCATACATATGTTGTAAAATGTAAAGGTTAATACTATACTATGTTATCAAGCAAAGAACCTAGTCGGTAAACCCTAAGGTTATCGCAGTCGGTTAATGAAGATAGAATGTCTACTGAGTAAAGTTTAGTATTCACCAAGTTGTAACCAAGCTATAACAGAATGCATTAAATGTTTACATGTGATATTTAATGAAATATGCTGATGAGATGGAGTGGATCAATGATTGGCAAGCCGTAGAAAAATTTTGTTAACAAATCTAAGGCGATGGAAATTTGGTAAGAAGATCTGTAGCTCAGATTGAACCGCATTACCCTAACACAAGTTCCAAGATGAATGTGCAAGTTTCGAGGTGGGGTAAAACATTTTTAGATTGAAAGATACAATGAACCTGGACAAGATTGATGATCTGATGGCTATGATTGATCATGGGAAATGTGATCAAGGAGATTAAGTGGTTAGAAGATTGTTTATAAATAAAGAACAGTTGATAAACAATGTATGCGGGCAAGTGTATGCATAGGGATGCTACATAGTTATTACCAAGCATAGAAGCTTGAAGACCTATTAGAATAATAGAGTATTGATGCCCAGCAGATAGACAAGATTAGTTCTATGTCTAGAATGTATTGAACGAATAGGAATCTACTTTAGCATTTTAGATGTGAAGTTGCAGATAGATTTTCATTACTGTTATTTTGTGAAAGTGATAGGAAATCTCTTAACCAAGTGGACTTAACAGTCTTATATGTAAATCCTCTAACAAGGTGGCATTCTGATTAAGTGTTTGAAATCCTTTGACAAGGTCACTTCTAACAAAGTGAAGTTGCTAATAGATATGAGGGAACTCCCTTAACCAGGTCACATCTAGCAATGTGTTTTGTAATATTTAACATGATTGGCTTTTAACCGAGCATACTCTAGAAGAGTATATTTCTTAGTGGGTCCAAAATCCCATAGTGGTTTTTCCCTATTTGGGTTTCCACATTAAATTTGGTGTTATGAGGTTTATATTGTTCATATGCTTTTGAGTTTGAATGCTGGATAGTTTTTTATTATATGATTGATATATGTTACCGATGTTGAATCTGATGTTTATATGGATGAATAAGTTTGTATGATTCACCCCCGCCCTCTCATCTTGTTGGTTGTTGGATCTGTACTTATATTAAGTATCAAAACTATCAATTGGTATTAGAGCTTTGGACTCTGAAAGGAAAGTTTAAAGGCACTTGAGTTAAAGATCCAAAGATGTATAAGAGGGATGCACCTAAGCTGAATAAGACAAGTTTCTCTACATGGCAGAAAAGGATGAAGCTACATCTATCAGGAGTTGGAGAATATGTTATATACTATCTAGAGAATGATTTTGTTGCACTGAGCACCTAACCATTGACTATGGAAGAGATAAAGGCAAAACAAGAAAATATTCAAGTAATGATTAAAATAACATCTGCATTGACCGATTCTGAGTTTAATGATCTAGAAGGCTACAATGATGCAAAGGCAATGTGGACTAAGCTCATATCTGTATATAGAGGAGATGAACATGTTCAAAGAGCAAAATTTGATAGTCTAAGAGGAAAACTTGAATCTATGAGGATGAATGAAGGTGAGAAGATAACCTAGTATAGTACAAGACTAAAGGAGATTGTAAATCAAATCAAAGGAGCAGGAGGAACTATTGAAGAAAAGCATGTGACAAGTAAGTTGTTAAGAACCCTTCTACCTACCTATGCAATCTGAGTCTCTTAAATCAATGAATTGAGGTCTGTACCTAATATGCCAGTTTCCTTGGATGCCACTATTGGTAAGCTACATGCATTTGAGTTAAGTAATTTTGATAATAGTGGGTCATCGGTAAATAAAGTTGAATCTGCATTTAGTTCTTTTCATCTGAATGAATGTAATGATTAAAATGAAAGAATGTATAAGTAATCTGAAGGAGATCATAGTGGACCAAGTGAAAGATTTCGAAAGAACATGGAGGAGGTACATAAACTATATGAAGAAATCAAAAAGCAAGAAGAATTTGAAGCACTATTGGCCAAAAGGTTACTGAGAGGCAAAGGTAAGTAAAAAGGAAAACTACCTTTGAAATGTTTTAATTGTGATAAGATTGGACATATGGCTTCTAACTGTCCTGACAAAGATTTTACTGAAAAGAGAGATTACCGAGATGACAGACAAAAAGATAATCATTATAGAGTACACCAAGACTTTAGAAGAAGAGATAGAAAGACATGCTTAATTGTTGGTGAGGAATCTGAATATGATAAATCAGATGAGACTGATACGAAGGAAGTTGTTTATGTGGCTATCAAGGATGGATCAGATGAAGAAAGGTATGAAGGAAAAGCCCTAATATCTCATATAAACACTAATGATTCTTGGATTATAGATAGTGGATGCTCACATCATATGATAGGACATAAACACAAGTTTGTTATGTTAGAAGATTATGATGGAGGCTATGTTAGATTCGGTAATGATGCACCATGTCCGGTAAGAGGAAATGGATCCATAACACTTCTTGATAATGCAAGATGTAATGATGTTTATTGGGTTGAAGGTTTGAAATATAATTTTTTAAGTGTAGCACATCTAAACAACACAGGTTACCGAATAGAATTTAAGAAAGGAATTGTCAAAGTTCATGACAAGAATGGAAACTTAGCTGCTGCTGGGACATAAACAAAAGGTAATAAATTTCACCTTGACTCTACTCACAACAAGTGTTTGCATGCAAAGATTGATAATACATGGTTATGGCATAAAAGGTTTTCTCATGTTAATTTAGATAATCTGATCAAGATAAGTAAGAAGCACAGAGTAAGAGATCTACTGAGTCTTGAAAAACCTTAGATTGCTATGTGTTGAGGATGCCAGATGGGTAAGATGACAAGATCCAGCTTTACAAGTAAGGCCTACACTTCTAAGGGAATTTTAGATCTTGTGCACACTGATCTTTGTGGTCCTATGAAAGTTCAAAGTTATTATGGTGATAAGTATTTCATATTATTTGTGGATGACTATTCAAGGATGATGTTAGTAATGTTTTTAAAACCAAAGTCAGAAGATTTTCAAATATTTAAGTGGTACAAGGCTAGAGTTGAAAATGAAATAGGGAGACAACTGAAATGTCTTAGATTAGATAGGGGAGGAGAGTTCACATCTGATTATTTCAACCTATTTTGTAATGATCATGGTATTAAAAGACAAGTCTCTGCACCAAGAACTCCATAGCAGAACGGAATAGCTGGAAGAAGAAGCAAATCTATTGTGGATTGTGCTAGAACACTAATGATTGAGAAGAAGTTTCCAAAAACATTTTGGAGAGAAGCAATAAGCATAGCTGTTTACACCTTGAACCTAGTTAAATTGAAGAAAGGTACTTTGAAGACACCTTGTGAAATCTGGTATGGCAAGAAACCTAGTGTAAGTTATTTTAAGATCTTTGGAAGCAAATGCTATGTTCATAAAGATTATAGAAATGACAAGTTTGATCAGAAAAGTGAAGAAGTGACATTTCTAAGATATTATTCTAGAAGCAAAGCACTTAAATGTCTGATCAAATCATCTAACAAAATAGTAGAAAGTGCAAATGTGAAAATTGATGAATTTGCAGAAAGAAATGATGACAGGAATTCCAAAGAACTAGAAGACTATGATGAATTTGTCTATGTGCAACTGAGAAGTCCTACCAAGATAA
Organism: Cryptomeria japonica; assembly: GCF_030272615.1. Taxonomy (NCBI): domain Eukaryota; kingdom Viridiplantae; phylum Streptophyta; class Pinopsida; order Cupressales; family Cupressaceae; genus Cryptomeria; species Cryptomeria japonica. The sequence goes on along the minus strand of NC_081414.1, from coordinate 862,136,180 downwards.
CTATTGAAGTTAATGAGGAAGATATCCAGTTACCAAGTGATGAACAGTATCATACAAAGCCTATCGATCCTGTATTAGCCAAATATGTCAGAAGACACCATGCACCAAGCTAGATTATAGGAGATAAGGATGATCCAGTGATGACAAGGAACAAACTGAGATAGAACACATGTTTGATATCTGAATTTGAACTAAGAATAGTGAAAGAGGCATTTAATAGTGAAGATTAGATAAATTCTATGACTGAAGAGATTGATGAAATCAAGAAGAATGACACATGGACACTAGTCCCAAGACCGAAGGACAAAAATGTAATCAGTACAAAATGGATCTTCAGAAACAAGCTAAATGAGAAAGGTGAGGTCATTCGGAACAAAGCAAGATTGGTTTGCAAAGGTTATGCCCAAGAAGAAGGAATTGATTATGGTGAGACTTTTGCACCTATTGCTAGACCTGAAGGAGTTAGAACATTGTGATTTCAAACATCTGTCCTTATTGAGATTAAAATTTCCCCTTTGTGAAGTAGTGTCTTCTATAAGGATTTCTTATTGATTATAGACGTGTATTTATACTTGAATTCCTTCTCTCATATCAAAACAAGCATCCCTAATGGGGATCTTAAGTACACATCCTTAATTGGGACCTCCTCCTTGGTGTTGGAAGTCTTTGATCATTCATCAAATTGTTTTGTTCATTGAGTAGTATCTTTCATAATAAACCCTTCTATTGTGTGCACGTGCATATCCCTGATGAGGACCTCTTGCCTTATTTTAGAAGAGTGTTGTTATAAATAATCTCTCTTTGATGTCATCTCAATCCTCTTCTCTTTTCGAAACTCTTGCATTCATTCATTCTAGAAGATATTATATTTGTCTAAGACAACTCCTCTTGAAGGTAGATGTATTTTGAACAAAGATCTCTTCTCCTCCAAGGATCTTCTTTACACTTATATAGCAGGATATTTTAGGATTCCCAAAGATACTAAGAGGGGGGCTGAATCAATATCTTACCGGTTTGTGAATTTGCTTCAATTAAAACATGAAAAGCATATCAATACTGTCTACCAGTAAACAAGAATAACACACCATAACACAATAGTTTAAGGAGGAAACCCGAAGTGGTAAAAAACTCGGTGGGATTTGTGACCCACAATATTTACTTACTGTCTAATAAGTGAATATTACTCTTACAATAGGGGCCTACACATTCAGGAAGGCCAAGTGCCTAGAGCTCACTGCTCAATTACAAAATGGGAAGTCTCATTGACTTACAAAATGGATTATGCAAATCCAATGTCTTGTACTGCTTCAAAATAGCATCTACTATGCTAGATCTGATGAATAGTAAGAGGTGGGGATGAATTACTATGCCAAAAATCACTGCACTAAAACACTTCCACAGTCTAAAGATAAATTGGTAAAACAGTCTAACAAACAAACGGGTTACAACACATGCAAACCAAAATGTGAGTAAAGCATTCACTTGCAAAAGAAATACAACCATAACACAAGATATTTGATGTGGAAACCCAACTAGGAAAACCCACAATGAGATGGAACTCACAAGTCACTATCTACAGAATAGAAACTAGACCGATTAAGGTTAGACCGGTTAAGGTCTTACAATGTTCTTCACCAGAACAGATCCTGTTAGGAATCTCAATCTTTGTTAAGAGATAAGTGCAATTAAAGACTACCTTGTTAGAGGAATCTAGATTCACAGGTGTGAACCACCTTGTTAGATGATTTTACAAAGGCTTTGAGGCCTACCCAGTTAAGGGCTACAGACCTATCAAATATGTGAGTAATCAACAAGTGTTTGATCTATCTAATAGCACAAACTACTTGTTAGATCCAGTATTGCTCATAGTTAATGCATTCCAGTATTACTTCAATCTTCTCACTCTCTCTCTTAGTTACAACTTGATCTTCTCAGATAAGATCATTCTTACAACAACTCAACAACCACCTTAAACCCTAGCATGGCATTAACCCTTTCAGCAACAACTTAAAACCCTAGATATGACATCCTTTTAAAGGAATCTGATTTCATGTCAGTCTAATAGGATTACATTACAATTTCCTAGGTTCAATGAATCTAGACATACTCAATAACATGACACAAAAAAGCACCGTCAATGTGTCGACACCGTCAAACAATCGGTGGATTGGTAACTCATCACAGAGTATTACTGGTTCATACAAAATACCAGTTGCTAGTTTGACAAAAATGAAGACTGGTAAGAATGTGTTGTGCCACTTTTCTCCCTCGTACCGCTTGGGATCTAAGAACCACTTGGGATCGACATACTGCTTCAGACCAGGAAACACATTTTGCAAAATCACCACTAGTCTAAAGACTAGAATACAACATACCGGTTGAGCTCAAGTGCATACATATAAAGGGGATCTCAATACAAGTGTGTGCTCATCAATGACAATCACAACATAAATAAACAAAAGTGCCAACAATCTCCCCCTTTGGCATTGATGGCAACACTCAGGAAAATAAAATTTTGACATCTAAGTGTTTTAGAACAAAAAACTTGCCATTAACAAAATTGCTCCCCCTAATCATATACACTATCCCTTAAGCAACACAATGTATACCAATTTTGCATACAGAGCATAATCATTGAGATATCAAAGCATATAGCATATATCAAAACATATATCAAAATTTCAAAACCAGATACTTCTCCCCGTGTGTCAGAAGATCAAAATTGTAAAACCAAAAACCAGATACTTCTCCCCCCTTGCCAACAATGACAAAGTACCACTGAATAACCCTATTTCCATATATATATATATATAAAAATTATGACAATAATGAATAATACTTGTCAAAAACTGATTTATAGTCCTGCCAAAATTGTTTCATGGATAGGGACCAGGACTCAAGTAGGGAGTTTTTCACTTCTTTCTTTGTTTGCATCTAGGATACCTATTCCTCCATGGCATCAACTATGCTCAGTTCCTGTGTGACTATCAGGGCATCCAAGTTCAGACAACACTTATGAAGAATTTGCAGTCGTGGAAGTAAAACTAGTTGAATTTCCTACAAATCCCTAGACTGTGTACCGATCTCTTGCTCCATCTTGGCTGATTGGATCTAGAACCGGTGAATGGTTTGCCCATATGCTGCAAAGGAATCATAAGGTGTCTTAAATTTTCCCAAGTAGGACTATAAGTCCATTTGAAGCTTTTGCTTCTTGGCTAGCACATCATCGCAGAAAAGATGAGGTTGATAGATTTTGTTGAGTAGCAAGTTTCCCTCATCCAAGGCATTCCTTATGTCCTTTTGGTCTTTCACTAGTTTAGTCCTAAGCTCATTCATCTTTTTCACTAGAGAAACATTAAGAGCCTTTTGGTGCTCTTTCTTGACATTGGCCTCAACTGCTTCTTCCAGGCTCTGCACCTGATCATCCACTATAGTACATAGAAGTTTGAGCTATGCTAGTGATGATTTAGTATTCGGAAGATTAGTATCGGGGATTAAACTAGTAATGGTGTCTATAGTTGCCTAAATTATGTCCTATTCCTTTTTCTTGCGAATGATCTCAAGGTGCTCTTGGGAAACCTTGATGCTCTGCATAAGCTCTGACTCACTTGTAGATTAGAGACCAATAGGACTTGAGATATCAGCCAGTTTGGCTTGGCTCTTGGTTGCCTTAGGAGTCTCCACCTATGTGCTCTTCATTGCTTCAGCTGCCTTGTCTACTTCTTCCTTCTTCCTTTTCTCTACTTCTTTCTTCTATTCTTGTGCCTTGTCTTCTTCTTCTTTCTTTTTCCTCTCCTTCTCTTCTTTCTCTTTCTCTTCCCTCTTTTTCTTTTCTTCCTCTTCCATCTTCTTCTTGTCTTCCTCTTCTTTCTTCTTCTTCTCTGCTTCTTCCTTCTTCTTTGCTTCCTCTTCCTTCTTCTTCTATGCTTCCTCTTCCTTCTTCTTCTATTCTTCCTCTTCCTTCCTCTTCTTCTCTTCCTCTTCCTTCTTCTTCTTCTCTTCCTCTTCTTTCTTTCTCTTTTCTTCCTTATCCTCTTCTTCTCTCTTCTTCCTATCATCTTCTTACTTCTTCTTCTCTTCATCTTTTCATTTCTCCTCTTCCTCTTTTCTCTTCTCTTCCTCTTTCTTCTTTTTCTCATCTTCATCCCTCTTCTTCTTCCCTTCCTATTCCTTAGCCACTTCCTATGTGTCCTTAGCCTGCTCACCACCCTGTTTGGCTTGTTGCCCCTGTTTAGTTCCCTTAGAAGGTATGTCCTAAGTGACATCTTCTACATCTAGGGCATCGACATTGATAGTGTTGATTGGTTCTTCAACTAGGTTTCCTTCCTCATCAAAAACCTCATCCAGTTTGGAAATAACTGATTCTTTTTCCACTTGGAGGTTGGCCATTCATGCTTTGTGAGCTAGAACAACATGATTTATGTGTTGATGAGTGTCTTTTTCCACATCATTAATTCTTCACTCCAATAGCCAGTGTCCTCTTCTCCTTGTGAAGAAGAGACCTTTATTTTGATCCAATACATCAAACAATTTTGAATTTGAGAGGTTAGGAAAGTACTGTGAAAAGACTTTCTCCCTAATATGTTATTCCTTTTCAATGGAAATGCACCATTTATTATCTAATTCTTTAGATAAAGAAGCCAGTGTCTGATTTAATCTTTGATGGCGACTGATCATTCTGGCACAAATAAATAATGATTTCCTGTAATATTTCCTCCTTCTCCTCATCACTAAAATCATCATAATAATCTACTAAATCATGAAGTAATTTTCTCATAATATTCTTAACTGCCCTTTGAAAATGTGTCAAAGGTTTGTATGAGGAGATGTCAATATTTACTGGTGCCGATGCTGCCGATTCATTCTTCTTCATCTTCTTTGTCTGTCGGGCCTTCTTTGGCTTTTCATCAGACTCGGTTTCTTTGGAATCTGGTTCATTTGTCTTAGTCTTCCTTTTTCTTTTGAAGACTTTTGTCAGTGTTACCTTTGGTTTCTTCTTTGCCGGTGACTACTTGGTCACTCTTGGAGTTGTAGTGGTAGTCAGTGCCAATGCTGTAGGCACTACCTTGGCTTTCTTTGCTACCGGTTCTTTTCCTTTCTTAAATGATGGTTCTTCAGCTAGTGCAATCCTCTCCAAGTAGGTTCCAGTCCTTTTAGCCTTTGGATCAAGAGGCGAGGCAATAAGGGTTGAGACATACCCTTCCAGCATGTCATACATAACCTCATAGCCCATTGGCTCCACTTCCTCCATTCTAGGCTCAATAGCCTCCATTAAACATTTTTGCACCTGAATGGTGAAATAGATGTCATCTTCACATTTCTTTACTATGTCACCTAAAATTCTTACCCTTTGACTCATCTTTCTTCTGAACTCATCAAAATTTTTGTTCAGTACTTCAGGGTAACCGGTTCCAATGGCTTGTATGCTTTCCTTAATTTGTTTGGTTACCACTTGGTCAGGAGACCACTGGACATCTCCTACACTAGGAAAGCAGCCTTGGAAATAGAAGAACAACCCTACTAGTAGTTGTCCAAACTTAAATCTTAGTGCATTGTCCTGTTTGATTTCATTTAGATTCAACAGGAGTTGCCTCTGCATACCGGTGCATAAGTCAAAAGATGCATCATCTTTAATCATCTGGTAAGTGACATTTACTACTACAACAGATACAAAATTAATCCTGCTAGCTGAAAATGTTTTGTAGCCTATCACCATGCAGGTGTATTTCACCAGATCATCCTTGATAGGATTAACTATCATACCCCGTGAGTCACTTGTTGAACTAGTGAGCTTGGCTATTTCCATTTTTCTCACCTTTCTCAGGGCTGGCACTTCCCCTGTGTTACAAAAATTGGTGACTACATGAATTTCCTGAGGCATAATATCACGCGTCCTCTCTAGGTACATCTTGTCACCATGGACTCTGCTCAAAATGATCCTTATGTGATCCTCCATAAAATCTTCCAGAAAATATACTACATTGTGGAATTTCTTCTTCTCTAAGATACTAAACTCTAGTTTGATCTTTTTGTCCTTGCCACAAAATAGACCTAACTGGGTGTGAATAGCTAAGGACCCTAGGTCTTCTATTTTGTAATCAATATAATCAGAAATTCCCTCTTCAACTATGACTCCAGCCAGAATTTGTGATAAGGCATTATATTTGGACTTCCTCTGAATAAAACTTTCTAACTCAATGGATGTACTCAAACTAGTATGAGATGTGGAAGCCATTGTAGAGTATTTCAAGAACATGAAAAATACCTTTCAAACATGAATTTAGGGATTCCTGATTCTGCTTCACTCCACTCTCTGTCAGTTGCCAAATCACTACTTTGTGTTCTCCACTACCACTTGCAAACTGGATTTGAATCTATTTCAAGGTTTAACAATTTCTTGAAATCTTAGCTCAAATTGCCTTTTCTTTGCTCTGCAGTTGAAAACTTTTCTTTGCTCAAAAACAAATAGTGAGAAATGATTTGAAATAGGCTTTTATACATGTCTCTCACCTACTGCCATTAATGCTCCTCCATTAGGGCGTAAACCCTAATTTTCTTTTCTATCATTTCTGGTCTTCTACCAAGCGATAGGTATCGCATACCAGTTAAGGTCTTTTACCAGTGTAAACTAGGGGTTTGAAAGCATTTCGCCGTTTGCTCCCCCTAAGCCTTTGAGGCTTAGTTTGCCGGTTTTGATATTTCCACACTAGGTGCACAAACCGGTTCCTCTTCCAACATTGTTGGTTTCTTCCTCCAAGTTTTTTTCATGACCCCTTGAACTTTTTCAACATCGATTTCTCTTTCCTAAGTGACCGGTATATCATCAGATATACTTTTTCTGCTTCTGCAGAATCTTGCAATGTGACCCGGTTTGTTGCAGTGATAGCAAACAAGTCCAGGTGCTCTCCAAGGTCCATTGTACATGTTTCCATTCTTCCTTCTACATGTTGTAGTAGTGTGACCATGACCATGATAGATCATACAATTTTCTCTCTATCTAGTTGCTGCTTGATGGCCACTGCTTCTTGATTGATGATTGAAGACATTAAACTGGTTGTGGTTCTAGTTCACAAAAGGTTCAGGACCATTTCCTTGGGTCCTTTGAGGATATCTTCTAATGTTATCCATCACAGACCTACATTCAAATGCTCTATGCCCAAACTTGTTGCATGTATAACAATGACCATTGAACTTATTGGATCTAGGTACATTGTTGATAAAATATGGAAAATTATTGTAGGCTTTGCTCCTACATACATTGGCAGTGTGTCCTTCTTTAAGACCATTAAAGCAAATAGGTTTGAATTTTTTCTTACCTTTTCCTTTGAGTGTTGGTTACTTCTTTGATGCTTCAGCATTTGTTCCTGAGGATTCTCCTTCCTCATGTCCAGAGAAACCAAGACCATTGGTATTCTTTGCCGGTCTAGATGACTCAAGCTTTTTCTCTAGCTTGACAATACTTTTGCCAAACTTAGCAAGTATTTCCTTTGACTCAGAGAGTTCTTTGGAAATAGCAGTATTTGTTTCCATAAGACTTGCATTTTTAGAGATGGCTATGTTTAGTTCACCTTGCATGTCTTCCTTTTCCATTCTACTCTCATGAAGGTGAGCAGTCAGTGCACTAATCTCTTGTTTCAACTTGGAGATCTCATGATCTCTATCCTTTATCTGGTCTTCAGCTTTCCTATGGTTCTCAAGCTCTTAACTAAACCGAATAGTTAGTCCTTCCAACTCCTTTCTCAAGTTGGAGTTTGATTCATTCAACTTATTTACTTCTACTATCATGGCTTCCATATTAGCTTCATCTTCAGAACTACTTTCAGATAGCTCCATCAGCTTTTCTGCATGTTCTCTCCTTTTTGCTTGAGATGCCTTGTATTTGACTATAAGATCATCATAGGCTTGCTCAGACTTAGTGAGCCATTGATTAAGTTCCCTCATGGTGTATTCCCCCATATCTCTTTCCAAGTGGTTAAACTTATAGAAACACTAGTACATTCGAGTCAAAATTTTGACGACAAATTGTTGGAATTCCGATGCAATTTCATCACACTACCAACAAAAAAAGACATTGAAAACTTTTTGTCAAAAGTTTTGACTATCCTTATGTTCATCGCAATTTCGACATCAGCTTGAACCTTTCTGATAGCCACCATGGATGCTCATACCTAGAAAGAATACTGTCACGATCTTGGCCTATCATTGGAATTCCGAAATCAAAGGGTAAAAATTCAGATAGAGGAGTGCCATCGGATGCACAGCATCCTCGTCGGAACTCTCCTGGAGGTCATCGTAATTTTAACCCTTTTATGTTGGAATTATAACGGCCTCTAGGAGAGTTCCGATGAGGATTCTGTGCATCCGATGACACTCCTCTGTCAGAATTTTTACCCTTTGATGTCAGAATTCTGATGGTAGGCCGATTTTTCATAAATTTTTTTTTTAAGAAAAAGATTGACATTGGTATCTCTCCTCTATCTCTCTTCTCTATCCCTCTCTACTATCTCTCTTCTCTCTCCCTTCTCTAGGTCTCTTTCTCCATCCCTCTCTTCTTCTCTCCCTCTCTACTTCTCTTTCTCTACCCTCTCTAGGTCATTATCTCTTCCTCTCACCCTCTCTCTCTCTCACCTCTATAGGTCTCACCTTCCATTCCTCCATCATTACCCATGTTGTCAAGTTGCAAGATATTTCCCAAAGTACTTGGTTTCTAGGGTTGATATGCTTAAGTGTTGGAGTCAGAGTTAGATGAGACCTACATGATTAAGCTATATTAAGTGATCAAGTCACCAAGATCTCAATTGTAAACATGACTAGGTTGTAGGGTTTTATGGTAGCATAGGTCAAGATTGAGGCATGGTGGTCAAGAATTACCTTCCAATGTACAAAAGACATCAAAATGATGAAGAATGAAGGTGATGAACTCATAGAAGTTTGGAGGAGATAATTTGACTAAGTTAAAATTTTGTTTAAGTCATGGTCATGATACTAGCTTGCTCATCAAGAGCAATTTGTGCGAATGAACCCTAGAAATGTGCCCATGCTAGAGAAGCAAGAATTCCAATAAAACCTAAGGCAATGCTAGTAAGGGATCAAAATTAAAGAATTAGGGTACAAAAAACAAAATTTGGCTAAGTCGAGATGATGCTCAAGGATGACCTAAATCATGGAGTGTAAATCAGTCATGAAACATGAGAATGGATAGGTCTTGACCCAAGCAACGTAAGTCCCCCTTGTGATTCCAGCAGATATCACATCACAATCATTGAGTCTATCTACAATATAAATTCAAGACCTGACTATTGGAATCTTGGAGTCATCCCACTTGATCACATAGTTTAGCACTTGGGAGGATTTTGTTCAAGAGGATAGAATACGTAGTATTTTATTTTGTGTTGCATAGTGCATAAAAAACACATCAATAGAAACCATTGAAAGGTTTGGTTAAAGCCTTCGAATCACAATCTCTATGAGAAGCTATCAAGAGTGCCCAGGATTTGGAAACTTTAGTATCCAAGAACATAATTCATAAGGCACCACTTTTAGAGCAACCAAAGAAGCCTATCAATGTAATATTTTATTTACCTTGGATATGTTTTATCCTAAGTGTGATATTCCACTATTAAAAATCTTAATTAGGTAATACTTTTACCTAGGTAGAATAAGATAATGAGTTGCACATTCTCCTTCTTTGATTGAGATTCTACTTTTTCCTTGTCACAAATTTGGAAACTTGGATAAGCAATTTCTTTTTTTGGTTTTCTACCTCTTCATGATCCTCATGGATTAGGAATCTTAGAAGCTATATATTGTAGGTTTTTCCTCGATTAACATATCAAATGAAACTATTGTGAGTTTACATATCTTAACATACCAAGGGCTTAAGTTTTGGGATGACAAGGGGATGACGAAGGGGGCGGGGTGGGATGCAAATATATATACAACTTAAAAAATTAATTATAAAAGGATGTGTATAGAATAAGTATAACAACTGTAAATAAAACTTTGCCACACTATGTAAATTTTACAATAAACATTAAAAATATGTCAATGATTGCAGAAAGAAGGTTTTGTAGAAAAGTGCCTAATAATTAGAGCCTGATGAAAGCATAAATCCATTATTGTACATTATGAAATGTCATCATGCAAACAAACTATTATTTGATCTGAGACAACGAGTTAATTTTGCATATAGTGTATATGATAGAAAGAAAGCTAATACAAGTGCAATGCTTATGTTGTACAAAAACCAATTGAAGAAATTTGATATCAACTTTCTCTCTTTTCCATCATTCTCATCGAATTGTTCTACCCTATGAGCAAGAAAAGAGCCCTTAATGCCTCCAACACCAAGAGCCATCACATACAGACCAGTGTAGAGTATTATAGTTTGTCCACCTTCTACCTGCTTGCAAAACCTAGCTTTGTATGCACTTCCCATGTCACATGTCGGAGGATTTAGTGAAGGAAAATGTACTTTTACTGTTAATAACACCCAACCCTGCATATTTCCTGAACATTAGAATCTAAACAAGTCGGGAAGAATTTTTGTAAACTCTAGAAATAACAGTATTGCAAGTTGAATTCCACTATCATTTCTAAGCATAAAACAATAGGTTCTATGTTATCACATTCTTTTATTTGTTCAGGGCTAATTAATTAGAACAAAAACATAGGTTCTATATGATCATAGTTTTCTATTGTACAGAACAGATTGCTTATAGTTGTTTATTTTCCTGGTCCTTAGAGCTTAGTTTACATATTTGCATGCTAGCAGGAAAGGTTTAAACATGGGATGTCAGACAGCTGTTCGCTCAAATTATTGAAATTATTCATCTTATAAGTGAAATCCAGTGTTTGCTTTTGGATAGTTCTGTAATGACGTTAGTAAATTATTTGATTGCTTTGAAGGGTTCCTCTAGAGATGAGGAGTTCCACTGGATTGTTTGCCAACTTTACCTATTCATAACAATGTGCAGAAGTTATGTCTGTGCTTTGCATTAATACTGTTCTAATATTATATAACCTCTTGTTGGTCACTCCCTTCTTTTGCATTACTTTGATCACAAGGAGTGAGAATTCTTCTATCTCTAGTCTCCTAATGCCAAAGTGGAGGGCTAAAGCTTAATAATGCAAAGGGCTTTACATTCACTATCCATAATGAGTCCTCCACTTCCTGCAATACCTGGGTTGTCCTTTGGAGCAATGTCAAAATTGAATTTGAATCTGCCTTTCTGTTGTGGAACACATTTTCTATAGGCTTCTACCATGGATCCATTTATTAGGGGAATTAATGATCTCGGGATTTGAATGTCTATCCTATGATTTGGATAGGATTTAAGACTTTTAAATATTGAATGCTTGGCAAGAGGTCAAGGCATTTTAGTTACAGTGTTTCTCAGGCTTCTCTGGAGAGAGTTTTACCTTACATGTTTGTGTGCTTTTGTTAAGATATCAGTGGTAGTAAGTAGCATAGTATAAGAATTTGTAGGTCAATGAGGTTTCTTGAGATAATAAAGAATTGACCTCGTAAGAACATACTAACATAGAAGGACAAGAAAATGTCTACATCTAATCTTTGTTATTAAAAAGGCATAATAGAAACTATCATTAAACTTGACTAAAAGATTGAATCAAACTAAAATGAATTAAAATGGAAAAGGTGGGGTAAGATAATAATCTGAAGAGAATAGTATGCATAGTTAAGGCTTTGACCATGTCAATGTTAAAAAAAAAAATTCATAAAATTCATAATAATGGTTTCAACTAAAAAACAACCAAAAACCATAATCGTCTTCAGTATGTCTCTGTATTTTGTTGACAATCAGACATAATAGACAAAGTCACAAAAGAAAAACCGAGCTTCTTCTATTTGCAAGGAACTTCATTGTCTGCAACCATTCTTTTTTAAAAGAACATTAAAAGGTAAGTATAATAACACACAGTACTAAAAATAAGTTTTTGAGTCTATTTTGAAGATGTCAACCAAATTGAGAAACACGTAAATTATAGATCACAAATTCAACATTTTTCTAAATGCTTACAGAGAACAAAAGTTGTAGCAAGGATTCTGCCATGTTTGGATTTATCCACAGGTTCGTTTCTTCAGTCCACATATTCCTCGACCTGGTGTGCTTCACCTCATTCAGATTTTTATCAATAAAACATTTTCATCAAGATAAAACCTACAATCATGTTAGACAAGTGTTGAAAGTATAATTCATAGAGCAACCATTTCAACTAGGTTTAGATAGCATATATTCATAACTATTTCAATTTTATGTGAACTACACAATATCTATAATGCATAATTGGAGTTAAACCATAATAGGGCTTGGATGAGAAACATGATAGGGCACCCGAAGTTGTCCACATGCTAAGCCCAAGAGTGGATATACCATCCCTCTTGGCCCCATGTGGCAATCCGCCATCCATATGAGGTGGTGTGCTTAGTGGGTAAACTTGTACCTACCCTCCCTATCCATGCTACCTTATCCACCCTTCTATGATTGAGACCCCTTTAATCACAATGGTAGAGGTTGATGGGGAAACCACAATAGGGTGTCCTGAGCATCCCTCCCTTCTAAGCCCAAGGGCAGTATACACCTTTGCCTCCCTTGGCCCACATGTGGTAGACACATCAGTCATCCACCATGGGGTAGTGTACATAGAAGAGGACCTCATCATAGTTTACCCTCCTTGTATTCCCCTATTAACCCCCTCATGATTGATTGCAGCAATTTAAGAATTAGATATTCAATATTATTTCTCATATCCAATGTAGGGGAGGTTATGTATCAAGTATAATATTGTATTGCATATTATTATCTATGTCTATATGAGAATAATTAATCATAAGAGTACTATTATGTTGCATACCACAAATGGAGTAAGATTACTATTGCCTATAGTAAACAATAATTTCATATCTAATCTGTTTGCCTAATTGTTGATATATATATTAGGAGTTGATCTGCTCTTATGAGTGTTGATGCTGATTGAACTACTTTCCTTGATGCAGATATAATTTTCAGGTCTAAAGATCCTACCATTGTGTCAAAAAGACCCATAAGACCCCATTTTCATCTAAAACTTGTCTCTTTTGGTCATAGAAGCATTTAAGGGAAAAAAAAATCACACAACCAATGATATGCCTATACCATACGTATTTGAGTTAAAATAAAAATAAAAATTCACAAGGTTTGGAGACCATTGAACAATTTGGGAGATTGCTAATACATACACTAAATTTATAAAGTCTCAATTTGATGTACTTAATCTTCAAGAGGCCTATGCAAAAGCATTTTGTAATTCTGAACTAAGATAAATTTCCATTTTTGGCAGTTTTCATCATGGATTATGGTATTAAATTCTGACATTCTATTGTCAAGATAAATTTAGAGAACCATTTGTATTCAAAACAAGGGATAGTGAAAAATTACATTATGTAGGATCTCCTACCCTATCTCGTTGAATTCATTCCTACACCAAATGACTATGAACAAAAGCGTAGGTATTTAACAACAATGACATGGTCCATGGACTAGTGATCCTCCTCTTGATACTCCATCTACAAATGAGAACAGCTCTTGTACAAATTGCTACTTCAGAATTAAAAATTGCTTCTTCTATAACTTTCCATGATTCTTTGCAATAGGATTATATGTCTTCTAGATTCACCCCACTAGGACACATTCATATCAAGCATCTTTACTTTTTTGAAAAGTAGACTACATTTCAGATCTAGATAACACCATAATGACTTTGATTTCCTCTTGCAAGATATTCCTCCATCATGTATTGCTTCATCAAATCTCAAATTTTCTTCTTCAAGGGCTCTCAATGATTCTCTATATAGGATTCTTTGTGTCTATGAAATCCACTTCATTGGGAGGCCTACTTAAACATTTCACGTATGTTTGTGGACTCTCACCTTTCAAACATTTCACATCTTATTGAGCTTTGCTTTGTTTCAAAAATAGTTTAATATTCTCTACTTAACAAGGCCATCCACATGAAGGTGGAAGCTCATTTGGCCCCTCCCCCCCTAACATCACTCTAAATTCCCCATTAACATCTAACATTCATTCATTCTTTCATCCATTATTAAAATATAACATTCATACATTATCACATAATGTTCATTAACACATAAAATTCATTAACTTTCATTAAAACACAACATTCATCAATAATCATCAACACATATCATTCATGAACATTCATTAGCACATAATTACATTCATTAACACATAAAAATCAGTCATTATCAAATAAGGTAGATTACAATCATTTCTTTCTTTTTTTTCTCTCTGAAGCTATGAAAAGACTAAGTGGAACATCGGTTTCTTCATCATTTCCCCCATCTTCAAATGTTCTGCCCTCTTCTCGTGCTCTTGATGTATGCCTAGTCCTATACAAAGGACGAGGATGCTAAACCAAAGGGGGGTCCTCTGCAATAACAAAGAATTGGGTTAAATTCAAAACATTTTTTTATTATTGTTACAAGTATTTCATTAATTTAAAGAACACAACCATTACACTCTTTACCTGATGGGGCCACATCATCTTCCACATCATTTTGTCTAGCCTCAACCTTGACATGCTGAGCACCCTCTAGATCCTCTGGAGTTGAAATACAAAATGTTACATTAATCAATACAACAATTGCAATTAAATTTGTTTAAAGGAATAATAGTGGTCCTCTTTACCTGATTAAGGAACATCACGTTCCTCATGTTGTCTACCCAGATCATGCTCCACTTGGTCACCACTGACTACATGCTCTAAAATGTTAACAATAAAGGTTACATTAATTACTACACTAATTTTCAATTTAAGATGTTTAATTGTATTAATAATTACATAAAAAAATTTGAATAGCAAATGAATACCTCCACTACTAGGATGCACATCCGAACCTTCATGTACAGGTTCTGTTCCATGATTATCAGGCTGCATTCCAATGTCACATGTAGTGTTATCATTGCTTGCTTATTTAAAAAAAATATAGTCACTTTATGTTGAAACTTAACATCAAATAGAATATTGGTTAAGTATTCAATTTGAAATAATTTTCATTTAGCTTAATTACTATTGTGACAGATGCATCAGAATCTCATGTTTTCCCACTCAATTCTCATAGCCATTCAGCCATGGCTATATAGCCTTGCTGGTAGCCAATTCTCTTGTCATCTTCTGTGGGCGCTTTATTGAATTCAGAGCCCTGCATTTTTGCTTAGTATTGTGAATTTTGCTTGTATTGTTTGATAAAAAAAAGTTGTTTACAATTTATAAATATTTTGATGTGATACTTAATTTATTGATTCTTACAATTCATGCAGCAAGTTTCATATAACCACTAGAGCCGAGTTTGTGTTGCCCATGCTTTTCTTGTCTTGCCTTGGTTGCCTTTGATGTGTCACTCAATCTATGAAAAGTTTGAAATATGTTAGATTATATAAATATAATGAATAATTAGTACATATTCGCATTCTTAATAGTATCACATACCTTCTTTTGGTGTCTGGTGGTGTATTTCCTTTTTTCCTTTCAATTCTCTCCTTTGCATCCAAAATTAGGTCCTTCCACTCCCTCTCTAGAATCATGGGGGGATGCTCATACTTTACGTTCTTCTCTAAATGTGTCTTTTATTGGTCCCTCACATACTTTAGATATGTGCCAACTTTTTCCAAGAGCTTAGTCTTGTCAAATGTGTCATTTACAAACAACCCTACCATACAGTTTGTGAGTTCATCTTTTAACTTTTTTTCTTGGTCATTCCACCTTTAAAGCAAAAACAAACCTATTAGATTTAGAAAGAAACTGAAGCTACCTTTGATATAGTTCAAGAAATGGATAAAAGGAAAACTATTCTAGCAATGATATGAAATCAAAATAGTGGATAAGGGTTAGTTCACGTATGATGTTCCACCTTTTACATATGGTGGGCCCAAATATCTGCAATGTAATGTCATTAAGATTTTTATAAAAAATATCATTTCTTGCAAAAAAAAAACATGGGATCATTAGTCCAAAATGAGTGATCAGTAAGTAAATTACAATTAGACTATATATAATAATATTTTTAAAGTACTTGGAAACTTCTGTATCTTCAAGGGAATCAATTCTTCATCACTCACCACCAATGTGGCCTGCAACATTCCCATACTAGCAATATGGGAAGATCAAGGAAATGATGGTATGTTATCAGCAGTACTCACCTCTGGCGTATCCTCATGTGCATCTCCTACCACAGTAAATGAATCCACTATGAAATGCCTCCAAGAAAGAAAACTTCAAGGGTAATAAACACATAATGAAAGAGAGATAAAAAGAGGGATCTACCACCAGTGGGTGGGTCAACACGAGCCAGTGCAACAGACAATGTCTACATGCTACATGTTGCTAACATTGTAGTCAACAATACAGTTGGGCTCAACCTCAAACCCATGTCAACCCCTGAAGAGTAATACATTAAATATGTAAAACATTAAAAAAGCAAGTTCACAAGTCCAAATGAGTAATACATTAAATATGAACTACTCGCAATACCCTGATCATCACCACCAGGATGATGAGGCCCTATAAATTTCTATAAAAACAACACATACATATTTTAGTTAATGACATAAAAGAGAAAAAAATATAAACCATTATTGAACTTTTGTTATGATTAAAGCTTTCATTACTACTTACTTGCAAGTTTTCCATTGTCGTCAACAATAGTTGCACCCTCTTTGTTATCTCATCAGTCTGAGGGCTTATGGTTGCCAAATCAACAATCTCTTGGCTAATTTTTCTAATATTCTTTTGTACAAATTGCATAGAGTTTGTACTAAGTGCGATGTCATCAGCACATAACACTGTCGAGCGCCCCACATCCCTATGGAGGTGCTGAGGTACTATAGGTTCCTTTCCATTATCCCGAACATACATCTGTGACAAGAATATAATTAACACTATCAAAATTACTTCAAAACACTCAAGAAAAGATCATAATGTAATAGTTTGCTTCTATCTAATTTGTACAATTACAATGAGGTTTACCTGCTCCATAGAAGTGTCGGAACCTACACCCCTATCTGTGCTATGTGGTGGATCCATGTGGCCCTATGACAAAGAAAAAATATAAAATGTTAGCGAAATGAAACCAATAGACTTAGCAAAAAAACTTAATAATACAATGGTTTATTGGATTCATTAATTGGAAGTTGGCTTAAATGTTATATATATAGTACGTACCACCCCCATGATAGTAACTTTGTTTGTATCTATACGATTCAAATTGTAATCGATTAGCAGCTCTTCCCCTACAATTTTATCACACATACAAACACACAATTTCCCTCATGTGCCTCAAATATGCAATTGGGTTGCTTATTAGTTGACCCAGGTCGTGTACTATTTATAAAACTTGCAATATTCCCTGTTGCTTTTGGCCTTCCATCAATGTATACAGCCACTCGTTTACTTTGATCACTATCTTTTTGTTGTATATAATTGGCTGACAGTGCATACCTACACATACCTTTTTTATATCGAACAATCTGCATACAATCATTATAATTGTAACAAGGTCCAACAAACTCCATCAATTTAGCAACTTTGTTGTAATAGACCTTTATGTTGTCCATGGAAAATAGGCCCAAACCATGTAACGGTGAAGGTGCTATGCGATATATCCTCTCATTAACACAAAAATTAGTGTTTATTGGAGGAATTTCCTTGGGTACACATTGTTTCAGTAGATGTTTGTACCTCAAGAGCACCTCAATGTCACCTTTGGTCTCATCATCATAAGAACATGACCCCCCTTGAGCAAGAAAAAATTCCATGCATTTATTGAATTTTATTCTAATCTTTTGACCTCTAGTTGATCTCCCTATTTGAGATCTACTACATGTCTCACTTTCCTCTTCTATTCCTGCATTTCCCTCACTTGAGGAAGACACATCTAACAAATACCTATTTGGTGATACCTGTACACCATCAAATGACAGAGTTAGTTGGTAATGAGAGAGATGTTTTGCAAATGAGGGTAATATTGATGAAGAAGTTGGCCATAAAGTTGATGTTGAGATTAAAATTTGAGTAAGTCCAACTGGGGCCTCAAGTGTTGATAACTGTATTAGATTTGCTGCTAATGTTGAGGTTTGAAAAATTGAGGAAGTTTGTTTTTCTTGTAATTTTTTAAAAATATATTATTTCTATAAGGTGTATTGACTTATACCTATCGATCCATGAGACTATGCAGGATCCTCATCAAAGGGGTTCAGGTCCCTGCACCAACAATTAAGCATCATAAGCATTACATTTGTAATTTGATAAACAATAAATACTGCAGTATCATAATCATCATAAGCATCACATATGTATCATCATATATGTAATTGAGCATCATAAGAATCACATATGTATCATCATAAACATGTAATCCATCACATACGTATCATAAATCACCATCCATCACATAGCTAATAAGTAGTCCACATTCCATAAATAAACACAAAGTTCAAAAAATGTCACATGTATCATCATAAGAATGTAATCCATCACATATGTATTTTAAATCACCATCTATCACATAGCTAGAGGTGCATCATGAATTAATTAAGTAATGGTATTAGAATTCAAAACATATGAATTATTTATGTAACCATATAAGTCAAATCAATTTCTATTAAGATATCAATATTAAATAGATAATATAATAATCGCATCTCATGCATTTCATTCATGTCATTGATCTTCTTCTTCATCCAACTCATCATCATCATCATCATCATCATCATCATTGTCATCGTCATCATCATTGTGTTCGTCATCATCATCAGCATCACCATCACCGACACCATCACCATCACCATCACCATCACCACCATCATCAGCAACAACACCATCATCATCATCAACTTCTTCTTCGTGTACATTTTTGTTAGGAACATCATCGAGTAACTGTTGATCGTGATCATCATCTATATCATCTTCTACTTCTTCGGTATCTTCTTCTTCCATCACATTATATATTATCGGCTTTCCTCTTGGATCATGTCTAACAACAAATGACCAACCCGGTTTATGTGGAACCTCCGAGTAAAATACCTTCTCACATTGACTTGGAAGAACATAGGGCTCATCCCCAACTCGTTCAAATGACCTTGTATTAACCATTGTAAATCCATTATCATGTTCGATAACAATTCTATCAGGATCATTTTTATTCAGTCATAGCCTATACCATTTGATGACAAACATAACTAATTTGAAGGAATTAAAGTCACACTCAAGTATATCATCCAAAATGCCATAGTATCAATTTTGAGACACTTGAGGATGTATTTTGTTTCTAGATGAAATATTAGTCACCTCAAAGACTGCAGTTATCCCAAAATCACAAGTTTTCTTCATGTCATCCAACTATTTGATGCAAAATTTATGACCATTGCAACACATAGCCATATGGTGTTTGACCTACAATATGTCTAACATATTAAAATTATTGCGTCATGAGTTGATAAACATATGGGTGATTAATAAAATTATACATACCTATTGATCTCTTAAACCATATGCCAAATCAATTTCCCTTTGTGTAACATTGGAATCTTCATTACGATGAGCTTCTTTAACCAATGAAGCAACACCATCCCATGTTAATGTGTGACTAGAATGTTGACATCGTTCAATCCACACCGTCATCTAATCAAGATTGTTTGTAATATACAAATGTAGTGCATCCCACTCCCGACCAACTGTACAAATAATTAATAGACCACTTACAACTGATTTATTTAGAAGATGAAGAATTAATTTACTACAATAACATCTTATAATTACCTCTCACTTTCTTCAATCTACCTTTCCCCATCAAGTGCTCCCCTTCAAATTTATTAATGGGGTTGCAATCCCAAATGTGATCTATGTGGATTTTTGCTGCAAACTTAGGAAGATATTCAGTAATGTACACCATAGTTTGGTATACCATATATCCCTCCACCATAGAACCCTCAAGATGTGCTCTTTGTCGAACCAAAGCCTTCAAAAATGTCAAGTGCCTCTCAACCATCCACATTGACCTAGTGTGTATAGGTCCACACAATTCGATCTCCTCAACTTGGTGTATGAGGTAGTGTTCTTGTGCATTGAAAAAAGTTGAAGGTAGACACTTTTGCATTTCACACATTAGATGAGGGATTTTTCTCTTCCAATATTTTATATCTTCCTTGTGGATTTCTTTAGATGACAACCACCTAAACAAGACTTTACAAAATAATATACAATTTATTGCATAACAAGTAAAACAAATGGCAAATATAATATCTATACAACAAATTGAACAAGCATCACTACTTACCTCATGTATTTTCCAAGATCATATATGACTTTCTTGATATTATTGTCGAAGTGGTCTGGGAGAGATAGAGGTAGAACATACTGCAACAATTATAAAATGATATTTTCATTGTTTTCTAACATAATACAATGAAAAGTACATGCACAGTATACAAATATATAGTAAATACACAAGAGCACGAATTACCTTAATGAAGGTATGCCAATCATGTGTTTTCATCACAGGCCCAAATTCACTCTTCTTTGATATGAGATTGTTTATGTTCGCAGCAAATCCTGTGGGAAATCAAATTTTTCGTATGACTTCTTTTATAGAATTTCTTTTCTGCTCCATTAATAACCAAGGAAGGGCACTTATATTAATCTAATCTCCATTTCTATTTGATTGAATAACATTTTTCATTGCATGATTGGATTCCACAATGTCACTACAAATTTTGAAAATTTTTTCTTTGTCACGCCTTCCATCCAATATTTTCCATAATGTCTTTGTTATATTCTTTCCAATATGCATAGTATCAAACAAATGCATAGTTTGTAGCTGCTCATAGTAAGGCAACCTACTGAATTGTCTGGGATAACATTTTAGTCCCTTTGGAAGGTAGCCATCCATGGCTTGATGACCTTTAGTATCATCAATTACATCATCAGTACAAAAGCTTCACAAAAATTGCAAATCAAACCAAAACCATTTAACTCTTCTTTTTCATCTTAAAACATTGAACTTAATAGAGAACGTATTTAATGTAGCTGATTGTGTGAATTTCTGAGCATTGTGTCTGTAAATTCTTACTAAAAGTTTTCCTGTTGCAGACTTTCTAAGAGACATTTTTGAGTATTCTAAGCAAAGCATTTATTTAACATACACTTATTCATCCACATTGTAGGGATAACAATACAAGGCTCATATATTGGTCTAAGAGGATGCCATGGTCTCACAAAGTAACCAAGAACCATATGAAATGATGGTCTTGAATCCACACACAACTAGGGAGGATCCATACGATTATGTATGACTTCCCCCTTGTTTGTTTAATGGGATTAGCCTTCAAGACATATCCATCAATAATCACTAACAATGTACAAGTGGATCGTAGCTACCCATACAACAAACACTTACCCCTATCCTCAAATTTTCCCAATGTTTGATTCCTTATATACACTCATCCAAGGTTATCTACGTCGATCTTGGTGAGGAATCACATCACAACAAAGAAGGCAACATTTAAAAATAGCAAGAGTTTCACTAAACTACCAAAGATCATAAATATTGAAAGAAAGAAAAAATAGTACCAATAATAAGTCAAATAAATGTGTTCAATTCCAATAGCAAATCAAACATAGCCACAATAACTACATAATAGATAAAACTCACAATAGTGATTAAACTAATTCAAACAAGATAAAATAAAATTGTTGGCCCATGCAACAAAGATGAGAGATCATCAATAATTGAAGGAAACTTCACAGTCCTATTTGCATAATGTCAAAACACATGCAAACATGAAAATCATCATAGCATGACAAAAATCAATCTCCACATGTTGGAACAAAGATATAAATAAGATAATAGGGTAAGAGGAAACCCGTACCAGGAACCACATACCAACTATCGGCAATGCCATCAAGATAAATATAGGATAGGATACTACTATGAGCCATCCAATGGTCCATTCTATGAGGAGAACTAGGGGATACTATCTTTGAAAGGTGTGGTCAATAGAGATAATCCCTACTAATGCCACAATATGTCACCATAGCTTCTTGAGTTTTCTATTCTTTTGATGAAAATCTCTCAATATAATGTCACTTTGGCGAGGTTGCCTAACCTTTTCTTTCATTTATGAGATGCTTTATATTATAAAGATATCAACAATGTTATTGGTTATTTTCTAAAGGTAGATTCCACAACCTTTGATACCAACCACTCTACTTTTGCCTATATCTTGGTGGACATTGACATTTCCAAGACTCTAATTGATGCAGAGCCCCAAGCAAGGTGTGGAATAGGTTCTTCTACTCAAACCTCCAACCAAGGACCCTAGCAATTCAAACTGACTTCATGGGGTGTTCAAGACTTGTATATATAGGTTCCATATCACTTCCAACTTGTTTGTTTCTATGCAGGGTTCTATCCCCCCAATGCTCCCAATGGCTGCAGGAGACTCACTAGGTCAAATTGGTCCAACTATGGTTGGAAATCTTCCCAATGAAAATGTGACTAAAAATGGTATGATTTTAAGGTTTCAAGGTCAGAGAGACCTTATCTCAAGCTTGGATTGATTCCCTTAAGGTAATTTTGCAAAGTTGTTGTTTTAGAGGCTTACAAGCCCTTGTAGCCCTACCAGACCAGAATTGTTGTTTTTCTCACAATCATGCCAAAGAAAACCTAAGGATTAAAATGGATATGATGGAGTACTAACACATATCCCAAGGGTTCAGCCTGATCAATTATGCAAAGGACCTAACCCTACCCTTGGCTAGTAGGCCTAATAACCAAAATTACGTCTATTTTACAAAGCAAGTACCCTTCAAAAGTTCTTCCCAAGAAAAATAATGGTATGTAACTCTCAATTACATGTAAAAACTACAAACTACCAGGTTTCAGACCTTGGTGACACCCCAAACTCTAGATATGGAACCTTCTTGTATGCCTTCACTAGGTGGCCACATGGAGTTGCCCACCTTAGTGCATCAAACCCTTGCTCATTTCCACTCCAAACCTGAAAAATTATTTCAAAATATTAAATTAAATTGTTAAAACTTTCATCTTCTCCAGGGCCATTGAGTGACTAAGAAGGATTAGCAATTTTTCACCATTTTAATGCCAAAACCTAGGGAACGCTGTCCTAACCCAACAACTTCCAGTAAATTGCAGATATCTCCACTTCAAGAATGAATAAAGACCTCAGAATAGTATCATTTGAAAGGTTATTCACTCCTCTAACACATCCCACCATTTTTATGCTTCTATCAAGTCCATACAGTATGGTACAATGATTATAGCAGCAAAATTGCAGGAAAATCATAGAATTTTATTGCTTTTTTGATGCCAAATCATTACAAACGAGTCAACAACTGCCAAATGGTGATTGGAATCATTATTTATATCCTTCCCATCAGTTATCAACCACTTTTTGAACTATGGGAACCATTTGGAAAGAAGTTTCACTTTTTAACCAAAAATGGCTATTAGCAACTTTGACAATTTTTACAATTTTGACATATTTTAACCAAATTTGACACCTATTGAATCCAATATTATTAGTGTAATTAAAACATGTCTAAGACATCCTAAGACACCTAAAAACACCTAAAATACTCAATTAAATACCCCTAGGCCCATATGCCTATGGTGGCTTATCATCCTGCCAAATCCATGACATTGTGTAACAAGGTGGGGTTTATTACAAAAATCAACAAAATAACCTATCTTATTGCAAATATGGATGAATCACATCATTATTACTTTAAAAATTCATTGTCTTTGTCATGATTGCCTTGGTCATGAGGTTCCCCTACACCACTAATGAGGATGTTGTCTTGATGGTTGAGGATGGGTAGTGGACTTAATCGAAGAGCTATTACCATGGTAGAAGAGTGTGCAAGGAGTCATGCACTCACCTAGTCTATGGAATTGATACAACATACAACATTGTTGGGTAGGCATTCTTCCTCATTGCATGAAGTGACTTTGGTTGAGGATTCCCTCTAGTCTCCTTGATCAAAGGAACTTGAAAATGGTGTCTTGGATGGTTGTTCAAAGAGTTCTTTCAAAATCCCATTGTCAAGCTAAGGGTGTGCATATTGAAAAAAAGGAAATGACATTGTTTAGGTTGGAAATGACATTGACAAGACTCTAGGCCCTTTCAAATCATCTAGTTTGATCTTTTTCTATTGGTTAGTGGCTATTTTATTGATATTTTGATTAAATTGGGTTTTAGGACTCTATAACCTAAAACCTATTTACCTTTAATAAAAATCATGAGATCCTAGACACAAATAATTTTCACTTCCCTTCTCTTTCCTAAGCCCCACAATATATAACACTCAAATAACTAACACTACCATTACCACTTCCCCCACATGTGGGATACACAGTTTTAATCTAATTTGCTAGTGGGATGACTTACAAAGCATAAGAATATAACTACTTTGGGGGATGTGTACCACATGTTAGCATATATATCAACCATTATACATTATAATTGTAACACCCCATTTCTATTGTTGAGATGTAGATCTCAGCATCACTAGACTTCAACTATGTATTAGGGGATGCATATGTTGTTCTTGTGTTTTTTATCTTGGGTGTTGAACAATGTTTTAGCTTCATTGTTTTTTGTGAGTTTTAGTTGTGGTTGTTGTCCTTGCTTTGAATGGTGTGTTTGGACCATCCCCATGTTTCAAGATGAGGTTCCTTAACATGTCGATTGTTGGTGTTCAATATGATTTGAGGTGGCTATGTTATGTTTATATGCCTCATTTATTTGAATTCTTTAGTTCATAAATGTGCATAAAATTATTTATGTTTTACTAAATGTGTTCATTGATTATATGATATCTTGATGCATTGAATTATATTTTTATGATGTTGGTCTTGTTGGGTGTTTATGATGTGCTTCAACTATATATGTATTTAATAGGTATTCTTGACATGTGCATTGAGTAGTTATATGTACATGGTTATTTCTCCACTTGGCTATAGAGGTTTTAAAGAAAAATGCTCTTCAAAAGCGTTCTTTTGAAAATTTAAAATTTTGAGAGATTTGACTCAATTCAATTGTAAAATCTTGGGAGTGAATTGGATTGAGGATGACAAAGGATTGCTTTCTATGTGCATGGATTCAACTTCATCCATTTTGAGGAAATTACAAGAAAGCCATTTTTTCAAATTTGAAAATGAAGGTAATTGTATTCTTTATCTTTGTATTTGAGTCCTTTTGCATAATGGATGCCATGCTCACCCTTAAGGAAACATTGGAATTCTTTCTTAGAATGAAATTTGAAGCAAATAGAGTAGGATTTAATTTATTTAAAATTTTAAAAAATGACATTTTGTGCCCTCACCATGACAATTTTTTTTAAAAATGAATGAAATTCAAAGTTTATTGCTTGAATTAGATGTTCACATTTTAACCAAAGGGACACTTTGTATTTCTAATTTCAAGATTTGAGAAAATTTGACCTTCATTAATAAAGTTTGCATAAAATTTTTGGTTTTTACGTTTGGAAAAAATCTAAGAAAATTTGAATTTTGCAATTGAATTTGAATGTTTTAGAATGGAAGATTTGAAGACTCCATGATTTTTCATAATATGCCTTTTAAGACTATTGAAAAAATTATTGATCCAAATTTGTGCCACACTTGATGTATTTTAATTCTTGCCTTGTTTTTTAGGCCACACTTGATGTTGTGAGTATGAAGTAAGGACATAGGTGTTAGAGAGAAGTATGTAATAGCTTCCTACATTTGCTAGGGTACAAAGGGGCCTAAGGATATCTTGTGTAGAAATCTCTTAACTAAGTGATAACTAAAGAAAGACATGAGAAATTAAAATGAACCAAGATAATGGTGCACTATTATATTTGGAGTGGTTGTATGGACTTGGTATGAGTGTGGAAGACATGCTCACTCTTGGAGCACTAAGACTTGTATGGTTGAGTAACCTCATCTTCTATGAGGGGTGTAATTGATTCATCTTGGACAATACTTTAGGCCATTGCAATAAAACTCTTTACCACCTCTCTGGAATCTAGTCCTCTTTCCCATTGAGTTGCATTTCATGAGATATGGTACTCCATCCTTTTTGAGTGACCTTTACATGTAGTGTATGTTGCATGTTTACTCTATGAAAGATGTGCATATAAGCACTTCAAGACGTAGCTTTAATCAAAATTAAGCTGAAACCAGAGTATTATACCCCAATGCAGGAGAATGAAGAGATCATAGAAGTTCATGATATGATCAAAGCTAAAAGGACAAAATGCCTTTAATGGCCTTTATCCTTCAAACACCCTGCTTGATGAAATCAACATTTAATGATAGATTGTTGTCAGTTTAACTACCTCTACTCCTTTGTGTTCTTTATGTTCTAGGAAACTGGACCACTGAGTATCAAAGCCGAAAGATGTCCATTTTAAATGTTACTCAAGTCCGAATGACAGGACACAAGGAAATTTGTGACAGATTGAAATATGTAGAGGAGTTCTTAATATAGATAGCTTCACTATAGAAACTTCAATACAAGCACAAAAATCATCTATAGATAGAGAGGAAGAAACTCAGGAAGAAATAGACACTTCATATAAGTTTCTATAACCTCTAATATAGCTTATACAAGTATTCAACGCGCCCTTTGCGTGCAAATTGAAGATGATTTACCAAACAAAATTGAGAATTGATATCTCTACTGCGGCAAAAAACATTCTAAACCCTTGATAGAAAATTCAATTGGACAAAAGTGAGCCAAAAACCTTACCTTGCTTGTGCAGAGATCGCTCCAGTGGGGGGGGCAGGGAGGCAAGACGGTCGCCGCTTGCTTCGGTTTGCTTTCAAAATGAAAATGCATTGTGTTTTTTTTTTAATAAAATGCCCATGGTCATCAGAATTTCGACGAACATGGGTATTTTAAAAAAAAAAAATCAAATTTTCACACAATGCTCCTTGTCTGTTAGAATTTGACCCCAAATGTATTAGTGAAAGGTAGGCTCTGATACCAATTGATGAATACTAAGAGGGGGGGGTGAATTAGTATGCCAAAAATCAATGCACTAAAACACTTCCATAATCTAAAGATAAACCGGTAAAACAGTCTAACAGATAGATTGGTTACCACAAATGCAAACCAAAATGCAAGTAAAGAGTTCACCCACAAAAGCAATACAACCATAACACAAGATATTTGACATGGAAACCCAACTTGGAAAAACCATGGTGAGATGGAACTCACAAGTCACTATCTGTAGAATAGAAACTAGACCGGTTAAGGTCTTAAAATGTTCTTCACCAGAATAGATCCTGTTAGGAATCTCAATCTCTATTAGGAGATAAGTCTGATTAAAGACTACCTTGTTAGAGGATTTTAGATTCACAGGTGTGAACCACCTTGTTAGAGGATTTTACAAAGGCTTTGAGGCCTACCCGGTTAACGGCTACAGACTTGTCAAAGATGTGAGTAATCAACAAGTGTTTGATCTATCTTATAGCACAAACTGCTTGGTTAGATCTAGTATTGCTCACAGTTAATGTATTCCAGCATTACTTCAGTATTCTCACTCTATCTCTCAGTTACAACTTGATCTTCTCAGATAAGATTGTTCTTACAACAACTCAACAACCACCTTAAACCCTAGCATGACATTAACCCTTTCAGCAACAACTTAAAACCCTAGACATGATGTCCTTATAAAGGAATCTGATTTCATGTCGGTCTAATAGGATTACATTACAATTTCCTAGGTTCAATGAATCTAGACATACTTAGTAACACGACACAAAAAAAGCACCGTCAATGTGTCGGCACCGTCAAATAATCAGTGGATTGGTAACTCATCACAAAATGTCAGTTGGTAACTCATCACAGAGTATTACTGGTTCATACAAAATATTGGTTGCCAATTTGACAAAAATGAAGACTAGTAAGAATGTGTTGTGCTGCTTTTCTCCCTCGTACTACTTGGGATCTACGAACCGCTTCAGACCGAGAAACACATTCTGCAAAATCACCACTAGTCTAAAGACTAGAACACAACATACTAGTTAGAACAAATATCGGTTGAGCTCAAGCTCATACATATAAAGGGGATCTCAATACAAGTGTGTGTCCATCAATGACAATCACAACATAAATAAACAAAAGTGCCAACAAGATCCAATACCGGTTTTAGCTCTACTTCATACATAAACCCTTAACCTATAATTCACATAATAGGTCTACCTTAATTTGCCTATATACTTCCTTTTAAAATGTTCTATAATGATCTCATACATATATGAGTCATTTTACAACTTGCCAAGTCGGCTTACAATGATTTTACAATAATTTACAAAATATATTATAAACAAAATTCCTATCGGCCTGTGTGCCGACATACTTCCTTTTACTGTCGGTGGTCTACGTGCTGGTTTAGAGTCTGTCTTTGCTGGTGCCAGTAAATTGTCCTGTTGGTATTATATGATTGCAAGGTTGCCATCAATGAAAAAACCTTCAATCACCTACAATAGCTCATTGGAGTTTACATTTTCCAACAATCTCCCCCTTTGGCATTGATGGCAACACTGATGAGAAAAATCCAAAAAGTGTCATAAAAAAGAATCTGCCAGAATTGTCTTACCAAAAATTGTGTACCAAAAGAATATGTGCTCCCCTTGAGATGATGAGCCATTTGCTGATTATTTTTCTGATTACCACTACTACCCCTTTGGCATCAATAACAAAGGTTTTCAAAGTGTTAATTAAGTGTGGTTTCCAGCTTCATCCTTGTAATCGGTTGGTTACAATCTGAAAAAGGTCTGCCAATACCAGATTCAGGCTCTCAGTGAACCATTTACTATCTTTTAATGTGGCCTCTGTCCTCTGAATTGTGTCAATGAGGTATTGCATTTGTTGTGCTGGTGTTTTCTATCCTTGAATTAAAGCCTCAGATATCTCTTTTCTTAAGGAGGTGAGGTAGTCCAATTTTGGACTAAGTCTCCATTTTAGATCATTTGCCTTTTCTTTTATTCTTTCCTTTTCTCTTTCCAATTTTAGAAGTTCCTCCTCAAAACTTGTTATTTTCTACTCAAAAACTGATAATGGTTTAGATGAATTAATGAAATTATCAGCTAATTTATTTATTTCTTCCTGTACCTTGCTGATCTTTCGGTCTATATCTATTGTCAAAAAGTTTGTTTTACATGTATCTCTATACAGAGTTTTAAATTCTTTTAGTGTACTACATAGTGCTGGTAAAAGAGTGTCAAATTTTCTCATGCACTTCTTTATTTCTTTTTCAAAGAATTTGTGTTTTTCCTTCTTAAGTTTCTCCTTGAATGCTTCCTCATTTATTTGTTCAACTGTCACAATGTTGTTAGTAATATACTTAAACAATGTGTCAAGTTGATTCAAAGAATCTTTATTATCTACATTACACTTGGGTGCTATCATTTTCAAAATTGGAATTGTGTTATCAATTGCTTTGTATGCTTGTGAGCTACACTATTATTTTCTTGATAGAATCCAAAAGAACTTCTGTCACATTTGTTTGTCTGAATTCTACAATTGAAGAACCAACAATCTGTATTCTACTAGTGGGAGTAACTTCTTTTCTTGTAGTGACCTCTGGTAGGTTAGTTTGTGTTTGCATTTCTCTAAGAAAAGGTTTGGGTTGCTCAGCTGTTGTCGGTGGCACTATTTTTGTATGAACCTGTTCCTGTGAGGGAGCCTGTTGCTCTGCCTATTTCTCAGTGTTGTCCACTGCTGGTTTACCTTTTGTGCCATCTGTTGCTAGTGGCTCATTTGTCACATCTTCTTTCCCTGTTGATTCCTTATCTACCACAATATTGACTTTTTGAGTGTCAATGTTCATTATATATAACACCTTAGAATCAGGATTTGTGTCCTCATGTGGTATGTCCATACTCTCACTAGCTAGTTGATTGTCAGTAGTAACTACCGATGGAGTATCTAGAGGTGGTGGGGATAAGTTATCTATTATTTTTATGCTAGGTGGTCCACCAACCTTACCTTTTCCCTTATCCTTTTTATATACCTTGATGGGTTGAGGGCTTCAATATTCTTCCTACTTTTCCTTCTCTACAAGGAATATGTCCCATGCATTAGTAGTTTCCTTTATTACCTCATTCACTCTACCAACCATAAGTCCTACATGTCAGTGAGCAATTGAAAATACTGACCGGTTATCCTTAGAGATTAGTTGATCTATCTCTTTAGGTGAGTTGATAGGATGTACAACAAGTAGTTTTTCAATTTTTTTTTTCTTATCAAGATCAACGATAGCTTGCCTTCTAGCTTCAAGTCTTTTGTACATTTCTGCCAGTATTTCATCAACAATTTGCATCAAAAATTTCTTGTAAATATCTAAGTGTAGGATTACACTATTTTGTATTTTCTCCTTGTCATCAGTTGATAATGAGTCATATAATCTGTTAATGTTTTTTACCTTTCCATCCTCTATTATTTCATTAAGAAGTTTGTCAATTGGAGCAATGGTTTGTTGAGTCTTCTTCTTAGGGGTTATCTTCTTCTTAGGGGTTATCTTCTTCTTTGGAGTTAATTTCTTAGCTAGGGGCCTTACTGCCTGTTGTTTCTATCTTTTTCTTCTAGGAGAAGGTGAAGATACTGGTGAAGGTTTCCTTTTTCTCTCAACTATTTTGAATGCAGCTAGTATGTCACTTTCTAAAGAAGTTCCAATCGATGAAAGGTGAGTTTCCGGTTGAAGTGCTTCTAACTCATCTTCAGTAATACTAGTTCATTTAAGTACATCTTCCTTAATAGCTTTTTCTTTCCTGGATCCTTTTCTAACTGTTGCTTCAACCTTTTTAACATTTTTCTTGGATTGAATTTGTTTTTCAATAGTCTCAGCACTGCCAAATACCTCTTCTTTAGGTTCCTTATGTGCTTCTAGGAGGGCTTTTGCATATGTTTCTATTATGTGGTCATCAGATTCATATCCCATTTTAGTAACCCAGATGGTTCTTGGGATAACTGCCTCCATCCAGATTTCATCCTTATACTTGTTCACAATTGCTTGTGACAATCTAACTCTGGTCTTCATTCGGGCCTTCAATGCCTGAAAATACTCATTTATGTTCTTTTCTCTATTCTGTCCCATGTTTTTCAGTAAATCTAACAACTGTTTGCCTACCGGTATATCAAAACCAAGATTTCTATTACCAATACTAGTTACTTGTTTGGTTATGTGCAACATTAGATAGACATGTAGGTTTCCAAATTTGAATGTTCCCTTTTTGTCTTTCTTTATCTTTCCCAAATTGTCAATCAATTCATCTTTAAGCCATTCACACACATCTATTTTTGCATTATCATTTATCATGTCATAGGCACTCTTAATGCATAGGCTGGAGACTAAGTTTAACCTATTTACATGTGTGGTTTTGTAGCCTAAGATCATACTAATGAATCTAACATTGATATTTGTTACATCATTTACCCATAAGGATCTCTTATTAGATGTTGCACAAGTTAGGTTTATCACTAGGTCATTTGAGACCTTCTTTGTTTTATCAGGTCTATTACTGGTGGAGGGTAACCCTGTCATAGCCTTTACTACTTCTTTTCTAATTTTTTGAACTGAGTCCAACCAGAAGAATGCACCATGTACTCTGCTTAGTACTATCCTTATAACATCCTTGGGAAAATCCGGGATACTAAGAATTTCAGTGAAACCTAGGGTTTCTACTATCTTGTGCTCGGGTTTGATATTTCCAGATTCATCACAAATTATAGTTTTATGCATATTCTTAATTTCCTCATCACCTAATTCCTCTATATGACAATGTATATACATTCTAGGGTCTTCAGCAAAAACTACTCACTTAGGGATTTGAGAAAATGCACCAATATTATTATCTTTCTTGGCAATTTTAGGAACTAACTGGAATATGGGTCTAGGGCATTTAATAACTTCGACAACAGTAGGGTTTGCAATGAATTCAAGAACATATGAAGAAGCCATGGTTATAAATACCTTTATCTACCTTAAGGAATGATTGCTTGATGAATGCTTCACTTCTTTCCTTGGAATGCCTTCACTCAGGAATTTTTGCACTCTCGAAGATTTGAATGCACGGTGAAATGAAAATGTATCCAAAACACTTGTTTTATAATTTTAATTTTTCCAACCACCATATTTAATGCTTGGTGGTTAAGTAATGACTTAACTTATCTATCGATATAGAAGTAATTTCAACTTCTCACTATCAACCGAGGGAATAATAGCATGTTTCACTTTTGGTTGCTAAACCCTCAATGGAATTTTCTTCAGTTAGATGAAGAGTCTCCTGCCAGTGGAGTGTTACTCTGTTCTATCGGTGGAAGAGTATTCCTATCATCATTTAGATCTAACTTTTAGATCCATTGTTTTGAGAATTATTGCTTTACCTCTTCAACCTTTTCTTTACCCTTCAAACTAGCACCATTGTTACTTGCCGGTGATGCCTTACTTCTATAGAATTTCGCAATATGTCCAATCTTGTTACAAGCATAATAGGTCACAATGTTTTTCTGAATAGCTTTCCCATATCCTCTACCGATTTGTGTTCTACATTGATTAGATAAGTGTCCAAATCTTCCACAAACATAACATCTTACATTCATTCTTCAATTCTCTGAATTATGACCAATTTTGTTGCATTTGGAACATTGACCAGTGGGTGTATTAGTGCTTTAATAATTTCTAGATCTACACTCATTTTCTCTATGACCATACTTGTTACAGTTAAAGCATTTGCCATTAAATTTATAAACATTAGGTTGTCTTATCAGTTTTCTATGATCATGTGTGTTTGCAGTACCAGAGCTTTCACCAACTTCAAAGCCAAGGCCATTAGTGTCACAATTTGGTTTTTGATTCTTCAGTAAGTCACCAAGTTCTTCTGAGCTTTTCTTGAATTTTTCTTTGTGTTGATTTGCAGTAGCCAGTTCTCTTTCCAAGATACCTTTCTATCTCATGAGTTCATTTGAGTCATTTTGTGCATGCACCAGATCTATCTTCAACATATCATTTTCATAACTAAGTCTTGTCTTTTAATTTGCAGCATCATTTAGTCTTCTAGTCAAGTCTTCTTCATTCTTCTTTCTATCTTCAATTTCTTTACAAAATCTCATAGTCATATCCTGCATCTCATTCTTTGTTGCCATATTTTCTTGTTTTATCTTGTTCATCAGATCACTAAGAGTTTCCTTTTCATCATTCTCAATTTACATCTTTTCACAAAGTTCTCTTCTCTTGTTTATTGAAATGGTAAGATTTTCTTGAAGTGCTTGAATAATATCTTGTGCAGCCTTTAGATCATCTTCAACTTTGATATTTTTCAACTTTTCTACATCATAGTCTGAGAGAGCTCCTTCTAATTGCTTCATCAAGTTTTCCATGTCTACTGGTGTCAAGATCTTCCTCAAGCTGTTAGGCTTCTAGAAATAGGGGACCAAGCTTTGATACCAATTGTTAGGATTCCCAAAGATACTAAGAGGGGGGGGTGAATCAGTATCTTACCAGTTTGTGAATTTACTTCAATTAAAACATGAAAAGCATATAAATACTATCTACTGGTAAACAAAAATAGTGCAATAAACAAGAATAACAACAACCACAAGAAAACACACCATAACATAGTAGTTTAACAAGGCAACCCGATGTGAGAAAAACCTCGGTGGGATTTGTGACCCACAATATTCACTTACTGGCCAATAAGTGAATATTACTCTTACAATAGGGGCCTGCACATGCAGGAAGGCCAAGTGCCTAGAGCTCACTTCTCAATTACAAAATGGGAAGTCTCACTAACTTACAAAATGGATTATGTAAATCCAATGTCTTGTACTGCTTCAAAATAGCATCTACTATGTCAGATCCAGTACTAGTTTTAGCTTTGCTTCATACATAAACCCTTAACTTATAATTCGCATAATAGGTCTGCCTTAATTCACCTATATACTTCCTTTTAAAATGTTCTATAAATGATCTCATACATATATGAGTCATTTTATAGCTTGCCAAGTTGGCTTACAATGATTTTACAATAATTTACAAAATATATTATAAACAAAATTCATGTCAGCCTGGGTGCCGATATACTTCCTTTTATTGCCGGTGGTTTGTGTATCAGTGTAGAGTCTGTCTTTGCTGGTGTCAATAAATTGTCCTGTTGGTATTATATGATTTCAAGGTTTCCATCAATGACAAAACCTTCAATCACCTACAATATCTCATTAGAGTGTGCATTTGCCAACAAGATATCTCTTTGGAACTATCTTATCCTTTCTTGAAGAGTATTCCCTCTCTTGCTTGGATTTATGACATTGTTGCATGATGAATATCTTCTTGGTGTTGAAGGTAGGTATCCTTGTTCTACTTGCACATGCATGCATGAGGTTGAGTGGAACTAATGGTGTTCTCACTTTCCTCCCTTACATGGATCACCCAGACAAACTCTGGGGGCAATTTTTTCATGTCCTTCTCTCCATGGATCACCTAGTTCTAGGGGCGAGATGTCCATGATTCAATTTCTCTTCTCATGGATCACCAAAGTGTGTATTCATGCTTTCTATCTCTTCTTCCTTCTCTTTGAGAATTTGTTTCCATTTAAATCTTTCATCTTGTGTTAGAGAGCTCTCAAATCCTCACTCTGTTTGTTGTGTTGGAATTGAGGCTTAGTTCTCTTTCTTACCAAATTATTCTCTATTAGTTTTTTGATCTTGTATCAAATCTTCTTGTAAGTATTTTTCATCAATCTTCTTGTAAGATTTTTTCATCAATCTTCTTTCACAATTCGATGTGGTAAACATGACACCCTGTTTCAACTCACTAAAATTAGCAAGCTGAAACAAGGGGGGCATATAGATATTGTCTAATTTTCATCACCTCCCTTAGTAAACATTTAGGTGATTTTGTGATTTTATCTAACATGTTTTTTTGTAGGGTACAAATCCTAACTGTGTACTGCAACTACCATTGGGGGCTTCGTCTGACAACTTGTGGATATATCCTTTTTTCATGAATTTTTACTTTTCTTTACTTTAGCTTTCATATGCATGTAGTGTCTTATAACTGCTAAAGTGGGGGCTAAATGTAGTGTCGTAAACTGTACACCCTTCCTAGGGTGGTACAATTTCACACTTAAGTTAGCACCCACCTTAGTGTGTTTGCATCTTACATTATTATTTCCATTTAAGCATTTAATTAATTAATTTAATTAAATCTAAAGTCATATTTCATCACTTCATACATCATAAAATTGGGTCCTTTACCCTAAGTATGCCCCTTTTTATTTTATGCCTCCAATAAATCATTTAATCATAAACTCTAATTATGTCATGTTTCGACCTTTAAGGCCTGATTACACATATTAAACACCTTGAAATCAGCTATAACTTTAAGATTCACTCTAATATCATCATATCTAATGGCCCTAAAAATTTTGTGAAAAGTTGGTCAGACTGTGGTGGGAATGCACATGGTCCTCAGCTTTTTTCCTAAAATTTTGGAAGCACAATTCTATGATATTATAATAATTAACCCCAAAATATTGGTGGGAAATTCAATTCCTAGGTCATCCTAAAGGAAGAATTAAGTCAAAATTAAGATATAGGGTTTCATACATAAGAGCTCTCTTTCTTCGTTTCAAGGCAACTAAGATATATCTAATGGAATCGAGGAAAAATTTGTTGGAGCAAGCATAAGGAGCATTCTATGTAGTGAAAGAGAAGCCTATGTGGCGTCCTCAATAACATTCAATAACATTCAACAACATTTCATCAAGCATTCATCATCAATTATGAGCCTTGAAGACATTGAAGAGTAATAGGGGATCTAGTGGTAATATCTCTCCCTTGGGGATTAGTATGATTTCATGTTATTTTCATGTCTTTATATGAGCTTATTTACATCAATTTGCATATTTAAATTCATTATTTAGATCATTTAGCATATTTAGTTTGAATCATTTTCATTTACATTCACATTTACATTTAGGGTTTACTTATGCATAGGGTAGCTCTAGTTTCTTTCATTTTAGTATCTTGCACACACATAAGGTTCTAGCACACACATTTTTAGTACATTATTAGCTATTTGTGGAGGTGGAAATCACCAACATAATAGTTTGACTAAGGAAAAATCCCATATAGCCATCCAAACCTTCTCTTTTCAATTGCAGGTGTAGAAACATGCATCCAAAGGTAGTTTTAGATCTGGAAAAGGCATCAACACCATCCAAAAGTCTTAGAAGTGCAGAACTATATAAATGAAAGGAGCATGGTTCCCTAGTCCTACCCAGGATAGGGGCATGGTACCCTAGTCCCTCTAATGTGTAGTGATTTTTGGCAAGATATAGCTTTAGGGTCTTCAGTTTGCATCCTTTCAGTTGTAGCTCTCTATTAGTCAATCAGGGATAGTGGCATGGCACCCTGGTCCTAGTAAGTTTTGTTCAATTTGCAGCATTAGGTACACATCCATAATTCTCCCCCTTTCATTCTTTCAATATCTCAACTTTAGATCTACAAGTTTGTGCAACCCGAGTTCATTTATGCTTGATCTTTTATCTCCTAGACTAGTTGATCATTCAAACCCTAGTTTTTCTCATAATTTGCAACAAGAGGAATATAAACCTTAAGAGGTAATCCTTGGCTCTCTCTTTCTCATAAGAATTATCCAAAGTGATCTACCTCCCTAGGCTCTTTCATATTCCCACTGTGTTGTCAAAAGTGGGATTAGGTCCTAGTAACCCGATCTTGATTTTCTCGCCACCACACCTATATCCTCATCTCTCTCAATATAACATTTTCTTCCAAAAATTCTAAAATATCTCATAGTAGGAACATGACCAAACCATATCTCATAAGGAGACTTACCAGAATCACCTTTTAAATACACCCGGTTGAATGCGTATATAGTAGTGCTAACAAATTCTCTCCAATAGATCTTTAGAACATTTCTGGTGCAGAGGCACTAGGGATAATCCCTCCATGTTTTGTGTTTTCTTGTCATGTTTTCTCATACTTGTACTAAGTCCTCACAGGCCTAATGAACCTTTTTCATTTCAAGCCTTGAAGGCCCATGCTGGTCAATGAGGGTCCACATAGGTGTTAGGTCTCGGAGACAACTGAGAGGGGGGGGTGAATCAGTTGTCAAATAAATTCAATTCAAAAACAACCTAACCAACTTAATGCTTAATATTGGTGAACTAGTCTTTTATACTGGTGGACAATTTCATCAGATAATTGCAATACTGGTAAAGATTAATGCATGAAAAAAAATGACAAGGTCAACCACAACACACAACACCAATATTTGTATGTGGAAACCCTGTAAGGGGAAAAACCATGGTGGAAAACCTTACCCACAATTAGATGAATCTACTCCATATAGTAAGTGTATACAAATGGGATCTGCACATGCAGAAAGGCCAAGCACCTAGGAGTCACACTGACTACAATTGGATGATTAAATCCAATAAGAATGTATTGCTCAAAATATCATCTTTCTATGTTGGATTCAGTACCAGTGTAGTTTTGTTTGTCTTCACAAAACCTTCCTTCAACCTTCAGATGATGTTTGCATGTATAGCTCTTCTTATTCTCACATATACCTTCACATAATCCTTTTTCACATTCCACATCCGATCTTACAAATAAGATCTTACATTTATATCATAACCTAGGACTAATTTTAGTAGGTCAGCTCTAAAAGATATTACAATAAAATCAATTTACAAATAAATCAATGCCTGATGCAATAACCAATTCATCATGTCGACTTAATGCATTTACAACAATAATAAGTCATCTCCATAGTGTGCCATGCTGATCTAGAAAAGATAATCCTGTCGGTGTATAACCTGGACCTATTTAGCAGTAATAGAAAATATGCAAATACAAATATGCTAATAAACAAATCTTCAAGACAAAGTGTCCAAATGATGTCTTCAACATAATCATGTGTTTTCCATACCATTCCAGGTGTCGGTGATCATTATATCCTACCAGTGTACTGGATACCGGTGACTGTGCATGAGTCATTTGCTTGCCGGTGAATGTTGTTGATTGTCCAAAGTGCCAAAGTTGATAAGTGTTAGTAGGTGTTGACATCAATGACAAAACCATACCAAAATACCAACAATCTCCCCCTTTGAAATTGATGGCAACACAAGATGTAAAAACCATCAAAGTGCCAAAACAGAAATGCCAAATACCAAAAACCAACAATCTCAAAATATGAGTAATCTCTCCCAATGTAACAATCTCTCCTCCTGAGAGTGACATGTGTCTTTCTTGTGTTTTTCCATATACCAATCTCCCCCCCTTTGAAATTAGATGCCAAAGTTACTACAAAACCAAGTTCATATGTAAAATACCAACCAATTCAGTATATCAACTACTTCCCCTAAGAAGTAGCTTCCTCATCAAAGTCGGAGTAAAACATTTCTCTGTTAATTTTGATAGTTGATGACAAACATCAACTCTCTAAGTATCTACCGGTGGGGGTATGACCCCAAGCTGATCTCTAAGATATTCAAAAGTCTCCTTAGGCAGAGGTTTAGTGAAAATATCTACAATCTGCTCTTTAGTATTCACATAAACCAGTTTTATTTCTTTTGCTTCAACATTATCCCTTAGAAAATTCAGTTTATAGAAACATGTTTGGTTTTAGAGTGTAATATTAGGTTCTTAGATATATCAATTGCTCCAGTGTTATCACAATAGATAGTTATAGGTTCCTTGCATTTTACCTTTATGTCTTTCAACATTTGTTTAAGCCATAGTACCTGTGTATAGTTAGTTGTTGCTGCAACATATTCTGATTCTACTATTAATAAGGATGTACAACTTTGTTTCTTACTCAACCAAGAAACTAGAGTCCTTCCAAGAAAAAATGCTTTGCCGATGGTGCTTTCTCTATCATCCACATCTCCTGCCCAATTTGCATCAATGTATGCACATAATTCAAAGTTTTCATTTCTAGGATACCATAATCCAAGATTTGTAGTGCCTTGTAAGTACCCAAAAATCCTTTTTACTGTTGATTCATGATTTTCTCTAGGATTACTCTGAAATCTTGAAACAATACATACTGCATTCATGATATCAGGTCTGGTTTGTGTCAAATACAGTAAACCTTCTATCATAGATTTGTACCTAGTTGGATTAACTAGTGTAGATTCATCTCTTAGTGATAGTTTGTCACTTATAGTCATAGGTGTGCTTACTGGTTTAGAGTTCTCCATCCCAAATTTATTTAGTAACTCCTTTAAGTACTTGGATTGACTCAAGAATATACCTTTATTGGTTTGTGAAATCTGTAATCCTAAAAATAATTTGATTTCACCAATCATGGACATTTCAAATTCTTGCTGCATTTCAATATAAAAGTCTTTACATAATCCATCTTCTCCTCCAAAGATTATATCATCAACAAAAACTTCTATAACCAAGATGTCATGATTAGTCACTTTATAATATATGTTTCTATCAACATTACCTTTGGAAAAACCAGTCTTCAAAAGATACTTATCCAATCTTGCATACCAAGCTCTTGGAGCTTGCTTCAATCCATACAAAGTTTTCCTTAACCTGCAAACCATATCTTTCTTACATGTTAAAGAAAATCCATCAGGTTGTTCAATGTAAACTTCTTCTTCAAGATCTCCATTTAGAAATGCACATTTAATTTCCATTTGATATACTTTGTAGTTCTTATGTGCTGCAAAAGCTCAAAATAATCTAATTGCCTCAATTCTAGCTACCGGTGCAAAGGTCTCATTATAATCAATTCCCTCCTTTTGAGAATATCCCTTACACACTAGTCTTGCTTTATTTATGATAACCTTACCATATTCATTAAGTTTTCTTCTGAATACCCATTTGGTTCCAATCACATTTTTATCTTTAGGCCAGGGAACTAATGTCCAAATAATATTCTTCTCAATTTGTTCTAATTCTTCTTCCATAGCTTTAATCTAGTGTTTATCTTCACATGCCTCATTAACTGATGATGGTTGAATTTGAGAAATAAGACATACCTCTTCATTTGCCAATCTTCCTCTTGTCATAACTACTTTATACTTGTTTCCAATTATCTGATCTTCAAAATGATTTAGTCTTACATATTGAGGTGTCTTTGTTTGTTGTTGTTCCTCAGTTATAGTGGAATTTTCAAATGATACTAGTGTAACTAGATCTTCATTCTGTACTGGTGGGTTCAGTGTAGGTTCATTTATTAGAATTTCTATTTCCAGTTCATAATCTGTATACCTTGAAGTTCCTCTGAATTGTTCATCAATCTTCACATTTGTACTCTCAACAATTTTCTGTAATCTTTTGTTAAAATATCTATATGCCTTACTCTTAGATGAATAACCAAGAAATATTCCTTCATCACTTCTAGGATCAAATTTGCCAATATACTCATCTCTTCTAATATAACATTTACTTCCAAATATTCTGAAATATTTAAGAGTAGGAGTAATACCAAACCATAGTTCATGAGGGGTCTTACTGGTTTCACCTTTGATGTGAACTTTGTTGAATGTATAGACCATTCTACTTACTACTTCTATCTAGTATACATGTGGTAGGTTTTCTTCTGATAACATGCTTCTAGCTGCATCCAAGATAGTTTTGTTTTTCCTTTCAACAACTCCATTTTGTTATGGTGTCTAGGGTGCTTATAGCTATCTTCTGATTCCATTCACTTCACAGAATGCATTAAATTCTTTAGATGTAAATTATCCTACTTGATCTGATCTTAGACATTTTATTTTCTTACCGATTTCATTTTCTACCATTGCTTTGAATAGTTTGAACTTTCCAAGTGCTTCTGATTTTTCTCTGAGAAAAGTAACCCAACACATTCTAGAATAGTCATCAATGATTAGCATGAAATATCTATCAAGTTGTAAAATTTTAGTTCTAGCTAGACCACATAAATCAGTGTGAATTAAGTCAAGAGCATTATTGGATTTTTCTCGAATACTTTTGAAAGTAGCTCTAACTTGTTTTCCAAATTGACATTCCTTACATACTATATTGTGAGGTTTGACAATTTTAGGTAAATCCCTAACTGTCTTAGTAGAATTGATTTTTACCATGCAATCAAAATTTACATGACAGAGTCTTTTATGCCATAGCCAACTTTCATCAATATGTGGAATCAAGCATGTCTTTTCACTACTATTCAAATGAAAGATGTTACCTCTAGTTTGATTTTCGATTGCAATTTCTAGGCCAGTTCTATTCATGATTTTGCATTTTCCATTTTTGAATTGTAACTGAAAACCTTTCTCAACTAATTGACCAACACTCAAGAGATTATGCTTTAAACCTTAAACATAGTAAAGATTGTCAGTGTTATGTTTATTATCAAGAGTTATTGTACCTTTACCTTTGATCAGACAAGCTTTATCATCTCAAAATCTCACTAGACCTCCATTATATTCCTAAAAAGTAAAAAATTTACTTTTATCACTAGTCATATGATGTGAGCATCTTGAATCAATGATCCATTCATCCTTAACTTCAATTTTAGCTGCCAAGGCCTACTCCACTGGTTGAACTATAGGTGTCGGTTGATCTTCTATTATAGAAACAAAAACCCATCCATTGTCTACCAGATCCTCATCAGAATCATCAGTCACTCCTTCATCAACAAGATAACAAGATTTGTCTTTATTCTTCTTAAATTTGTGTCTCTGATATTCAGGGTTAGGCTTGTATGTTCTTCTAGCTTCTTCTCTTATTCTAGCATGTCTATTAGGGCATCTTGAAGCCATATGACCAATCTTATTATAGTTAAAACATTTAAAGGGTTCTTTACCTTCATACTTGCTTCCAACTGGACCTTTAGGCATTTTCCTTGCAAATAGTGCTTCAAGTTCTTCATTTTCTTTCCTGCTTTCTTCAATTTCTCTTGCATAAAAGGCTTTCCAATCAAATTTGTCAAATGATGGTGCAGATGTTGATGCTCTAAAAGCTAAATCTATCTTTATAGTAGCAACAGGACCAACTTCCTCAATTTCAAAGGCTAAAAGTTTTCCAATCAATGTATCTCTAGTTATTCATGTATTAGGCATTGTTCTTAACTCATTTATAGTAGTAACTTTCATTTTGTATGCCACTAGAAATCCTCTTAAAATTTTTGAAACAATTTCATCTTCACTTAAGGTTCCTCCACAACATTTAATACCCAAAATAGTTTCATTAACTCTTTCCATAAAAGCAGAAATCCTATCATCTTCTTCCATTTTCAGATTTTCATACCTGACCTGGAAGCTTTCAAGTTTTGCAATTTTGACTACGGAATCTCCATCATTTAGTGTTTCTAAATGATCCCAAATAGCTTTAGTAGAGGACCTATCTGATAATCCCATGATTTGTTGATCTGTTAATGCGCTCAGAAGTGCTTCTCTTGCTCTACAGTCATTTTCTTCATCTTTTCCCAAGGTAGGTGGATTAGGCTAACCAGGAGTAGGAGTAGTATACCCATTCTTTGTAACATCCTAGATGTCCTTTCTAATGCAATTTAGATGTGTCTCCATTCTGATCTTCCATATGCCATAGTTGGTTCCATCAATTTTAGGACTATCCTTCCTGAAATAGTTAGTAGACATTTGATCTCCTCAAGTTGTTAAACTTCTGCAAAAGAGGACTCATCTCTGATACCAATTGTTAGGTCCCAGAGACAATTGAGAGGGGGGGTGAATCAGTTGTCAAATAAATTCAAATCAAAAACAACCTAGCCAACTTAATTCTTAATACCAGTGAACCAGTCTTTCATACCAGTGGACAATTTTATCAGATAATTGCAATACTGGTAAAGATTAATGCATGAAACAAAATGACAAGGTCAACCACAACACAGAACACCAATATTTATACGTGGAAACCCTGTAAGGAGAAAAACTATGGTGGGTAGCCTTACCCACAATTAGATGATACTACTGTAGATAGTAAGTGTATACAAATGGGGTCTGCACATGCAGAAAGGCCAAGTGCCTAGAGCTCACTACTGAAACACAAAATAGGAGTCACACTGACTACAATTGGATGATTAAATCCAATAAGAATGTACTGCCCAAAATAGCATCTTTATATGCTGGATTTAGTATCGGTGTAGTTCTATTTGTCTTCACAAAACCTTCCTTCAACCTTCAGATGATGTCTGCATGTATAGCTCTACTTATTCTCGCATATAGCTTCACACAATCCTTTTTCAGATTGCACATCTGATCTTACAAATAAGATCTTACTTTTATATCATAACCTAGGACCAATTTTAGTAGGTCGGCTCTAAAAGATATTACAATAAAATCAATGTACAAATAAATTAATGCCCAATGCAATAATTGATTCAACATCTCGACTTAATGCATTTACAATAATAATAAGTCATCTTCATAGTGTGCCATGCTGATCTGGAAAAGATAATCCTACAGGTGTATAACCGGGACCTATTTGCCAGTAATAGAAAATATGCAAATACAAATATGCCAATAAATGAATCTTCAAGACAAAGTGTCCAAATGATGTCTTCAACATAACCATGTGTTCTCCATGCCATTCCAAGTGTCGGTGATCATTATATCCTGCCGATGTACCCAATATTGGTGACTGTGCATGAGTCATTTGCTTGCTGGTGAATGTTGTTGATTGTCCAAAGTGCCAGAGTTGATAAGTGTTAGTAGGTGTTGACATCAATGATGAAACCATACCAAAACACCAACAATAGGTCCAATATCTCCAACATATGGAAAATGGGGATTTTAAAATGTTTTTGGTCTAATTAGTCATGTTTAGTTGGGTTAGAGGTTCACAAGTCATCATAATGTGACAAATGCAAAAAAATGTACACGTTGCAAATGTTGCTAACAAGTTGCTTAGCAACTTTCAGAAGTTGTCACCCAATGGATAAGAAGTTATGAAATTGGTTTTAGGTGGTTGGCCAAAATTCATGAGGATTTTTATAGCCTCTATGAATTATTTGAAGTGTAATGATGAAAATTGGAATTAATTGAAGGTTTTTTTCTACTAAAATTTGGTGTTTTCATTGTTATTTTTGTTGTTTACTATGATTGTACGGATGCGTATGGATTAGGAATCCCAAGACAAGCACATGGTTTGTTAGTATGATGAATTATATTTCATTTAAAATTGGTTTGAAGTAATCAAGTGTTGTATTTTGGGAGATCCATCAAAATTTAATCTAGACTAGTTCAGGAAACCTTCAAACCCTAAGGGTTTGGCTTCAA
This sequence comes from Cryptomeria japonica, assembly GCF_030272615.1. Taxonomy (NCBI): domain Eukaryota; kingdom Viridiplantae; phylum Streptophyta; class Pinopsida; order Cupressales; family Cupressaceae; genus Cryptomeria; species Cryptomeria japonica. The sequence goes on along the minus strand of NC_081414.1, from coordinate 862,091,842 downwards.
AAGATGAAACCCTGACATTCCACCATGGGAAATGGACTGAGACTCTCTAAAATGTTAGGATCCAATGTATCATACAAGTTGAAGGTGATTTGGGATTAGTTGGAGTAGAATTGGAGTTTTACAAAGAAGCCCTAGGCTTGGCATGTTGACAGGACAAGCCTTACAAGCAAGGTGTTTACATTGCAGAGTAGACAAATTGGAGTGTGGGTATGAAACATTGGTGGATTGGGAGTCCCTAGATATATGTAGACTTAAAAAAAATGTCTCTTATCATCTTAATCTGACTAATGAAGAGTTTAGTTCAAACTTTCATGTCTTAGGCCTATTAGGCTTGTTTGGCTCAATTTTGGTTGACCCGGTCAAACATAATAGATAGATCCCATTTTGAGATATTTCTTAGAAGTCCCAAAAGGGTATCCAAATCTGTGTTTTTCTGGGGGTCTTGTTTAGTATTTTGGGGAAATAAAGTCTAAAAAGTGAGATTGGAGGGGTAATTGTAGTAGGTCTCCTAATAGGCCAAAACTTGAAAGAACTCATTGTAGGTTTGTGGAAGTGGTATCCAAGGGGTCAAGTTGATTATTTATGGTTTTCAAAGAATGGGGAAACACCCACACATTGTTTCTTCTATGTTGGTGAGAAGATCCTAGTTGGAAAGGGTTTTTTGTTACCTGGGTTGAGTTTTGGAATAAGGAGGCTTGATATGAGGAGTTGTATCTCCTTTTGAAAGTTGAATTGCTCTAAGGGATTTGTCACAAGAAAGGAACCAAGAGAAATTTCAAAGTGCATGGATAACCTTGAAAATGTTATAGGATAGGACCATTGGATGGTGCCTAGTTGGAGCCTTTTGTGAAACATATTCTAAGAAATGTAATAGTAGACCCAGACCCTCTACATCATATTGGCATCAAAGTAGGATTTTAAGATCATTTGGGTGGTGTGGTCTTGGTGTATATTAGAGGAAGAGATAGAAGTAGAGGCTAATACAATGCCTGCTAAGAGTATGTCACAAGATGCAGTGAAGAAGTTGATTGAAGAGATGCTTGATTCCAAGCTTGAGGAACTGAAGAAGACCAAGTGTAAGGACAAAGAAAATGAATTTGACACTGATGAAGAAGGGGAACAGGAAGGAGAAGAAACCCATAAGAAGAAAAAAGAGTTACATACATATCAGAAGGCATTTGTAGAATCCCTTAAGATAGTTAATAGGGATAATACTAAAGGATTACCAGTATATAGTGGAAGTGTGATTGCAAAAGAAGTAATTGATTGGGTTGAAGCACTCAATAACTTGGAATGCAAGGAGGTCTTTGAGGATAAGAAATTTAGGTTGGCCAAATCAAAATTGAAGGGGTCTACCTTAGCATGGTGGAATTACTTGCAAGAAGAAAGGGTGAATAATGGAAGAAGAAAGATAACCTCATGGGAGAAGATGAAGAAGGCACAATTTTTGCCTATTGACTATGAAGTGCAGATGTATAGGAAATTGCAAAATCTCAGACAGAGGGACCTAGATGTAAGCACATATACTGAGGAATTCCACAAATTAAGCCTTAATTCAAGAAAACAAGAAGATGAAGAAGAAAAGGTGGCTAGATACCTTAATGGCCTAAGAGAAAATATACAAGATGAAAGCAGTATTATGACACCTACTATAGTGCACAAATGTTTCCAATTGGCCCTGAGAGTAGAAGAGAAGATAAGAAGGAAAGGAGAGAATAATAATAGAGGTAGAGGAAGTTTTGGAGGAAGGAATTAATCAAGCAAAAATGGTGAATTAAGTCATTAAGAATCAGGTGAGGAATCAGGAAATAGAGGTGGAAGTTTCAGAGGTAGGAGACCTAATGGAAGAGGTAGAGATGGTGGAGTAGGCAGGGGACCAAATGTCTTCATAGGAAATTGTTACAATTGCAATCAAGTAGGCCATGCAATGAGTAGATGTCCAGAAAAGGCTTCAATCTCTCATGGAGGGGAGCGATGAAATTGGTAAGTTCAAGAGGAAGACTGTTAGAGTGTGAATTCTACTGTTGGCCATGCAGGACCCACCTTGGATGGAGAGAACCTAATGCTAAAGATAACTTTATTGAGGGTGCCACAAAACAAGGCGCCTCCTCAAAGGAAGACCCTATTCAAGAAAACATGTAATTCTCATGGTAAAGTTTGTAAAGTGATTATTGATTCAAGTTCCACAGAGAATATTGTTTCAATTGAAATGGTAGACAAGTTAAAGTTAAAAAGGATACCTGATGGTAGTCCCTATAGGGTGTCATGGTTGAATAAGGGGAAGCATGTCATTGTGGATGAGAAAGCATGGGTAGATTTTGAAATAGGTGATTATAAGGACAAAATACTATGTGATATACTTCCTATGGATGCATGTCATCTTCTCTTAGGACACCCATGGAAGTTCGATGTCAAGGCTCAACATGATGGGGTGAAGAACTCCTACATGATAACTAGGAATGGGAAGCGATATTAGATGGATCCTTTACTTGATCAAGGAGAATAAAAGAGCCTAGGTTCAAGTGTGATGTTGTTGAGTGGAAAGGAGTTCCTAGAAGTCATGAAATAAAGTGATACTCAGGGGTATGCTTTAGTGTTGAAACCAAAAGATGGTTGTTGAATTGCAAGATAGCAAGAAAGGGGATATTCCTAGGGAAGCTCAAGAAATGTTGGATAAATAGAAGGACATAGTGGTGAATGAAATACCTAATACCCTACCCCCTATTAGAGATATAAGCCATCAAATTGACCTGAGTCTTGGTGCTACACTCCCCAATAAGGTTGCATACAAAATGAACCCTACTCAAAATGAGGAGATAGCAAGAAAAGTTCAAGATCTTTTGGATACGGGACTAGTAATGAAAAGCCTTAGTCTATGTGCAGTACCCATTGTTCTTGCACCTAATAAGGATGGAAAGTGGAGGATGTGCACTGATTCCAAGGTCATCGATAAGATTACCATAAGATATCATTTTCCCATGCCAAGGATTGAAGATTTTATGGACTATCTTGGAGGGGTCTGTTATTTTTCTAAGATTAATTTGAAGCTAGGGTACCATTAGATAAGGATCAGACCTAGTGATGAGTGGAAGAAAATATTCAATACCAATGAGGGTCTTTATGAGTGTATGGTGATACCATTTGGGCTCTCCAATGCCCCTAGTAGCTTCATGTGCCTCATGAATGAGGTATTGGTTGAATTTATTGGCAAGTTTGTGGTTGTATATCTTGATGACATTCTCATTTTTAGTAGGTCTAAATAAGAACACCTCAAGCATTTGGATTAGGTCCTAAAGAGACTCCATGAGGAGAAGTTAATGATCAATTTCAAAAAATGTGAGTTCATGAAGAATGAACTAGTTTATCTTGGTTTTTTTGTTTCTAATGGATGTTTGAAAGTGGATCCTTCTAAAGTAGAAGCTATTATTAATTGGCCCACACATAGGAAAGTAGGTGATGACAAGAATTTTCATGATTTGGCCACATTTTTTAGGAAATTTGTTAGTGGGTTTAGCCATATATGTGCTCCTATACTTGATACTATCAAAGGAGGGGTGAAGTGTAAGTTTTCTTGGATAGAGAAGGCAGATCAGAGTTTTGAATTCTTCAAGAAAAAGATAGAAAAATTACCTACTTTGAGGCTCCCTAATTTTAATCAACTCTTCATAGTTGAATGCGATGCAAGTAAGCAAGCTATTGGTGCAGTCCTTAGCCAAGAAGGACACCTGGTTGCATGTTTATCAAAGAAGTTGAATGAGGAAAATTATAGGTATTGTACCTATGATTTGAAGCTCTATTATATGGTGTAGGCTCTAAAGAAGTGGAGACATTATCTCCTACCCAAAGAGTTTATTGTGTTTATAGATAATCATGCATTGAGTTACCTTAATAGATAGGAAAAATTGAATCGAAAGCACATCAAGTGGGTAGAACAATTACAACCTTATACCTTTACCATCAAGCATAAAAAAGAGTCTTCAAACAAAGTAGTAGATGATTTAAGCAGGATAGTGCTCACAATCCAAGAAATTTAGTTGCAAAGTATGGGGTTTGATTCACTCAAGGAATTGTATAAGATTGATAGTGATTTCAAGGAGGCTTATGAGGTTTGTTCAAATTTTGCTAACACTTGTCATGTTGAATTTTTTTAGTATTTGTTGTAGGAAGGATTTATTTTCAAAGGTCACTTGTTGTGTTTACCTAAGTTCTCCATAAGGGATAATATTATAAGGGAGAAGCATAATGGAGGCCTAGGTGGTCACTTTGGACTTGACAAAATATTGGAGTAGGTTACTAGATTCTACTACTCGCCCAAGGTGGACATAGATGTAAAAAGGTTTGTTGAGAATTGTCCTATTTTTTAGAGGGCAAAAGGAGTGTCTTCTAATGTAGGTCTATATCAGCCTCTACCTATTCCCACTAGGCCTTCCAAAAGTATAAGCATGGATTTTGTATTAGGCGTTCCTAAGACACATATAGGTTTTGATAGTGTTTTTGTAATTGTTGATAGATTCAGTAAGATGACTCATTTTGTGCCATGTAAATGCACAAATAATGCATCTCACATTGTAGGGCTCTTTTTCAAAGAAGTTGTCTGGATTTATGGGTTGCCTCTTAATATTGTGACAGACAGGGATTCAAAATTTGTTGGGCACTTTTGGAGGAGTCTATGGAAGAAGTTGGGAACCCAATTGTCCTTCACATCAGCCTACCATCCTTAGATTGATGGTGAGATTGAGGTTGTAAATAGATCCTTGGGCAACCTACTTAGGTGTCTTACCAAACAAAATGGTCAAGATTGGCATTTGGTGATAGGGTAGGCTTAATACACTTACAATGATTCAATCAATAGAAGTACTAGTAAAAACCCTTTTGAAATCATTTATGGCTTTCATCCTAGGGGTATCCTAGAACTTGGAGATCTTAGTGGCATGGATAGGAGGAGTGCTCAAGTAGAATAATTTGTTTCTACCATGAAGGACATTCATGATAAAGTCAGGTTCACTCTTCAACAAAATGTTGATAAGTATAAGGCCAAAGTAGACCTTAGAAGGAGAGATGTCTAGTTTGAGGTAGGTGATTTAGTCATGGCTTACTCAAAGAAGGAGCCCTTGCCAAAAGGACAACCTACAAAATTTATCATGAATAAGAGTGGTCCCTTGAAGGTTGTGCATAAATTTGGTAACAATGCATATGATATTAAGATTCCTCTTGGTTTTGTATCTCTCCCATCTTCAATGTTTGTGATTTGACACTTTTCAAAGGATCTACTATTGTAGATGAGGCTACTAGATCCACTATTATTGTAGATGATGAGGATTGGGTTAAGGATTTACCCCCTAGAAAGCCATTATAATTGGACATCATTTTAGACTTTAGGGTGATCAAGAAGACAAGGAGGGGTACTTATAAAGAATACATAGTTAAATGGGCATGTTTACCTGATTCAGAGGCTACATGGATGACATAATCAAATATTATCCAACATGGTTCCAATTTGTAGTAGTTGGCAACTCAAGGGACTTGATTTTTCTGTCTTGAGGAGTATGGTGCAAAGGAACCAAGGATGATCCCTACATGTTTTGTGTTTTCTTGTCATGTTTTCTCATATTTGTAATAAGCCCTCATAGGCCTAATGAACCTTTTTTTGTTTCAAGCCTTGAAGGCCCATGGTGGTCAATGATGGTCCATGTAGGTCCAACATCTCCAACATATGGAAAGTGGGGATTTTTAAATGTTTTGGTCTAATTAGTCATGTTTGGTTGGGTTAGAGGCTCACAAGTCACCAAAATGTGACAAATGCAAAAAAATCTACATGTTGCAAACGTTGCTAATAAGTTGCTTTGCAACTTTAAGAAGTTATCAACCAATGGCTAGGAATCTATGAAATTGGTTTTGGGTGGTTGTCTAATGTTCATGAGGATGTTTATAGCCTCCATGAATGATTTGAAGTGTAATGATGAAAATTGAAATGAATTGAAGGTTTTTCTGTATTGAAATCTAGTGTTTTTATTGTTATTTCTGCTATTAATTATGACTGTATGGATGTGTATGGATTGGGTATCCCAAGACAAGTACATGGTTTGTTAGTATGATGAATTATATTTCATCTACACTTAGTTTGAATTAATCAAGTAATATCATTTGGAAGATCCATCAAATTTAATCTAGACTGGTTCAGGAAACCTTGAAACCCTAAGGGTTTGGTTTCAAAAGAAGAAACCCTGACATTCCATCATGGGAAATGGACTGAGCCTTTGTAAAATTTTAGGATACAATGTATCATACAGGTTGAAGGTGTTTTGTGATTAGTTGGAGTAGAACTAGAGTTTTACTAAGAAGCCCTCAGCTTGGCATGTTGATGTGACAAGACTCATAAGTAAGGAGTTTATGTTACAAAGTGGACAAATTGGAGTATGGGTATGAACCATTGGTTAATTTTGAGTCCTTAGATATGTGAAAACTTCAAAACAAATTCCCCTTAACATATTAAGCTGACTAATGAAGAGTTTACTTCAAACTTTCATGCCCTAGGCCTATTAGGCTTGTTTGGCTCAATTTTGGTTGACCCAATTGTTGTTCACCAAAAGTGGTTAACCCAAGTTCACCTACAATATTTCTATGAAATGGCCAATTTAAATCTATGAAATGCATTAGGACTTGGACAACATAACATAGGAAACTAATGATCCTCCTGCACTTTAGGTTCTGCTAGACCTAGGGGTGGGATACCCTTTGATGCATTAAATACAACCAGTTACAAACATATGGCAACATCAAACAATAAGCGGATAGATCATTCCACAAGCTCAACAAGTTAGAAAAACACTATAGATTGGTTGGATCTGTATAAGCAATAGATGAATAAGAGCTTGGAATGAATAGAACACAACCCCTAAACATGAAGGGAAATAGATTTTCTTTAAATTTGCATGAATTTGAAAATATCCCAAAATTCTTCAAAGACCAATGCCTTTTTCATTGGGCATAGAGTCACACACAGAACTGCAAATGCAAATCTTAGCTGCAAACTTGTTTTCCTTATAGAATATTCCTGCATCAATACCTTATACCAATGCATTACTTGATTCATTCACAAAATTATCAGATCTTGGATACATATTCCATTATTTATGACTGATTATAGAATTTAAAACCTTCATTGAAGGATACCTACAAACAATTACAACAATCTCCTAGAGATGACAAATTCTAGCCTCCTTGAGGATTCAATTTATAACAATGAAATACATGCCTAAAGACAATATTGTGTGAAATATACTCATGCCTAACATAAGTAAAACCTGCAACTAGAAAACAATCTACAATACTAAAATGCAACTCTATACCTTGAACAAACCAAAGAGTTTTAAAAACATGGGTCAATAAATTCAGAACTAGAAACCATGAAATTTGGAGCCCTTCTCCAAAATTTTGGATCCCTTCAAATGAGAAGAAATGAGAATAAAAAGAGGAGGGAAAAGATCAAAATCTGCATAACACATTGCCAAGTGTCCCCTTTTTCCAACTGAAGATTTTCCTTGCATCCTTCCCATGGAAACTTATCTCAAAACATCTGAGATCTAATAAAAATTATTGCATGATTGAATTCCTCCTTCCGAGAGCTTTCCAGCGATATACAATATGTCTATATTTGGGTAAAAATAACCCCTTAGGTGAATTAATCTCTCTATGTGGACCCATCATTTAAATTTTTGGATTTTGACCTATAGTCAGGACTTTATTATTAACTTTGATTTTTTGCCTGATTCTTGACCTGCGCCCAACCATGTGGTAGCCTGTGTTTTGCTCATGCTCCATTGGGATAACACCTCATCGCCACCTCAGCTCCATCTCACTGAGACTCACCAACTAGACCACCACCTCTACCTGCCAGCTCACTTGTTGCTGGTTCGCGAAGGGTAATGGTCGAGCACCTTCGCATAGCAGAGGCTTGGAGTTTTGAAGAGAAGTATTTCATTTTTGGGTGGTCTGCTCTACCATAGATTCTAAATTCTTGGGTTGATCTTGCAATTAACCATCCCTAGTCAGAGCCACTATTGGGACTCATAAGATTTGAGTGAATTTGAGAGGCCCATTTCAAAATTTTGCATCTGCATTATCTGGAAGGCACCTAATCAATGGCCTAGTTTGAAGAAGCGTAACATGAGGCCAGTTAATTATCAAAGGGTAAGGCTTGGGAAATGTGTCCTATACCTTTCATTTGGCCTATGAAGTGTTTTCCAACTTTCAGAATTCAGTTTGGATCAATTTATCAGGTACCCATTTCAAGGGGTGTACTAAAATTTGTTTTGTGCACATATTCAGATTTTATTAGGTGGCCTACTTTGAGCACCTATAACTTTTTCCAAGTTGATCATCATGTTGAAATTAAAAGTGCATTTAATTTATGCATATAGGTGAGTCACGATTCCAAATTTCAAGTCCCTATCAATCCATTTGCTTAGTTTGGTAAGTCCAATCCGTTTGCAATTTGTGCTTTTTGAAAAAGTCCATGTTTTCAACAGCTAGTCAGAGCACTACTTTGCACATGCTTAAAAGATGCCCAGGTGAATTTAATATTAGAATATTTATTTTGGGCTATTGCCAGTATGAAGGACAAGCTATGTTTCCATTTTGAAGCCCCTGTCAATCCATTTGATTAGTTTTCCAAGATGATTTCTTGAGCCACTTTATTCAGTTTTCTGCACTTTCATTGCTACATCTTTTTAAGTGGCTATTTTCATGAGCTCATTATTTGCACCCTATCAGATTCCCATTCGAACTAAAAATTCCATAGTCTTCCTTGTAATTCAAAGTATCTATGCCCCGGATTTGGGGGTCTACAGAGATCATTTGATATTTTTTAAGAAAGGCATTTTGAGGTCCCTGCACATTGATTTTATCAAGTTCAGAGTGCTGACAGAGCCATTTGGTCATCTTTGACCATTAATATTTCTTCACCCAGGATTCATCTTGAGAAATGGTTTGGCAAAGTGAATTCTTATATATCAGACAGTACGCCTGTTAGTTTGCGAAGTCTAGAAAGGTGTTTTGACCAGTTTGAAAATTGCATCTTTGGGTTTAAATGTGAAAATGTGGCGCAAGCGCCTGAAAGTTGCAAAACTCAGTTTAATGATCAGATAACTATGTCGATCAACTCTAGAGGTATGTTCAAGGTTCCAGAGGTTTTTTTCAAAGGTCAGTTGCATGAAAATGATTTTTTTTTAAGTCAAGCCCACTTTGGGGCCCGACCTGGCTCATTCCCTTGTAGTGTTGGTTTTATGGCGAAAATGTTCTTAGTACATGACATCATGATGCATAAAGATATGGAAATTAAAGAAGACGATGTTACTTTTGATTCATCAGATATTGGATTACATAGTAATGTTACTATAAATTCTTGTTGAATATATAGAAATGTGGACTTGGGGATTGTAAAGCTTCAAAATTTAAGTTCTTCTGAGGTGCTTATTGATGGAAAATTGCTGGGAAAAGATGAACAAATTGCCCTTGAAAATGGGAGCTCAATGTCCATAGTGTGTTACTCTTCAAGGTTTTGTTGGAGAAGGTATTCATTGTGTGTGGGAGACTATTCATTTGACTTGCCAGTCATGCTGGGGGCTGATGCCTTTAAGAGATGATATATGTTCGTCAGATGTTTGATCTTCTTTAGAGGTTCTATTGAAGTACACTAGATAAGAGAAAAGGCAACATAAACCATTAACAATGCATATTGGTAGGTTTAAAGCCAAATCTTCCTCCTTCCTGCCACATGACATGTTGAAAAGGCATTAGCAACTTTCAAGAAAATTAAATGGACGGCGTGGCTATGGAATGAGGGAAGACTTTATAAACTTTAAAGAAAATCCCATTGGCAGGTTAAAGGCATCATAAACTCAAGAGCAAAATGCCAGCTCTTCCTCCTACACAGCTGCAAATGTTGAGGGCATAATAAACCTTAAAGCAAAAATAATTGGCAGGTGTTAAACCTGCATGCTCCTCCTCCTACGTAGAGTAATGTAGGAGGCAATAACCTTTATCAAATTGCAATGGTAGGTGTAGACCAAGTTAAAGTTTAAAGCAAGTGATATTGGCTGGTGTAAGCCAAACCCCCTCCTTCAACGTGGTATCCTCCCTACTATGTGTGTGTGGTAGAGGGACGTTTTAGTATTTAAAACTAAGGCTACACACAATCATATTGTCAAAGCTTTGAGGCTTTTGACACAAGTGCAATCTTGGTGCACAAGTGGACCCCACACATGCATGCACGAACCCCGAGGTGGCAAAGAGCTAGCTGATGACCAGGTGGACCCCACATGTGCATGATTCTTGAGGTGAGAGATTTTTGCAGTGGAAGGGAGAGTTAACGAACTTGTAGGTTTGAGGATGATCAATGGTTATCGTTGCGTCACAAAGTGAAGATGCATGCTAGTTAACCATCATGAACCAGTAACAAAGCACGTGCAAAAAAGGGTATATTAAAGATTGAGCAGTTTGAGGATGATCGGACGACCATCATTGAGTCGCTATGTGAAGGTGCTCAACTATTACCCTTCGTGAACTAGTGACAAGTGAGCTGGCAGGTATAGGTGGCTGGTGAGCTAGTGGGTCCCGTTGAGGTGATAGACAGGTGGTGGTCTGCAAGGAGGTGAAGAGGTAGACAAGTGGCAAGGAAGATGAGGTGGTGGTGAGGTTTCATCCTAGTAAGAATCATAGGTGAATCACAAGCTTCCACGTGGTAGGACGCAGGTTGTAAAAATTGGTAAAAATCAAAATTAAATATATAGTTTAGACTATAGTGGAAAATGCAAAAATTTAAATGATTGATTGTGCAGAGGGGCATCCAAGATTAATTCATAGGAGGGGCTTTTTTTACCCAAAATGGCAAGTATTGCATACCATTGGAAAGCCCTCGGAATGAAGAGTTCATTTTTACAATCAATTTCAATAGATCTCAGATCTTCTGAGAGCAGTTTCCATGGGAAGGATGCAAGGAAAATCTTCAATTGGAAAATGGGGACACTTGGCATTTTGTTATGAAATCTGATCTTCTTCCCTCTCCTTCTTATTCTCATTTCTTCTTTTTCATAAGGGTTCTAGTTTTTTGGAGATTTTGTCCAAGGGAGAAATCCAAAATTGTAGGTTCCAGTGATGGCAATTTTCATTCTTTGCAAATAACAATGTGTTTCCTCTAGGTTTTCAGTGTTGTCATTGTTGTAGGTCTTGTTTCAGTTTGCAGGTTTACACATATGCAAGGCATGTATGATTTTCCATAAAATTGTCTCCAAAATACCATTTGAATTTATACAATTTCATTTTATCAAGGGTAATTTGGATTTGTTTCTTTCAATTTTCTCTAAGAGTGTAATGTTTGTCTTTTGGGTATTCTTCAAGGAAGGATTTAAATCCTGAAACCCAACATTAATTATGTTGAATGTGTATATTGGATTTGTAAGCATGATTTTATGACAGAGTAGAAAATTGTATTAATGTAATGCATTAATACATGAAAATTTAATGTTGAAAGTAGCTTGCATCTGAGATTTCTCTTCCTATTTTATGCATGACTCTATAGCTAGGACAAGGCACTGGTCTTTTGTAATGTTGAAGGATTGTCAGAACACCAATTTTAAAATCCAAAATTAGAATATCTTTTCTTTTCTATTATGTGGTAGTGTTCCATCCATCTCATGATTCAAATATTGTTGAGTTGTAAGTGTAGATCTAGCCCATCTACAATACCCTCCTTATTTTTGAACCTTTTGAGATTCATCTTCTTTTGTTGATGTTGTCTTGTGTGTAATGGGTCTGATTCAATGCATCAAAGGTACACCCACCTAGGTTTTGCAGAGCCTAAAGAGTAGAAGGATTTAGATCCTTGTTATGTTATCCAAGTCCTAAGGTTCTTCATAGATTGAATTGGCTATTTCATAGATCAATTGCAGGTGAACTTGGGTTAACCAGTTTTGGTGAACAACACTGGTAAAACACAATACCTAGATCCCATTTTGAGATATTTAATATAAGTCCCAAAAGGGTATCCAAATCTGTATTTTTTGGGGGGTCTTATTTAGGATTTTTGGGAAATAAATTCCAAAATGTCAATTTGGAGGGCTAATTCTAGTAGGTCTCCTAATTGGTCAAAACTTGAAAGAACTCATTGTAGGTTTGTGGAAGTGGTATCCAAGGGGTCATGTTGATTAGTTATGGTTGTCAAAGCATGGGGAAATACCCACACATGGTTTCTTCTATGATGCTGAGAAGATCCTAGTTGGCAAGGGTTTAGGTTAGTTGGGTTGAGTCTTGGAATAAGGAAGCTTGATGTGATGACTTGTATCTCCTTTTTAAATTTGAATTTCTCTAGGGGATTTGTCATAAGAAAGGAACCAAGAGCAAGTTCATAGTGGAGGGATAACCTAGAAAAGGTTATAGGATAGGACCATTGGATGGTTCCTAGTTGGAGCCTTTTGTGAAATATATTCCATGAAGCCTAATAGTAGACCCAAACCCTCTGCATCAATTTCCTTCAATCAACATAGTCCTTGTAGCATCCAAGATAGTCCTATTCTTCCTTTCAATAACTCCATTTTGCTAAGGGATTCTAGGAGCAAATAACTATCTTCTAATTCCATGCTTCTCATAGAATGAATCAAACTATCTGGAATAAAATTATCCTCCTTTGTTTGATCTCAGACACTTCAACTTCAGTCTCATCTTTGTCTCTACCTTGGCTTTGAATATCTTGAATTTGTCCAATGCTCATGATTTCTCTCTTAGAAAGGTAACCCACATCATCCTATAAAATTCATCCATCAGTAACATGAAATATTTGTCACCCTACACACTTCTCACTCTTGTAGGTCCACATAGGTCAGTATGTACAAGATCTAACAATCCATTAGATGTATTTTTCTTACTCTTAAATGAAATTCTTGTTTTCTTTCCCATATGGCATTCCTTACATACTAGATTAATAGGATTAACAATCTTAGGCAAATCTATAATAGCTTGAGTAGAACCAATCTTAATCATTGAATAAAAGTTAACATGACAGAATCTCCTGTACCACAAGAAACTTTCATGAATCTGAGAAATCAAGCAAATTTTCTTACCAACATTCAAATGAAAGATATTACCTTTGGTCTTAGTTCCTGAGGCAATATCTATACCATAGGCACTAAGGATCTTGCATTTACCATCTTTGAATTGTAGATCATATCCCTTGTCAACCATCTATCCAAGACTCAAAAGATTATGCTTCAAACCGTCAACATATAAGACATCATCAGTATTATGCTTACCATCCAAGGAAATATAACCTCTACAATGGATCACACAAGCTTTGTCATCTCAAAATTTTACTATACTACCATTATACTTTTCCATATTCACAATTTTTTTATTATCACCTGTCATATGATGAGAAAAACCATTGTCAATCGCCCATTCATCTTTCTCTTCAACCTTAGTAGCAAGAGCTTTCTCCTCAACAATGCATCTTGTAGAATCAGTAGGTACCGGATTATATTCCTTGATAACAATGAACACAATTTCATCTTATGAATTTCCATTATCAGATTCATCATCTTTCACACCTTCATCAGTAGCATAATAATATTTCTTCTAATATTTGTACTTCTGGCTAGGCTTGTAGGGCTTATCATACTTCTTGTGCTTCTCATATCTATCATTTTTATCAAACTTATCATGCCTATCATACTTAGGCATTCTCTTAGGGCATCTAGAGGAAAAATGTCCCATCTTATTGCAAGAGAAATATTTCAAAGGAAATTTTCCATCATACTTACCAACTCCCTTAGGCAATCACCGAGCAATCTATGCTTCAAGCTCATCCAATTCTCTTTCTTTCTCTTCCATCTCTCTTCTCTCTCTTTCATACTTGGAAATCCTACACAAACTTTCTCCTAGATCATACTTCTTCTTCCTGGATACAAATTCTCTAAATGGAGTCTCAAACTTTCCATGTGATTCTCCAAATTCTCTCAGCTCAAAAGAAAAAAGCTTTCCAACTAGCATGTCCCTTGTCACAATGGTCACACTCTGGATCTCATAAATACTAGAAACCTTTTATTTGTAAGAAACAAATAATGATCTCATTACTTTAGCAACAATCTCATCTTCCTCAAGAGTTCCACTAGCACATCTAATGCCTTGAACAAACTCATTAACTTTAGCCATAAAAAGATGATATTCTCTTTATTGGCAATTTGGAGGAATTGATTATGATGTGTTGTCATTGATGTCAACACTAGCTATTTTGGTTGTTTATGAGTACTGACAGGATCTAGTAGGTTCTAGTAGTTTGGTTTGTTTTCAACATTTTGATTGGATCATGATTTGGTATGATCTAGTGTGCTTTGATTCATGAAATTGGTTTACATTGGTCATTCATGGGTTCCTAATGCATATCATGATTAGTTGGTTTGTGATTTGATGACTCAGAGGCTATCATTCACTCTAGTAAGCCTTTTTTTTCTTACTGGTAAGGGTTTTACCGATAGAGATTTATTGAAGATCTTTTGATGGATTTGTTAAGTGGTGTTGGCATAGCTTCTAGATGGTTTTTGGGATGCTGATGATTGTCTTGTTTGTGTTCGTAATGATCGGTGGTGATGGTTTTGGTTTATGGTGACCTACTTTGGGTCTTTTCATATCTAGATTATGGACTAGTTTGTGTAACATGTTGGAGGATGATCCTGATGCATTACCAACAAGATTTAATGATTGGTTTGCATTATTTTTTTCTAAGCTGACATGGTTGATCATTGGAATGTGTGGTCATATAGTGTATTCATTGTATTATGTTTTAGGTGGCCGACTTACTTATTTAGGTCCCCGGGATGGTATAAATACTTATTATAAGATCTCTTTATAGATCATGGTTACTGGTTATGGTTTTATGTGATTGTCTATGCGTGAATAACACTGTAATCATATGCAATGGTTTTTGTTGATCATTGGTGATCAAATTGGGTTTGTAAGTGAGGACTTAATCTTGAGGCATTGAGCTTAAAATGAAATAGTTTCTAAAGTTTTAAGATATTTACCACCAGTTTACAAGATGAAAGCTACTACAATTAATGAGTTGAGAACAATGGCTAACACTACTATCAATAGGGATACCTTGGTTGGGAAATTATTTGCTTTTGAGCTTGATGAATTCGAACCTTCTGGAGCTATTCATGCATCCACATAATCAACTGGCAAGTGTGATTGGAAAGTTCTTTATGCAAAGGAACTAGAGGATATGAAGAGGGAAGATGAAGAGTTTAAGCAACTTAAAGCCCTATTTGCTAAAAGAGTACCTAAATTATCGACAAGAAGTAAGTATGAAGGAAAATCACCTTTTAAATGTTTTGCATGCAATAAGATAGGTAATTTTTCATCTAGATGTCCTGAAAGGAATTCAAGATTTGAAGAAAGAGCTAGAAGATCTTTTAAGCCTAACCATGATTATCAGAATAAGGATAAGTACAGGAGAAATAGAGACAATTCATGCTACTATGCTAATGAGGAAGGAGTAATTGATTCTGATGATGAACCAGCACAAGATTTTGTTCTGGATCTAGCAATGGAAAAGAATAGGTATTCTTGACTATGAGGGAAGATGAACCGTTACTTGAGGAAAAGGCCCTTGCAGCTAAAGTTGAAGACAAGGATGAATGGGTGATAGATAGTGGATGCCCACATCATATGATTGGGGATAAAAGGAAGTGTATATCCTTGCAAGAATTTGATGGTTGTCTGGTTAGATTTGGAGATGACAAAGCATATATGATCAAGGGAAGAGGAACCATATCATTGGATGGTAAGCATGATACTGAAAATGTTTATTATGTTGAAGGTTTAAAGCATAATATTTTGAGTATAGGATAGTTGGTGGATAAGGGATTTCAGTTATAGTTCAAGGATGGAAAATCCAAACTCATCAACAGATTTGGATTGGAGATGGCAACCAATACACAAACCAAAGGTAATATCTTTCATTTGAACTATGGTGACAAGGCATGTTTTATTGCACAAATTGATGAGAGTTGGATCTGGCATAAGAGGTTGTGTCATGTAAATTTTAATTGCATTGTTAATATCAGTTCTACCAGGGCAGTTAGAGACATACCTAAAATTGTAAAGCCCTATAATCTAGTATGTAAGGAATGTCACATTGGAAAATAGGTCAAAACTTATTTCAAGAGTATACAAGATAAATCTAATGATATTGTTGATCTCATTCATGTTGATTTCTATTGTCTTGCTAGAATCAAAATCTTTCAGGGTGATAGATACTTTATACTAATAATTGATTACTATTCTAGAGTGATGTGGGTTACTTTTCTAAGGGAGAAATCTAAGGCTTTTGAAAAATTTAAAATATTTAAAGCTAAAGTTGAGACAAAAATAGGAAGGGAGATTAAATGCTTAAAGTCAGATCAATTTGGAGAATTCACATCCAGTGAGTTTAATAACTCTTGTGGGAAACATGGCATAAGGAGACAATTTTCTACTCCCCAGACTCCTTAGTAGAATGGAATTGTGGAAATGAAGAACATAACTATCTTGGATGCAACTAAAACTATGATGATGGAAGCCAATGTACCTCATATCTATTGGAGAGAAACTATAAGCACAATGATAGACACATTCAACAAAGTCCATATCAAAGGAGAAACTGGTAAGACAACTTATGAGTTATGGTTTGGTCATACACCTTCAATGAAGTACTTTAGAATCTTTGGTAGTAAATGCTATATCAAGAGAGATGAATCCATTAGAAAGTTTGATCCTAGATGTGATGAAGGAATATTTCCTAGTTATTCTAATGAAAACAAAGAATATAGATGCTATAATAAAATATTCAAGAGAATTGTGGAGAGCACAAATGTCAAGGTGGATGAGTATTTTGAGTTTCAAGAACATTGAGGGGGGGGGGGAATAAATTAGTGTTCTATCAGAATGGAGAAATTTAACATTGTTAATACAAAAACATAGCAACAAATAAACATAAAAGCATATAACAATAAGCAACAATTAACCACAATGATGAAAACCATAACACCATAGATTTATACATGGAAAACCTCAAAGAGGATAAACCACAGTGGGATTGGAGACCCACAATATCTATCCACTTATAAGAATAAATATTACAATAAGGGGTCTACACATGCAGGAAGGCCAATAGCCTAGAGCACACTTCTCATCACAAAAGGAGTCCCATTGATTACATAAAACATCAGAAAACAATCTAGAATGAAGATTGAACTGCAAGTATAGCATCTACCATGCGTGAGTACAATTCCGGTTCAGCTTAGTACCAGAGGCCTAAAACCTCTTCCACAAAACCAATTTGATCACCTATGATCAACGAAATCCTCTCCATGAGTGATTACAATATTGTTTGCATAATCCCATACCTTACATTATCTCCTATGATATACAAAGAGATATTACATCATATTTATACCAACCCAAGACCTAAACAATTAGGTCAGCCACCTAAAAGATAATACAATAAATTCATAACTTAAACTAGCAATTTAGTGATCAACCAAGTCAGCTCAAGCCAAAAACAATGTAAACCAATCTTTAAATCCCTCCACTAATGCATCAAGAACATCCTCCAACATGTTATAGAAACTGGTCCATAACCTAGATAATATAGCCTAGAATAGAATAGGTCTAATGCTAACTATAACACCATCAATCAACTAGAACATGAACAAGTTAATCAACATCCTAAATCCCTACTAGAAGCCACACCAACACAACTTATGCATAATATCAAAATATCTTCAACAAGTG
Organism: Cryptomeria japonica; assembly: GCF_030272615.1. NCBI lineage: Eukaryota > Viridiplantae > Streptophyta > Pinopsida > Cupressales > Cupressaceae > Cryptomeria > Cryptomeria japonica. Next base: position 862,074,019 of record NC_081414.1, on the reverse strand, counting down.
ATAGCTTCTGGATCATCGATAATCAAAAGGCTTACTAGAACAAGTGATAGCTTCTGGATCATCAAATCCTGAACTAAATGAATGTGAGACACATCAAGAACATATGAATAACCTATCTAAACCAATTCCATGGACCAAAGCATACTAGAGCATACCAGATCAACATGATCTTATCAACTAGATACCAATTATCCTATTGAGACCAACCAGATACTGGTAAAAAACCAAAGCAGTTAGTGTTGACATCAATAACAAACATTATTGCAACACATAATCAATTCCTCCAAATTTACAACAATCCCCCCCTTTGGCATTGATGGAAACACTAGATGTGAAAAACATCCAAGTGCCAAGAGATGCCTAACAAGTCTTCCCCAATGGAAGACAACCAACAATCTCCACCAACATGATATGATAATGAGGTTCTGTACCAATTAACTATCCATAGACCAGAATAAAACTCCTCCAATAGGATACAACCAATCTAAAATTCTGTTTCTCCTCCTTGTGCCAATAATCTCCCCCTTAGACTTATATCTCTATTAAGCTATGTATTTCACATAAGTATCTCTCTCGTTAGTGTATATAAATCCTTAAGCTCATTTTTTACATGAATATCTCTGCCCCTTTGACATCAATGGTAGAAATCTGACATAAATATCAAAGCAAAATCATAAACCACTAAATCACAAGACTAACTACTCCCCCTGAATAGTAGCATCACCACATCAATCTAGAATGAATAATAACTCTGATAGTGCATACCAGATTGATGCTAAATAGCATCACTTGGGTCTCTACCGGAGGAGCAAAAAACCTCATCCTATCTCTCAAATTCTCAAATGATTCCTCAAACCAATCTAACTTCATTTGCTTCCACCTACTCCTTTCAAAAATTATACTTGATAGAAATACTAGATTCTTTGATATGTCAATAGTAGCAGAGTTATTGTAATGAATAGCTATCGGTACATTACAATCCAACTCTATATCCTTTACTATATGCTTCATCCATAGAACTTGTGTACAATTAGTAGAAGCGGCAACATACTTAGCTTCAATAGTAGATAAAGTACATAACTATTTCTGCTGATCCATGAAACCAGTTGCTTTCCAAGAAAGAAAGCTTGACTAGATGAGCCTATCCAGTTACTTGTATCTCTAGCCCAATCCACATCTGAACATGCTCAAAGTGTAAAGTCATCATAAAACAGAAATCATACTAGATAATCCTTTAAAAAATCTTTAAATCCTAGCTACCAGAGCAAGGATTCAACATAATCAATTCCTTCCTTCTGAGAATATCCAATGCAAACCAATCAAACTTAGTTCCAATAACATCCAAGTCCATGTTTTGTCCTTTTCTAACTAATCCAATTCCTCTTTCATAGCTTTCATCCAACAGTCATCCTTACAAGCTTCAATAACTGATGCTGGTATAATTTAAGAAATTAAGCATACCTCATCAGGTGCCAACCTTCGTCTTTTCCAATTATCTTATCTTCTGAATGATTCAACCTTACATACCTAGGAATCTTCTAACTTTACGTTCCTCTTCCCTAATCTTCAGTTCTTGTTGAATTTTTTGATACTAACGGAGTAACTGGTTCTGTATTCTATTCTAGTAAAGGTGTTACTGATTTAGTTAAGACCATTTCCACTACCGGTTCTTGTTCATAAATTATGATTTGACTTGTATTATGCTCATCCACCTTGACATTAGCACTCTCCATAATTCTCTACAATCTTTTGTTTTAACATCTATATGATTGGCTTTCATTAGAATAACCAAGAAATATCCCTTCATCACATCTAGGATCAAACTTCCCATGAAATCATCTCTCTTCATATAACATTTACTACCAAATATTTTAAAATAATTAACTATAGATGTATGACCAAACCATAACTCATAAAGTGACTTATTGGTGAACCAAACTAGATCCAAGATCCAATAAATCATTATCGATTAACCTTCAAACTGACTTCCTAAGATCTAAAAGAGGCTTTCAGACCACTACCAGGGGAAATGCAGGGTCTCTATCATCAATTTTCCTCCCCCTAAGGTGAATGCCTTAGTTACCAGATGAGTTTCCTGTCAGTGTAGGAACATTCTGCTCTATCGGTTGAGTAACCGGGGTATATCCTTCAGCCAAATGAACATCTGGGGCAATTTATTCTTTTAGTTGAGCCTCAAACTTCATAACCTACTTCCTCTCATGCTCCTTCTGAGTGTCATCAACCTTCTACTTTACCTTCTCATTAGATTTATCATTTCCTACCGATAGGTTCTTGGTTCTCCAAAATTTAGCAATATGTCCTACTTTGTTACATGCATAACAAGTGACATTGTTCTTCTAAATTGCTTTACTGTAACCTTGACCATTTCTTGACCTACATTGATTAGCCATGTCTCCAAACTTTCCATATGCATAACATTTCACATTCATTTTGCAATCTTCTCTCCTATGACCATACTTCTTACAATTTGAACATTGATCGGGAACTACATTATTATTTTGATTTTCTCTATTTCTACAATGCCTTTCCACATGACCAAATTTATTACAAAAAAATCATCTACCATTAAAATTATGTGTATTGGATTGCCTTACTGATGACCTCTGATTCCGGTTCTTTCTGATCTTCATTTGGATTACTAGATCTTTCTCCACGCTTAAATGCAAGACCTCTAGTGTCTCTAGTGTCCCTTTGATCCTTCAATAATTCATCAAGCTTAGTAGAAGGAACCTTGAACTTATATTTGTACTCATTTACAATAGCCGGATCATCTCTTAGGATTGTTACCATTCTTTCCAATTCTTGCTCATTGTTTTGTGATTGCACCAATTCAGTTCTCAACACACCATTCTCATGAACCAACCTAATGCATTCCTCAGATCTGTCTTTCAGAGATATAGCAATATTTTCTTCATTCTTCTTCTGGTATTCAATCTCCTTGGACATCATCATAGTTAAGGCTTGCATTTCATTCTTCATGACCATATTCTTCTGACTCAGCTTCTGACATTTTTCCTTAAGGGCATGCTTCTCTTCATCATCTTGATTTTGTAAAATTTCCTTCCTTCATAGATCTCAATTCAACTTGCATCTTCATGTTCCTCAATCTTTCAGCATCATAGTCTTCAAGTGCTACTTAAATTTCCTTCCTCCAACTTATCTTCGTATATTCCAGATACAGGATCTTCCTCAAGTTGTTAGACGTACTCTAAGGCACCATGCTCTAATACCAATTGTTGGGATTCAAGAACATTAAGGGGATGAGGGTGAATCAATGTTCTACCTAAATGGAGAAATTTAACCTTACTAATATAACAACTTAGCAACCGATAAACATAAAAGCATATAACAATAAGAAACAATGTAACCACAAAGATGAACACCATAACACCATCTATTTATACGTGAAAAACCTCAAAGAGGAAAAACAATGGTGGGATTGGATACCTACAATATCTATCCACTAATCAGATGAATAAATATTACAATAAGGGGCATGCACATGCAGAAAGGCCAACAATCTAGAGAACACTACTCATCACAAAAGGAGTCTCGTTGAATACATAAAACATTGGACAACAATCTAGAATGAAGATTGAGCTACAAGTATAGCATCTCCCATGCCTGAGTACATTTTCGGTTAAGCTCAATACTAGAGGCCTAAAACCTCTTCCACAAACCCAATTCCATCATGTATGATCAACCAAATCCTTTGCATGAATGATTACAACATTTTTCACATAATCCCATAACCTAAATTATCTCCTATGATCTACGACAAGATCTTACATCATATTTATACCAACCCAAGACCTAAACAATTAGGCTGGCCACCTAAAAGATAATACAATAAATTCATAACTTAAACTTGCAATCTAATGATCAACCAAGTCATCTCAAGCTGAAAAAAATGTAAACCAATCCTTAAATCCTGTTAGTAACACATCAAGAACATCCTCCAACATGTTATAGAAATTGGTTTGTAACCTATATAGTATAACCTACAATAGAATAGGTCTGGTGCTAACTGCAACACCACCAATCAACTAGAACATAAACAAGTTAACCATTAGCATCTTTAATCCTTACTAGAAGCCACACCAACACTACTTATGCATAATATCAAAATATCTTCAACAAATCTTTGTCGGTGAAACCCTCACTGATAACCAGAAGGCTTACTAGAACAAGTGATAGCTTCTAGATCTTCAAATCTTGAACCAACTAAATGTGATACACATCAGAAACACATGAATAACCAATCCAAACCAATCCACAAACCAAAGTATACCGGATCAAGATGATCTTACTAACCAAAAACCAATCATCCTACTAGGACCAACCAGATACCGATAAATAGCCAAAGTAGCTAGTGTTGACATCAATGCAACACATAATCAATTCCTCCAAATTGCCAATAGAGTATAATAGAGGTCAAAGAATAACTTATGAGAAATAACTGATAGTCAAAAAGATCATAACTAAACCAGTAGCATCTACACCAGAACATAATGTTGAACCAGTTACCCTAGTAATATCAAAAATTCAATAGTAACTGAAGATCAGAGCATAGAAATAGAAAATTATAAGACCCCTAGGTATGTAAGGTTGAATCATTCAGAAGATTAGATCATTGGAGACAAGAATAAAGGAGTGATGACAAAAAGAAGGTTGGCACCTAATGAGGTATGTTTAATTTCTCAAGTTGAATCGGTATCAATAATTGAAGCATGTAAAGATGAAAGTTGGATGAAAGCTATGAAAGAGGAATCAGATCAAATAGAAAAGAGTAACACATGAACTTTAGTTTCCCGGCCTAAAAATAAGAATGATAGTGGAACTAAATGGGTTTTAAGGAATAAATTGAATGAAGATGAACAAGTTGTGAGGAATAAGGCTAGGTTGGTTTGCAAAGGATATTCTTAGAGGGAAGGAATTGATTATGATGAAACTTTTGCACCAGTAGCTAGGATTGAACCTGTTAGATTATTTCTTGCTTATGTTGCATATAAGAACTATAAGGTTTATCAAATGGATGTTAAGTATGCATTTCTGAATGGAGATCTTGAAGAGGAAGTTTATATTGATCAACCTAATGGATTTTCACTTTCAGATGATAAGAACATAGTTTGTAGGTTAAGAAAAGTTTTATATGGATTGAAACAAGCTCCTAGAGCTTGGTATGCAATTTTGGATAAATATCTTTTGAAGCTTGGTTTCACTAAAGGTAATGCTGATAGTAATTTATATTATAAGATCACTAATGATGACATATTGATTGTTGAAGTCTTTGTTGATGATATCATTTTTGGAGGAGAAGATAAGTTGTGTATGAAATTCTCAAACAATATGAAGAATGAATTTGAGATGTCTATGATTGGGGAAATGGAATTCTTCGTAGGTTTGCAAAATACTCAGACTAATAAAGGTATTTTCATCTATCAAAATAATGTTGGTATTATGGATGTATTGCATTATTTTTGTCATTGATGTCGACACTTATTCTTCTGGAGATCTTTGGTTATGTTGAACCGACACATTATGTTCACTGGCAAGTTCAGTGACTTATGCACAGTCACCAGTATATTGTTCACCAGCAGGTTCTATTGTTCACGAGCACTAAGGATGAATTGTTATCATCTGGAGATCACCTAGTTATGTCGAAGATATGGTTTGGATACTTTGTTTTAGTGCTTTAGTTATTGGTCTAATTGGATTGACATATTTGTTGTTACCAACAAATTGGTCTAGGTTATGAACCGGCATGCATTATCTATTCCAGATTAGCATGACATGCTATGGAGATGATTTATTAATTAGATAATGTTGTAAATGTATTGAGCTGACATGATGCATCACATCTTGACTTTTTTGTACTTGTTTTTTTTGTAATATTCTTAGTAACCCGACCTACACATTTGGTCCTAGGTTTTGGTATATATGTAAGGTCTCATTTGTGAGATGAAGAATGGTATGAGCAGAGAATAAAAAGGTTATGGTATTATAACATGGTAGTGGGAATATTGAAGATCATATGAGAAGACAATAGAGAAAGTTTGAAGGTGATCATTAGAGTTTAACCAGTACTAAATATAGCATTGGAGATGCTACTTTGAGTAGTACATTATCATTGGATTTAACCATCTAATTGCAGTCAGTGTGACTCCTATTTTGTGATTGAGTAGTGAGCTCTAGGTGGTTGGCCTTTCTACATGTGCAGACCCCATTTGTATACACATACTATATGCAGTAGTATCATCTGATTGTGGATAAGGTTTCTCACCATGGTTTTTCCCTTTACAGGGTTTCCACATACAAATCTCTATGTTATGTGTTGTGGATGTTGTTTCTCTTTCTGTTTTATGCATTGAGTTTCACCGCTATTAATATTAACTACTAATCTGTCAACCAACATTAAGTTTTGTTTACCGGTATTAAGTATCAAGTTTGATTAAGTTATATTTGGGTTGAAATTAATAGATAACTGATTCACCCCCTCCCCTCTCTTAGTTTCCTCTGGGTCCTAACAATTGGTATTAGAGCTAAGTTCTCTTTTTGCAAACATTTAACAGCTTGAGGAGATTCTATGGAAATGAACTTTTTTAGGAAGGATAGTCTAAAATTTGATGGAACTAACTATGGTATATGGAAGATAAGAATGGAGACACATCTAAATTGCATTGGAAGAGACATATGGTATGTTACAAATAATGGCTATGCTAGTCCTACACTGAATCAACCTAATCCACCAACATTGGGTAAGGATCAACAAAATGATTGCAAAGCAAGAGAAGCACTTTTGATCACCTTTTCAGATCAGCAAATCATGGGATTATCAAACCGATATACTGCTAAAGCTATTTGGGATTAATTGGAGACTTTGAATGAAGGAGATAGCATTGTCAAAATTCTAAAACTGGAATACTTTAGGGTCAGGTATGAAAATCTGAAAATGGAAGAAGATGAAAGAATTTTTGCTTTTATGGAAAGGGTTAATGAAACTGTTTTGAGAATAATATGTTGTGGAGGTTCCTTAAGTGAAGATGAAATTGTTTCTAAATTTTTAAGATCTTTTCCACATGCATACAAAATGAAAGTAATTGCTATTAATGAGTTGAGAATAATGTCTAATACATTAGTATCTAGAGATACCTTGGTTGGAAAACTTTCAGCATTTGAGCTTGAGGAATTTGGTCCTATTGCTACAATTAAGATAGATTTGGCCTTCAAAGCATCATCATCTGTAGGATCATCATCATCATCTGACAAATCTAATTGGAAAGCACTTTATGCAAGAGAAGTTGAAGATATCAGAAAATAAAATGAAGAACTAGAAGAACTTGAAGCACTATTTGCAAGGAAAATGCGTAAAGGTCCTATTGGAAGTAAGTATGAAGGTAAAGCACCATTTAAATGTTTTAATTGCAATAAAATTAGTCATATGGCATCTAGATGTCCTGATAGACATGCAAGATTGAGAGAAGAAGCTAAAAGAACATATAATCCTAACCCTGAATATCAAAGATATAGATTTAAGAGAAATAGAGATAAATCATGTTACTATGCTAATGAAGGAGTTATTGATGACTTTGATGAAGAACCGATAGAAAATGGATGGGATTTTATTGCAATAAAAGAAGATCAACCGACATACTAATACATTTGGACTAGATTTCTGACTGAGGTTTCTGACGGAGAAGGTATGTTATGGCCAAATTTAATTTTTTTTTGAAAAAATGTCCACATTCGTTGTAATTCCGATGGCAATTTCCCATTTGGTTTCGACGAAGAAGGCATTAGCAATGAGAATTTTCTTTTTTTTCAAAAAAGTGCTCGAGTTCATCGTAATTCTAACAAAAATGACCATTACTTAAAAAAAAGAAGAGGGGAATTCATTTGTGCATTGCAATCCCGTGTAGGCATCTGTGGTGACTTCAACCCCCAAGAACATCAAACCTGCATCAAAGGCATTTGTGGCATTGCTTGCAATCCCATGCAGGAGGTAGATTCAAATTGCCCTAGTTTTTAATTTCATGTTGCAAAAAATATACATGTGGTGGTTAATTGCCCTATTTTAATCTCATAAAACCATAGAACTGTAATTGAGGAATGTCTATACCCTGTTCCAAATCTCCCATTTTGGCATAGGCAGGGAGGATAGTAGCAATGGTCGTGGAATTTGGCTTTACACCTGCTGATTTCATTTGCTTGAAAGTTTCTAAAGCCTTCTCAACAAATCCATTTTGTGCATATCCGATAATCATTGGAGTCCAGTAAACCATATTTCTTTGAGGCAATCTGTCAAATAGTTCTCGTGCCTTATCTATGCTTCCACATTTTGCATACATGCTAACAGAGTAGTTGCAACTACATCTGACAAAATTCCTCTATCTTTTATGCTTTGATAGATGTCCATACCCTATTCCAAAGCTCCCATTTTGGCATAGGCTGGGAGTACACTAGGAAACGTAACTAAAGAAATGCAATGATCATCTCCAAAGACATCAAACCACTACTAACAAAACTAAGAGTCTAAAATATGATAGGGAATAGTGTGAGCTATCCTGAAATAAAATATTTTATTTTCAATTTCAACTAAAACATAATTACTCAGCCATTTAATGTTATTAATAAGTGTTTAATTTATGAAAGAGATAAATGGTTGGCTGCAAGTACATGAGTTACTAAATGCACACAAATAAGTGAATTTGATATTCAAAACTATCTACAATGAATTCAATTCTTGTCCATTAGTCATTTATGTTTGCAATAAGCATCTTTCTTTGTTTTTCTTAATCTTTATTCATAGTTATATGCATATTTCATATTCTATAATTAGGATATCAATTGTTATGGCTGAACACTAGCATGATGTTTGTGTTGTGGTATAGATGCATGGAAACATAATTATGGGATTTTTATATTATAGAGATCATAAATCTAGATATCACATATTAGTTCTAGCTCTTCTTGGATTGAGTCTAAACTTGACATACATTCATAAAGCCATTATTAGCAGATCTATCCATTTCTAGTAAAGACAATTGAGAAAGTCATTTTGATATTGAGAGTTTCTTATCTGTTTACCTATTGATCATTATTAAGCCATAATATTTAGGTCTATTTATCTCTCTTGCAAAACCTCTGTAAGTGTCCTAGATTGTCCCTACTACTCACTCTTCAATGAAATAGTGGAGTTCTAAATATTTGTTGCACAAGATGGTGTTGAACGTATCAACAAGGCTAGCATGGAAGGCATGTTCAAGCTTCCACTTGTACAACTTACAAAAAATGATTTGTTGATAGAAGAAATTCTTGAAATAGGGATACAATCAAAAGACAAGTAAGTACATACAAACCTCCTCAGTTGAAAGTAAAATCTGTGTATAAAAAGAGTACATTGAATCCCAATCCATAAACACAATAGAGATACCGATGGAGACTTAATTGGATGTAGCATGTCACACCAAAGTTGTTAGAGTATGCTAAGCTAGTACATAATGTTTCCTAAAGCCACATTAGTATTTTACCCAAATCATTATCTACCAAAACTAACTATAGTAATCCTTTTGAGGATTCATTTCATGGTGCTAGATCTTCATTTAGTTCCACTTCTTATTGGAGAAAAGAATAGTTATTTCTTGAGGTAGATGAATATCCCATCAACAAAGGACAAGACCCTTTCTAGAATATAACAAATTCTACTCCAACAAAAGATCATGGGGGTTTCACTAGAGATATTGAATAAGAGATAGACTTCTACTACTGCATTAAAAGAATTGGCATGTTCTTCATTTATTGATGTAAACTATCTATGATGCCACCACAACCAACAAAGGTGTAAAAAATTGTTTGCAATGCATGAATTTTTAGGATTGTCCTTTGAGAAAACATAATTAAAGTATGGAAGTAGGATCTACCAGCTCTTGAGGGAATCTAGATGAAAAATAACTGTAAAATATTTGGGCGAGCTTATATGCAAAAACTCATGCTTCCTGATGGGTTTATGTATAGAAATAAGCAGGAATTAAGTGGTAAAGGGGCTTCTAGAAACAACTTGGATAGAGAGGTGGTGGAAGTGAAAACTTCTGGTCTTGTATCTGCTCCATCTCAGAATGGGAATGGTGAAGGTGTTGTAAGAGGAGCTGCGAAGGGTGTTGGAAGAAGTGGGGGTGTTTAAATTCCCCCATTTAAGCTGGCTCAAATGATGAAAGATGTGGAAGACAAGAGTAGTGTGGAATACCAGCGCATGACATGGGATGCCCTTCGAAAGAGTATCAATGGGTTAGTAAACAAGGTAAATGCATCTAACATCAAGAACATCATTCCAGAGTTGTTTGTAGAGAATCTCATCCGTGGGAGGGGTCTATTGTAATGCCCCACCAGGAAACCCCGAAGGGATAAAGCTAAAACACTCAAACGGAGTGTAATTATTATTATTTTTTATAATAAGACACAACATTAAGATACATTGGAGTTATCTAACACTTAGATAACATAGCGGAAGACTAAACGAACCTAAGGAGTTTCCCAACGTGATTACATAACTTAACACCTAACTCCACTCGCAAAATTTTGATCCAATTAAGCCAATTATCTTAATTACATGTTATTAATTAAAACACAGATATGATTTGTTCACGTCATTTACATTCTTGCCCTTCTAGGTGAGCACAACAATATACAAATGACCACTTCGGTCAACAAATCCTAAAAGATCCCTACATAGAAACGGATCCAACTGAGCATATTAAAAGAACTACAAAGGTCTCTTGTCTGGTGGTACTCTAACCTGGGGACTTGAAAAATTATGGCCAAACACAAAACAACCAGATAACAGGGTCCAAACAGACATATCAAGGAACTTGCTAGTACTTTAAACAAAAGCGAAAGCAAAAATTAAACCTTGCACAAGCAATAACTGAAAAATACAATGTTTTCTCATGTTGATTTAAACATTTAAATGTCGATCAAGTTTTCTAAATGAGCTACATTTTCAAAATATCCAATGATAAATATCTCATTCATTTTATTTTTATTTTTCAATTTCTCTATAATATGTTCCTGGATAAAATATAATTTAAAAATTATCAATTAATAAATATATTTTACTTCAACAATTTTTCGATCAAAATAATATTCTATCTTTTTCCCAAAAAGATACTTTTCCATTAATACTGATACCAAAATTAAATGTTAATTAATATATATATTAATCTTCATTAATAAATATATATTATTAATAATTAATAATTAATTAAACTAAAACCCCAATTGCTGGGTACACAGACCAGCAGTAATGTATATATATATATATTTTATTTACACACACACACACACACACACACACACACACACACACACACACACACACACACACACACACATATATATTTTGAGTTTTAATAACATTTCAAAAACAAATAAAACTAAAACCTCAGCTACTGGGTACACAGACCAACAATAATGTATATGTTTATATATATATATATATTTTGAGTTTTAATAACATTTCAAAAACAAATAAAACTAAAAACTTAGCTGCTGGGTACACAGACTAGCAGTAATGTATATATATATATATATATATATATATATATATATATATATATATTTCTTTTTTTTTAGTTTTAATAAAATTTCAAAAACAAATAAAACTAAAACCTTAGCTGCTGGGTACACAGACCAACAACAATGTATATATATATATATATATATATATCTTTTTTTTGAGTTTTAATAACATTTCAAAGACAAATAAAACTAAAACCTCGGCTGCTCGGTACACAGACCAGCAGTAATATATATATATATATATATATATATATATATATATATTTCTTTTTTTTGAGTTTTTTCAATACTCTAAAATTTTCTGAGAACAAAATGGGGATATTTCCCAGAATAGCAAAAAAGCAGCATAAACATAATTTTTTTTTTCAAAAAAAAAATAAATAAATAAAAATGGAAACCACCAGGAAGCCCCAAATAAAATAAAAGCAAACTAAAACAATAATAAACTAAAACCCCCAATTTCTTTCATTCATAGACTCTATAATAGTTTCCAGAATTTCAAAAATAAACACCATTTTGAAGATTTTTCCAAAATATTATTGTTTTTCCAAAACACATACTTGCTAAAAAAAAAAACTAAACCCAACAAGCAAATCATGAGCATAATGGAGATCATTCCCCAAACAATGAATCCATCCAATTCCCACACTTGAAACTAAAATACATAGATTCAAAACCCAAACCCCATTTCAATCCAGAAATTTTATTTCATTCTTTTATTTATTTATTTATTTTTCTTTCAACAAAGGAAACAAAATAAGGAATCCTACCTCTTTTCACATTCCTAGCAAGATCTGACGGAGAGCCCAACCTGTAGCTGTGGAAATTCTTCCTTTCCCAAAATCCCCAAATTTTGTCCATCCAAAAAAAATATCTTTTTTTTTTTCAAAAGAAAATCAACAACCCCCGAAATGTTTTTCCTACCTAGGTTAAAAGAATGAAATTTTGACGTAATTTTCTAATTTCAAATTTAAACACTTTTTAAATAAAAAGAAATCGAAATAAAAATAATCATTCTTTTTAAACTATTCAAATAATCTAACTTGCTTTTCTAATAAAAGTTAAAATGCTTCTCTCTTATTTAATTTTAATTTTCTCAAGATTAACTAAGCTCACATTTATATTTCACAATATTGACGAGGATAAAATATTTTAATTAAATTAATTCCCAAAATCAATTTCACACTATATCAAATATACATATAATTTAAACTTGCTTTTCTAATAAAAATTAATTTTCTTAAATAAGTAAAATTAACCTTTCTTTTCGAAAATGCAAAATAGATTAAATTATTTCTATTTCAAATAACTTTAAATCTTTCCCTTTTTTATAAAACACATAAACTAATTAAATTTGTTATTTTAAAATTAACCATTAAATTAAACTCGCTACAAACATAAATAAAGTGATCTTTTTAATTAATGATTAATCACATAAAGGAAACCTATATATTTTAAATCCCTCAATTACTAATGTGTAAATGAACACATTAATTTGAACTAAATACTTAGGATAAAATACTCCATTTTACCACACGCAAGGCACGCAAACCAAGAAAACCAACCAAATATACGACACACAAACCCAAATGAAAAGGGAAACTGACAAACCACACAAGACACTCACTTGATCATGGCTAAGGCAAGATGAGGGTTTTAAAACCACCTAATCCAAATTCTAAGGATGAAAGAGGTATAACCAAATTTGTAAATCCTGATGGAGACGAACCTCGCACCTAGGTGGTACTGTACCTGCAATCTCCTACAGCCATAAGTCACACAAGCATACATATATATATATTAAATGAAGGCGTTAGCTCAAGATTTATAACAAAAATTAGGGAAACAATTAAACTTACACAAGAATCGATGCGAAAACACAATAATAGTTACACACAATATTCATATTATCTAATCTACAACATTAAATAATGGTAAATCAACCATCTAAGAATGCCAGATAGAAAAATTCAACCAAGGTCAAACCAGTTTTACAAAGCCGATTAGGGTAGGGGCACTACATTCTCCCCCCCTAGGCTCCGACTTACTCCCGGAAGTCGTAAGGTTAGACGAAAAACATGCAACACGTATTAGCCCTAAAACTCATTTAACAATTACAAATTTCACATATGAATCTCTCTGTAATTAAATGAAACATTATTGCTAAAACCTATAAGAATGTCCTTATCCATAGGCAAGATACCTCTAAAGCCATACACGTCTTTAAAATATTCTAGGAATTATCCACAATCATAGCAGTAAAACAAGAATTTCCTTCCTTTCATTACACCAATCAAAGCATTAAAAGAGGTAAACAACAATTCCCATACTCATTCTGCCAAGTAGGACAAGAAAACATGCCATCATGATCAATTTCTTTTACCAAATCATCTTTTTCTCAAAGCTTTATCGCATAGAACTAGCTTTAAATATAAATTTCTACAACCAAGTTATCTTTCAATAAATAAGAGCAACATAAATAACTCCATTGTTTACACTTTCCAGGCATAAAAGAACTTTTCCCAATGACTATGTCCCATAACATAGAGACAAGTTAGCACCATTTAATCCATGATTACACATAATAACCATCCACATAACTAGATGGCACAACACAAAAGGCCACATGTGAGCATGTCTAATGCTCGGTCAAGGATAACATGCATGATCAACATCTCTATGTATGATCTCAGAACAAATAACATGATCATAAATATCCAACATCTCACTCAAGGGCTTGATGGTGCTAGGGCACACCATAGTGGTGCTACCTTCCATACAAGACCCTCATGAACATCCCTTGTTGCATAAGGTGTTTATCCTCCAAAAGATAGTCACCACTCATAGGTAGGTAGTGGATCCTAGCTGTCTCATAGCCTCACATACCCCCATCCTCAAGGTTCCCTATGTCTACTTCCTCGTATACACTCAACCAAGACCATATCCTACATTCTTGGAGACGAATTCACATTTCAACACAACACCAGCATACAAAGACAATAAGGATAAACCAGTTTAGCCACCAAAGTATAGAAGAATAAAGATAATAATCATCAATTCCAATAGTAAGGCAAGAAAATAATTCTAGAATTGCAACATCAAATCAAGTAAGAACAAGATTGCAAGATCATGGCTAAATCTTCAAGGTGAAAATAAAATAAATTGCTGGCCCAAAAGGAAATAAATAAATAAATAAATAATAAAAGAAAATCATAAGTGTAAATTACATCACTATGTGACTAGCAGCTAGCCACAAATTAGGAAGGAAGGAACAATCATCTAGCTATTGCAATAGCTCATCATGTGGTGTGGCCTAGTCACACATCCGCATGGCATGGCAGTGTGTACGTCGACATCACCCCGCATCACATCGTCACACGCCATGGCTTTACCCTAAACTATCGGTAGGCCGCATGGCAATGTCTACTACATCCCGCATCGTGTCTCAACATGACATGGCAATACTCTAAGAAGAAAAGGCACACTATGGATGTATCCCACATGGCAATGTACCTTGTGAAAAATGGGCATGCACAGGTCACACCCTACATAATGATGTTCCTCTCAGGATACCTATCATAAGCCAGAGGTATACATGGCTATGGTCTACCCACAAGTCTACCAACGCTAGTCAATTGGTAGCTCATGAAAAAAAATAACATACCTTTCATGAAGAGAAGGCAAAAGATCCTCCAATAAAACCTTCATTCTACTCAAGAACTGACATCAATATGCTCAAATAAAGGATAGGAATAGGCTTGCACACATGAACCTTATAAATTGATTCATCACAAGGGAAAGTATGGAGTACACCTATAATACAGTTTCATTATGTAACTATATTTTTCCTTGAAATAGAGAAGCTACAGTCGCTTCACGTCGACATTACTCATACACCATTCCATACTATTCAAGGAAGGGTGACTTCTAATACTACCCCTTCACATACTGACTTATCAACAACCCGTGGGTTAGCACTCAGTAAGGAAACAAATAAGCACATCACATAAATAGTATGGTTTCCCATACTCATAAGAAAACATATCCTCCATGGTTGATTACTTCACCATCCCATGGGCACACATAGCAAGCACGGGTTTCTCACAATACATAAGGAATAGCACCATCACTGGTTTACTCACATTTAGGGGGGGTAGCTTTCATTGCAATAGCATCTACTCATGAAGGGTTTTAACTATGCTTTCCACATGAATAACTGAATCAAGTTTACCCTAGATGCAAGTACTGAAATTCTTAACAATTCAAAATTACATAAGGAAATAATGCCATTCTGATATCTTTCTCAAATTCCACTAAGAATTTGCATTTATATTACTAACTATGCAATTTTCTTTTCCAAGGCAAAAAACTTTCCTCATTCAATTAGAAGCCAAAAGAAAACATACTATTTCATATGCGTTAAAAAAAGTTCTTTTAAATCAATGCATCCTTAGTAGCTTTTCTAAAATCTTATGATCCTAGGCAAGGAGAAGGGGAAAGAGAGTTTGAGAATTAAACTATTTCCTACGAATACATAAGATCCACAAGGTCACACTATATGCTCAGATATAAGTCTATAATTTTAGTTGCATGGTTTTCATTTCGATATCTTTTTAGGAGGATGCCAAAACAACCTAACATGACATTTCCAATTATTATGGTTGTAATAGAATGTTCTAGTTTTTTGAACAAGAAATCGAGTCAGACAACCTTTCGGTAATACAAGACCTCTTGAGAACACTCACTATCCTTAATTTAATATGAAAACATATCAAAATCTGCAACCTATCATTGAAAATCAAAATATGACAAGAAGGTAAATGAGGAGCAATCAACTAAATAACACACATTAATGCATACACATCTATATCCAAAGGCAAGTTAAATGGAGCATTGCTAAAATAGATCCTCGTTCAACTAATTTAAAGAAGCACATAAAACAATCTTTCGTGGAACACATTAATACACTCTTGAAGCTACTATAACATGTTCTCTTTTGGTACTTCTTTCACAATAAGGCAATTTCACAAAATCAACTATTCACATACTAATGCACATTTCGTACTTTTAGATTCAAGACAACACTAGCCAACCCAAATGGATTAGTCAAAAGAGTACAATGAATCAAAAGGAAGGTACATACGAATCTCTTTCAGAATAAGAGAAATCATAGACCAAGACCTCAATAAGCAATCAAAACACATACAATCACTCCCAAGCTCCCCCATCAAGAATTTGAAAACAACGTGTGAACACACGTGTTACACCCCAGTTAAGGTCTGCTCAATCACACACCTACAAAAGGGAGGAAAAGAATACACATAAGGTCGATATACCACACACCAACTAAGGGCACAAGCAAAACTAGAGATCCCAATGTTGCAACATGGGCTCTGATACCAAATGTAATGCCTCTCTAGGAAACCCCGAAGGGATAAAGCTAAAACACTCAAATGGAGTGTAATTATTATTATTTTTTTATAATAAGACACAACATTAAGATACATTGGAGTTATCTACTGCTTAGATAATACAGCGGAAGACTAAATGAACCTAAGGAGTTTCCCAACGTGATTACGTAACTTAACACCTAACTCAACTTGCAACATTTTGATCCAATTAAGCTAGTTATCTTAATTACATGTTATTACTTAAAACATAGATATGATTTGTTCAGTAAATTAAAATAATAAATAATAGGACGCATTCATCCATTGGGGTTGGGGATGAGGCTAACATGAGGAAATTTACCCATTGAAGCTAAAACATAGATCACATGTAAATTCATCCATTAAGGTTAAAGTATGGTTAGCTTGACGAGTCCATCCATTTTAGTTACCATATAGCTAGCATAACGAAGTTCGTTTATTAAGGTTAAAATGTACATAACCAAATGGGTTCGTCCTTTATAGTTAAAATATAGTTAATAAGGTGAAGTTCATTTATTTAGATTGAAATGTAAATAACCAATGAGTTCATCCATTATAGTTAACGTAATTGCTAAGAAGATGGAGTTCATTTATTAAGGTTAAAATGTAAATATCCAAATGACTTCATCCATTACAATTGAAATATAGCTATTAAGATGAAGTTCCTTTATTAAGATTAAAATGTAAATAACTAAATGAATTCATCCAATTTAGTTAAAATATAGCTATTATGATGATGTTCATTTATTAAGATAAAAAGGTAAGTAACTAAATGAAGTTCATCCATTCGAATTACAATTTAGGTAATATGACAAGTTCATCCACTATTTGTTATCCATTCATTATGTTCTAACTTTTCCTTAACCATATACCATGCACCTAATTTCATTACATGCTTTAATTCCATCATAACCTAGTGAGTACTTTTCGTGCTTAACTTATTTTCATTAACATTAACAAAATACTTCCCACAATCATATCTACAATCTTTTATGATTCTAATAACTGCATTTAACAAGATGACTATATACATGCATTCAAAATTTACCTTCATCTAATCCCCATTATACACTTACAAAATGCATCCATACATGCTAGCACTAGGTATGAAACATGAGAGACAAAAGCATCACATAACACATAAATGATCTCGGAGTTCACCCCTAGAGGGCTACATCTCTGGGTCTGCTCAACTGCAAGACCCCTTTGGTAATTAATTATGTTATAGTTACATAGGTTTCATGTCATTTACATTCCTGCCCTTTTAGGCGAGCACAACAATATACAAATGACCACTTCGGTCAATAAATCCTAAAAGATCCCTACATAGAAATTGATCCAACTGAGCATATTAAAAGAACTACAAAGGTCTCTTGTCTGGCGGTACTCTAACCTAGGGACTTGACCAATTATGGCCAAACACAAAACAATCAGACGACAGGGTCCAAACAAACATATCAAGGAACTTGCCATTACTTTAAACAAAAGCAAAAGCAAAAATTAAACCTTGCACAAGCAATAACCAGAAAATACAATCTTTTCTCGTGTTGATTTAAACATTTAAATGTCGATCAAGTTTTCTAAATGAGCTACGTTTTTAAAATATCCAATGATAAATATCTCATTCATTTTATTTTTACTTTTCAATTTCTCTATAATATGTTCCTAGATAAAATATTATTTAAAAATTATCAATTAATAAATATATTTTACTTCAACAATTTTCTGATCAAAATAATATTCTATCTTTTTCCCAAAAACATACTTTCCCATTAATACTGATACCAAAATTAAACGTTAATTAATATATATTTATTAACCCATGATTAATAAAATATAGACAATTAATAATTAATAATACACAATAATCCAATCAAATATTAATTAATATATATATATATTAATCTTCATTAATAAAATATATATTAATAATAATTTAATAATGCTCAAATTTCAAACTAATTATTAATTAATATATATATATTAATCTTCATTAATAAATATATATTATTAATAATTAATAATTAATTAAACTAAAACCACAGCTGCTGGGTACACAAACCAGCAGTAATATAACATTTCAAAAACAAATAAAACTAAAACCCTAGCTGCTAGGTACACAGACCAACAATAATGTATATATATATATTGAGTTTTAATAACATTTTAAAAACAAATAAAACTAAAACCTCAGCTGCTGGGTACACAGACTAGCAGTAATGTATATATATATATTTGTTTTTTTTTGAGTTTTAATAACATTTCAAAAACAAATAAAACTAAAACCTTAGCTGCTGGGTACACAGACCAGTAGTAATGTTTATATATATATATATATATATATATATATATATATATATAAAGAAATATATATATATATATATATATTTCTTTATATATATATATATATATATATTTCTTTTTTTGGAGTTTTTTCAATACTCAGAAATTTTCTGAGAACATAATGGAAATAATAAAAGACCAGCATAAACATACTGTTAAAAAAAAACAAAAAGACAAAAACCAGAAAACACTAGGAAGCCCCAAATAAAATAAAAGCAAACTAAAACCTCTAATTTCTTTCATTCAGAGACTCTGTAATATTTGTTAGAATTTCAAAAATAAATGCCATTTTGAAGATTTTTCCAGAATATTATTGTTTTTCCAAAACACATACTTGCTGAAAAAAAACTAAACCCAGCAAGCAAATCATGAGCATAATGGAGATCATTCCCCAAACAATGAATCCACCCAATTCCCACACTTGAAACTAAAATACATAGATTCAAAACCCAAACTCCATTTCAATCTAGAAATTTTATTTCATTCTTTTATTTATTTATTTATTTTTCTTTCAATAAAGAAAACAAAATAAGGAATCCTACCTCTCTTCACATTCTTGACAAGGTCCAACGAAGAGCCCAACTTGCAGCTATGGAAATTCTTCCTTTCCCAAAATCCTCAAATTTTCTCTATCCAAAAAAAATATTTTTTTTGTTTTTTTTTTCTCAAAAGAAAATCAACTACCCCCAAAATGTTTTTCCAACCTAGGTTAAAAGAATGAAATTTTGACCTAATTTTCTAATTTCGAATTTAAACACTTTTTAAATAAAAAGAAAATGAAATAAAAATAATCATTCTTTTTAAACTGTTCAAATAATTTAACTTGCTTTTCTAATAAAAGTTAAAATGCTTCTCTCTTATTTAATTTTAATTTTCTCAATATTAACTAAGCTCACATTTATATTTCACAATATTGATAAGGATAAAATATTTTAATTAAATTAATTCCCAAAATCAATCTTTCACACTATATCAAATATACATATAAATTAAACTTGCATTTCTAATAAAAATTGATTTTCTTAAATATGTAAAATTAACCTTTCTTTTCCAAAATGCAAAATAGATTAAATTATTTCTATTTCAAATAACTTTAAATCTTTCCCTTTTTTATAAAATGCATAAACTAATTAAATTCGTTATTTTAAAATTAACCATCAAATTAAACTCGCTACAAACATAAATAAAGCGATCTTTTTAATTAATGATTAATCACATAAAGAAAACCTATATATTTTAAATCCCTCAATTACTAATGCGTAAATGAACAAATTAATTCGAACTAAATAGTTAGGATAAAATACTCCATTTTACCACATGCAAGGCATGCAAACCAAGAAAACCAACCAAATACACGACACACAAACCCAAATGAAAAGGGAAACTGATAGACCACACAAGACGCTCACTTGATCATGGCTAAGGCAAGATGAGGGTTTTATGACCACCTAATCCAAATTCTAAGGATGAACGAGGTATACCCAACCCTAGGAATCTTGATGGAGACAAACCTCGCACCTAGGTGGTACTGTACCTACAATTTCCTACAACTATGAGTCACGCAAGCATACATATATATATACATATTCAATGAAGACGTTAGCTCAAGATTTATAACAATAATTAGGGAAACAATTAAACTTACACAAGAATCGATGCGAAAGCACAATAATAGGTACACACAGTATTCATATTATCTAATCTACAACATTACATAATGGTAAATCAACCATCCAAGAATGTCACATAGAAACTCAACCAAGGTCAAACCAGTTTTACAAAGCCGACTAGGGTAGGGGCACTACATCTATTTTGTAGGTCTTCTATGAAATCCCAAATGGCATCCCCTGGATTTACAGATGATTTTGTTGCGTTGGTTGTTGTGGTAAATACGAAATTTCCTGAAGTTGGCAATTTGCTTTTGTGAAGAATTATTTTGCATCTTAAGAGGGCATACAAATGCAATGACAAGCACATGTTGATACTAGCAGCCAAATTCATAGCTCATTTAGTGAATCAACAAGTTGCACATGAGATCATTGCCTTGGAACTTCTCACCCTTTTACTAGAGAACCCCATAGATGACAGTGTAGAGGTTGTTGTTGGGTTCGTGAAAGAATGTGACTCTTTGTAGTACCCCGTTTTGATCGGACTTATTAGACTGATTTTGTGTTTCAGTTTACTTTTCAGTTGGCACTTGATTGCTCGTCATTTTGCAGACATATTTGATATTATATCATGTTTATCTGGATATTGGATGCATGAATTACTTTCAGTATTTCAGTATTGGTGATTTCTAGTGTTTCGTGGATTATTGCTCGTACTGACATTTTACTTTATCTAGTTGATGTGTCATATATATGTTGCGTGTTTGCTATTGTATTGGATGCAAGGGGACGATTTTCCTTCACTCATTTCGATGAGACAGGGAACGTCGCGATTCTCCTTCATCGGTGTGCGTGCCGTGTATTCTATATCTATATGCATGTATGTGTGCTTCGGTGATGCAGGATATTGCAGGTACAAGTACCGGGTAGGTACGGGGTATCGTCTCCACCTGGCTTCACAGGTCTGAGCATGCCTTATATGTCCGATGGGAGTGGAGGAGATAGCTTTTGACCCTAGTCATTACCTCAGTCTGTTATTGTGAGTGCCGTCAGTCGGTCGTTCATCCCCTTTGTCTGAATTTCGAGTCTTTTTACTTTTCCTCGATTTGCGTGCTTTGGTGGTTCGGTTAATTACTTAAGTTTAAGTTGTCATTATTGTTGACTTGAGCGATTCATTCCTTATTATGCCTTATGTTTTGAATCAAGCGAAATTGATTAGTTATTAAATTTTAACTGTTAGTTGCTTATTTGGAAAAGAAATCGTGTTTAGATCCAACGAAAGAAATGGAATAGATTAGTTAATTGCTTTTAAATATATTCAATTAAGTTAACTCATTGCTTTCTTATTTAGTAGAAAAAAATGGATTAAATTGATACTTATGAAAATGTAATTTTCAAAAAAGAGAATTTTTCATTTATTGTTTTGAGAAATTTGAAAAAGGAAAAATAGAAAAAAAAAAAGAAAAGAAAGTCAATGGGGAATTTTAATATTTTTTTTAATAGAAATTTTGGGCAACCTAGAAAATTAGGTTAAGAGATTTTTCTTCTAAGCCATTTTAGAGGGGATTTTGGGGGTTATGCTTATTTTGGAGGAGGAGAAAGGAATTTTGGAAAATTGGCTTGAAGGGAGGATTTGGGTGTGAACCAGTTGGGATTCTTGCTTGGAGATCAAAGGTTGGTTGAATCCTTGCTTATTGCAACAAAAAAAAATCATTGCTTTCCTTCCTCTTGCTGTTAATTGTTTAAAATCTTGAAGTGTTTGTTTGTTATGGGTTATGGAGGAAGAATTCAACTATTTTGGTTATCAAATTTAAACTTAATTTCTCCCATGAAGTTTCCTTAACTGAATTCTTAATGTTTCATCTTTGCTATGCAAGAAATTTCTTAGTTTATCATGCTGTTTGTAATTAGGAATTTGATGGATTTTGGTAGTGTTATGCTGGCAAAATTTTGCCAAGCATTCATAAAATATCTTTCCCTAAATATTTCCAGTTTTAGAAATGATAGTTATGAGTTAAAACTCCTTGTTTATGCTTGATTTGAAACAAATAGTTTCAATTGGGGTTTGGGGATTTAGTCTATTCCCATTTAATTAAACTTTTAGAACAAACTGGGCAAATTTGAATGAAATATTAATGCCCCTGTTTTGTCTCAGAAAATTGGTGATTGCTGGTAAAATTATGACTCCTTTTAAGTTAATTTTATTTGTTGGTATGTTGATAAACTTGATGGCTGGGAGTTTAATTTTAGTTATTGTGTTTGACAGAGGTTTTCACCTCTGTCTGTGTCTTGAGTTTCTGTCTATTTAATCCTCTGTCGTTTTTATTTTTAAAGGTTTTTAACTGTTAAATTAAACGAAATTTAATTTGTTAATTTAAATTTAAATTGTGTTGGGGGCGGTGGCGGGGAGCTGGGCTCGACCCAGCCACGCACCCCCCTTTCCCTTCCCTTTGGCTGTGCGAGCTACTATCCCCAGCGTGGGAAAAGGCAGCAGCGCTGCTTTCCCCAAGCTGGGAATGCAGCTCGCTGCATTTCCCAGTTTGGGAAAGGCAGCGCTTGCTGCCTGTGGGTTCGTGGGGGCCCACGGGGCTGTAAACATTATTCTTTTTAATGTTTTTTTTTTTGTTTGTTAGTTTTCAAAAAAAAACGAAAATGTTAAAAGTTAAGTTAGTGGTAAGTAATATGGTTAGTTTTATGGTAGATTTAATATTATATGATAACATATTGTTATTTTATAAAAAAATAATAATAATATGTTACCATGTAATATTAAATAACAACAATATGTTAAAGGTTTTTTTATAAATTCTATGCGCGTTATTCGTTTTAGTATTAAGCAATAATATATTGTTATTTTAACAATAATAACAATATGTTATTATTTAATATTAAATAATAATAATGTGTTAAATATAGATTACGATGATGTTAAGATTAATGAGTAATTCTTTTGATTTAGTAATGGGGATTAATTGATTGGTATCGTGAAAATATAATCAAATGATTTAGAGGTTAGTGGTAATGTTGGGATTAAGGAAAGTCGGATTAAATTTAATATTGGTGTTTGTTATCCAAGTATTATAAAATAGTTGTATGAGGATTGTATTCGTCAAATAGATGTTATTTTGGAATTATTTTATAATAGCTTGTATACGTTGGTTTAATTTGATTAAATGTTGACTGCTCAAAGAAAGATTGTTTGTAGTGTTTTTATCATTGCAGTCTAGTCGTTTTAATATCGTCGCATCATGTTTAAAATGGTCATTATGTTGTCGATGTTTGCCCTTGGTCAGGTGTCGTTGTTCAAACCTTGAGGAAGTGGGCTTTTATGTGATATGTCCCTTATGGTTAACTCTGGGTTTGTGACTGTGAGTCCTACACCTGCGTCATGTCTGGATAATTTATGGTTGTAGTCCACCATAGAGTTCTCATAGATAGCCTTATCCAGTTAGTGACCTAGTAGAGAGAGTGGCTTTCGGGCGGGGGCCGCACCCAAAGTGGATGGCAGGATAACCCCTCGAAAGTCAGCTATTAAGTGATAACCTAATAATTGTTTAGGGGGTGGGTAGTTATTATTTTAATTAAGATAATACACCCCGTACACGGTTGAGTGCTTGTATAGGCTCAAGGTGTTTGGGAAGGCCTGGAATGGCAAACCTACCACCTTGTCTTCACGAAAGGATGGTAGGGTCCGCATGAGGCTTAGATGGAGCCGGGGGTTCGGGAGAGGTTACCAGGATAACCCATGATGGGGGCCGGGACCTATGGAGACCTTCCTAGGGTAACCATGTTAAGCCATGTGATGACACTCTCTCTCTAGGGTCGCTAGTGTTTTGTGAGTCGAGTCACTTGTGTACTGCGGAGTCATCTGTACTGTTGTTCTTTTCTTGCTTGCTTGAGGGTCGTCTGCTATCTCCTAGCACGGTGGGGTGGTTCCATTTTGGGATCACATGGTCGGGTGGTAGTGCCACTTCCCATCGGATGCCTTGTTCCTACCTTCACGCGAGGATTGGCTTCGCCGGTGCATCTTGGTTCGTGCTTCTCGTAGCACTTATATTCTTGATTTCGTTCTTTGAGGCCGTGTGGTCATTGTATCAACAACTTGTAAAATTGTAATTTATTGTTCTATGGAAGCCATGTAATTTTATGGAATATTGTAATTTAAGTCATGGGATGTATATTGTTTCAGTTATCTTTCCTATTTGTATAAATGAATCTTTGGAAGTATGTATGTTGTAATTCTGTAAGCCTATCTTTTGAAGATCAATTTATGAATATGAATTATTTTATCGTTATTGGCTTTCCAAACTTTAAATGGAAGATTGGATTAACATTGTGATGTGGTTTTTATTTTGAAGTAATCTTCGTTGGTAACCCTTTAGGATGTAATGTTAGTCTTCCGCTTATGTTAATTATTGAGCAAGGTTATGATTATTTCCCTTAATCTTCAAAAAAAAAATTATTGCGCCTTTTAGTTGCCTTATTGTGTTGCTATCCTTTAGGGTTCCTGGCGGGGCATTACACTCTTTGTTGCAAGACCTTTCACCCAAAGGTCTCTATGGGATTTTTGAAAGATTTAGAGGTATTCTCCATGAGGGGGAAATTGACAAATGAGTATAGTTTTTAATTGAAGGCCTTTTTGCAATTCGTAAAGCTAAGTTCGAGGGTCATCCAATTGTTCATCTAGATCAGTTAACACATGAAGTTTTCCTAGAAGATGAACTTGATCAAGAAGCTGGTTTGGATGTTTTCAAGCTAGATCCTGATTTCTTAGAGCATGAGGTAACCTATGAAAAATTGAAGAAAGATATCCTTGGTGATGCTTCTTTAGATGAAGTAGAAGGGGAGAATGATTCAGGTGATGATTCGGATGATGATGAAGATGATGATGAAGAGGAAGGTGGGGAAGCACTGAGAATACAGGATGAGACAGAGATAAACTTGGTCAATTTAAGACGTACAATTTATTTGACAATCATGTCAAGTGTTGATTTTGAGGAAGCTGGTCATAAGCTACTAAAGATCAAGCTTGAACCTGGTCAAGAGAGAACTGTGAGGCTCTACCCCGACCCATCCTAACTTCTCAGTAATTTTCATGTTGGAACTATTATGGATGCTTTATTTTTATGCATTATGGATATGGAACTATATATGATCCCACAAAATTGATAACATTGGTATATTGATGCTTCATTTCTATGCATTGTGGGCATATAATTTTATACGATTCTAGAATAGGATAACATTGAGATGATGTATGTCATAATTTGATTTGCAGGACTTTACTATGATGATAGAAATATGTTTGCATATCTTATGAATGGATTAATTATGAGGGTTATGATGAATTGCTTATGTGAATTTCTTTAATATGTGGCAAGTTGTATTGTATAATGTCAATTCTTTTTAGAGTGATTGAATTGTATTCTTAATTATGTGTTTTATATTATATGAGGCTATTGGAAAGTACTAATGTTTAAATTGAGATGCGCAGGAAATTATCCATGTGACCATGGAAATATTATGGAGAATAAAGCCTAGTCCTATGTACATTCTTAAAACCAGGGGTTGTCTATTTGGAGAGACAACACCCCGTATGTATTTTATTTTATTCATAAACATTAAATGTTTGCATGAGTGTAAATTATATTTATTAAATTGTTTAAATCATTCAAGGGACAATTGCCATGTTTATATTTGTGATGTGGAATTATTTTGTAGTGTCACTTGACACCTATGTTGTATGTTGTGTTGGCAATTGTCATGTCACCTTTTTGGAAAGATTCATTTTTGTTTAAATGTTATATTACTTTATTAACCTTGAAGGAACCAAGAAACCTAGGTTAGTGAGCCGCAAGGAGGGTCAACTCAGAGTTGACCCGTAGGTTAACTTTAGGTGGACTTTCTAAGGGTTAAATCAATTCCTAGAGTCAGTTTTAGAACATTTTTATTAGGCCTCATGGGGTACCTAAGGGTGAAGGCCAAAATTGGCCATGTGTCTTTCCCTTAAGGCTTGTTTAACCACCCAAAAAAGTGGTTTTTCCAAGATGGATGAATTCCATCTATAGGAGTGCCATCCTTGGTTAGATAACCTTCTTGATAGGTGTAATTCCTTTTTCCCATTTCATTCCTTTTCTAGAGGTGCCTTGGTTAGGGAGTGTGTAAGACCTAGGGAAGACCAACCAATGGGAGTCCCTCACTCTATCCAAGAGGTTGGAAGGAGTGAGAGAAGCCTTCTTAGGCTAGAGACTAAACCTTAGTGAGGTAGTCACCCACTCTCCATCTTTGGAGATTATGGACAAATTTTGAAGGAAAAACTAGGTTGAGAATAGGAAGAAAATTGGGCTAAGTGTTGCAGAAAAGTCTTGTAAATTGGGTTGCTATTCTCCAAGATTTCCCCTAGAATACCCTTGGCAGATTTAAGGTTGGTGTTTTCTTACTTGTTATTTGAAATCTATATGTAGGATGCTTGAATGTATATGTTGTATCTTGCATTGTATTTGTGAAAGTTCTATGTGATTCTCTTTCTATTTCTGTTTATGCATTTTGTTGTGTTTGGGAGTATCCAAGACTATCTTACCCTTGGGAGGGCAAAATGGTCTTGGGGGTGGAAGGCATTTGACAGCCTTAGAGTGAGAGGATCTCATTATGAGAGTGATCTCAAGGGTTTTTCCATGTGACCCTTGCTACATATTTGTGTTATTTCATTTGGGGGTCATAAGGGGAGAAAATATGGCAGCTATGCCTTTTGGGGGTCATAAGGATATGGGGGTTAAGATGAGTTTTGTTGTATTTTCTTGGATGCCATGAGTTGGTTGTGAGTACTATCTAGTAGAATCTCCTCTAGGGTACTTGGTCCACTTCCACCCTAGTAAAACATCACATTATGTGACAAAGTTTCAGCTTGGGAAGGGAATGTGTTTGTTGTGTTTTTCTTTCCCCTTGTCTGTTTGTGTTTTATTGAGCGTAACCTATCTAGGACTTAGTTCTCCAAGGTTGGGGGTGGCTTCTAGTAAGCCTAGGCTGGGAGGTGAGCACCCCATGGTCACAACCCTAAAATTTTAAATGCAAGTTGCTTGGAAAGGAAGCTAGGAGTTGCAAATTTTTCTTATTTGCAGAAAGAATGAAATAATTCTATAATTATTGTAATTAGTTTTGAAGGATAGAAAAGTGTTATTTAAGTTAAGTCCTCATCTATTAGGGATGAGGGACTAGTTGGGTATTTTACCCATTTGTAAAAGTGACATATTGTATTCAGATTTCTCTTATAAACAATGCATTTTTTTTAAAGTTGAAATTGCAATTCATGGATAAATGTATAATAAAGGAAGAAAAGTTTCTACATTCTTTTTTTTGTAAGTTTCTAAGTGTTTTTTGGAGTGTAATATGCTACTGCTATTTATTTAATTTTGTCATTCATTTATAAAGAAAAAAAGAAGAGCAATGAGTTTTTAAGTATTTCTTGCAATATTTACATGCTACCTTGCTTACTGTTATTTTATTTTACTTAAAAAAAAGAAGCCTATTTATAATATTTAGCTTGTTATTAGTATAACTGTCAAAAAAAAAAATATTGCTATTAAAAAAAAAGGGGGAAGAAATGCATGCAGATCTAATCTTAGATTATGAAGGTATAGGTTAATCTAAATATGATTAATTAAAGCCTTTCAGAAAGGAAAATATAAATATAAAAATTACATCTATCTATGAATAGCCTGAACATTCTTTTTCTTTACATTCTTGCATGCTAGTGTATAAATAACTTTAAAAAAAAATAGAACTTTTGACCCTTCGAAAACTGGTATATATATATATATATATATATATATATATATATATATATATATATATATATATATATATATATAAATTTAAATATAAATACAAATATATTTAAAAACCTACTGTGCAAACTGTGTGTGTATATATATATATAATTATTTTTAAAAATAAACAAAACAAAGAAAACTAGTGATACCATTGGGGAAACCCCACCCTTGCAGCCCTGCAACCTCACAGTGGTGCTCGGGCCTCCCGTTGTGGGCCGAAGCCCATAGTGGTGCCCACAGTGCCACTGTGGGCCACCACCCACAGGGGCGGCCTTGGCTGCCACTGCAGGCCGAGACCCGCGGTGGATGTCGCCACCACTGTAAACCCCCGCCTCCACCGCTCACACTCCCCCCCCCCTCTGCGTCAACTTAGGCACCACCGCCTAGATCCCATCCAGCCGCCGCCTCCATGGCCACCACCTTGCCTTAGCTCGGCCCTGTACCTACAACACACATAAACACACACACACCAAACAAAAATAAATATTAAACCCTAACCCATTTTGGGTTAGGGTATAAGCAAAAAAAAAAAGAAAGGATTTTAAATAAAAAGAAAATGCAACCCTAACCCAATTTTGGGTTAGGGTTAGCATTTTAATAATAAGAACATTTTAGAAATACAACCCTAGCCCATATCCGGGTTAGGGTTAGCATAGAAAAATAAAAGAAGGATTGAAATTTACTCATTATATTTTTATTAAAACTTAGGGTTTGCATGTAAAAATATGAGGGGAAATTGGAATTAAGTTTTAAAATTATAACTTAAAATTTAAGGTTATTTAATAGTTGCATTATAATATTTAATGGGCATAGTTGGTTATTTTTATCAAGATAAATATACATGTATAATTAAGTTAAAAATATAAGGGTTGTAAACCCAAATTGTTTATATATATATAATGTATATATATGCTATATTTACTACATATAGGTATATATATAATTAATTATACATATTTGGGTGTAAAGTAGAAGACCTATTTAAATTCATTTTATTAAATTTTATATAGTTATCTTATTGCATTATTGATGTAATTTTTATCAAGGAATTTTAATAAGGACTATTCTTAGCTAAATTTTTTATTTAATTAAATATGTCGTCAAGTGGAAATTATTTTGGGAAAAAAATTGTAGACAAGAATTATTAATTAATTTTAAATAGCATTATCATTATTTGGTCGGGAATGATTTAAATTCATTTGAGATATCTAATTTTCCCTCAATTTTAATTAGCGACAACTTAATTAAGATAATTGAATTAACTAACTAAGTTGCGACAACCCTCTTGGGATTAATTAATCTCCATTAAATAATGTCGCTCATTTGAGTTGGTTAATTAATCCAACCTTAGAAAACAATTCTATTTACATCCTAGTTAAGACAAGACTTATTTGATTTCTTTTAATGTAGAATATTTGAGAGTTTAAGTGTTTTTTTTTTTTAAATTCCATTTTTAGCCCAAAAGTTTGGGCACGACAAGAACATACCTTCGTTATTATGGTATTCTTCAGCAAATATTCTGTATGATCAATAAAATTTATGAGGAATTTTTTGATAAGTGTTTTGTACAATAGTATTCTATGATAGACAGACTAGAAACAAATAAACTGCGTAATGTTGCAAAGTTTTTTGCCCACTTACTTGGCACAGATGCTCTTCCATGGCATTGTCTTGCTTATATACATCTGACAGAGGAAGATACTACTTCCTCTTCCTGTATTTTTATAAAGATCCTCTTGTAGGAGCTGGAAGAGCAGCTTGGTATATTGTTGCTTAATGAAAGGTTGAACGATCCAACAATGCGGGAGTCTTTTGATTCAATTTCTCCAAAGGACAATCCCAAAAATTCATGGTTTGCTATCATTTTCTTTACTTCTATTGGTCTTGATGGTATCACTAAGAGTTTACCTGAGTATTTGAAGAATATGCCAAGGTTTGTAATGTAGCAGCAAAAGTCTATTCCTGAGTCAAATGAATCTGCCTCTAATGATGATTCTTCTAGTTCATCAAGTTCATTAGATTCTGATACATTAGACTCAGATTTTGAGAGTGAAACTAATAATGATACCAGTAAGGAGTCACCAAGAAAGAAAAATAATTCAAAGCATGACAATGAGTATGAAAAAACAAGAAGAAAGAAAAGGGCAAGGGCATCTAACTCAGAGGATGGAAGTGACAGTAAAAAAATCAGAAGGAAAAAGAAAAGGAATTAAAAATCTTTTTAGTCAGTTATCCAAGGCTCCAGTAGACACCGTTTTCCTGGACTGTGACAAGCAAAAGAATCACTCCCAAGTGATTTGGTTTTATAACAGATGATTATAAGATGCTACAATGTTCTCTTCTATATTTTAATAGCCATGGGTTTTAGAGTTCTGTACTTGATAGGTAATGGATAAACAGTGTTAGGAGGAGAAAACATTGAAGGCCAAGTGCAAATTGTGATAATACTAGATCAATGAATCCTGTTATTTATTGAGTATTTCTTGTTTTCCATGTTATGTGATGTACCATAAGCAAACTATAAATCTAAATTCAATAAGATGCTTTTTTCAAAGATGATAATTTCTATTTTCTTGCTTATGAAGAAAGACCATGTCAGACAATATCAACAAACAACAAAATAAGGAGACAATTGCTAGATTGTGGTCTAACTTGAAAAGAAAAGGTGATGGAAAATGTTATTGTCCTTGAAAAATTTGTAAGGGGTTAAAGACTAGAAGACTTCTAATCAAAATAGAAAAGAAACATTGTAGGCTGCATGGACACATTGAAGGTCGACATGATTATCATCCATTGGTAAGTTTTTCATTATATTGTTTTGACAATTTATATACATAATAAATCATGTGATGATGAGATCATGATCATGGTTTATTTATGTTTATCAATTTTATTTAGGTCCAGTAACTCAAAGCACATGGTATGGATCAACACAACCCTGAGAATATGGTTTTTGAAGTGGACGAACATGGAGGTGTGAATATCAAAGCTAAAGATAATGATCCCATGGAAGATGATGATCATGAGCCAGAAAACACAATTGAAGATGATGGTACAAATACATTGATCCATGACTCATTTAGTACTTGTACAAATGATCATGATGATGAAGATGACCTTGATGTTGTTCATGATGTCCCTCTACTTGAGAAGGCATCTAAGGCCCTTTACGAAGGCTCGCAAGCAACTCTTCTCTCTGCTGCATTGTTGTTGGTGAACTTGAAGGTTATGAATGGTTTATCCAACATAACAATGTCACGTATGTTAAGCTATGTCATATATGTCATAATAAGCTGTGAATCATGTTGTACCATTAATATTCTTTATTATAAAAAATTATATTTTTTTGTTGTAGATTGATAGGTGAGTTTTTGTTACCACCATCAAATATTCTACCTCACTCATACCAAGAATTATCTACTGTTATGAAAGATATTGAAATGGAGTATCAAGAAATAGATGCTTGTCCCAATGATCATATTATATATCACAAACAACATGAATTTTGAACTAAATGCCCTGAATGTCATATCAGTAGATATCGAACAGATCAAATAACAAAAAGGGTTCCTTGCAAGGTTCTTTGCTATATTCCCATTATTCCACGTATGCAACGATTATTCAAGTGCACTAGCTTGGCACAATTTATGGATTGCCATGCACACAATAGAAGTCAAGATGACATTATTCAAATGCCTATGCATGGTTCAACATTTATGGACATAGAAGAAAAGTGACCATACTTTAGAGAAGAACCTCATAATCTCATACTTTCATTGGTAGTGGATGGTGTCAATCCATTTGGAGCGATGAGATCTGTTTACTCAGTGTGGCCTATTTTTGATATCAACAATAACATTCCTCCATGGATGTCAATAAAGAGGGAGCACATAATGTTGGCAATTATTGTTCCAGGTATTTTATCATTTAAATATAGTTGTCTAAATTTAATTATAAATATTGTAGTAAAATGGTCATAATAATTATGTAATGTTTTTGTTCATTTGATTAGGTAAGTACCAAGTTAAAGATATGAATGTATATATTGAGCCTCTTATCGACGAGTTGTTGGAGTTATGGAATGGTGTCACTATGTATGATGTCTCTAGACCAATAGGACAAAGACAATTTCAATTCCATGTGATGCTTCTATGGACAATACACGATGCCCCACGCCTAACACATTTTTGTGGTATGTTATAGTGTTTAAGTTGTGCATGAACATTATAATTCAAAAAATTATCATATTTAATCCAATTGTACATTTCTTGTAGGTCTTCAAATAAAGGGAAAATTTGCATGTCCTATTTGTGGTCCAAAGATGAAATCTTGTCATTCAAAAAGTTTAGGAAAGTAGGTGTTTGATGAGTATTGGCACTTTCTCCACAAAAATCATAAGTATCGAAATACTGAAAAAACATCTTTTCAATGGGAAAGAAGAGAATACATCAAAGCCATGAAGAATGACACCTCACTTGTGGAAGATTGAATATAATAGAATTAATCATCAAGGTAATGTCATTCCATCTATTGGTTTGTCATAAAACATATTTTCTATTTTGTTTTGTTTACTGATGATGTGATTGATGATCATGAAGGTCGTGAAGGCATAAATGACCACCTTTCTAAGGGACTAAAAATTTATCCCTGACAATTTAGTAGGTTGCCCTACTATGAGCAGTTACAAAATGTTCATTTGTTTGATAGTATGTATATTGGAAAGAATATAACAAAGACAGTATGGAAAATATTGGATGGAAGGCATGACAAAGAAAAAATTGTCAAAATATGTAGTGACATTCAGGATTCCAATCATGCAATGATAAATGTCATTCAATCAAATAGCCATAGAAACCAGATTAATATAAGTGATCTTCCTTGGTTATTAACGGACTAGCAAAGAAATGCTATAAAAGAAGTCATACGAAAAATTCGATTTCCCATAGGATTTGCTGTGAACATAAACAATCTCATATCAAAGAAAAGTGAATTTGGGCCAGGGATGAAAACACATGATTGGCACACCTTCATTAAGGTAATTTATGTTCTTATGCTTTTTAGTATGTATTTAAGTACTGCGTGTACGTGTAGTTTTCATTATGTTACAAAAAAATGAAAAGATAATTTTATAATTGTTGCAGTACGTTCTACCTCTATCTCTCCCAGATGACTTCGACAATAATGTCAAGCAAGTCATATATGACCTTGGAAAATACACAAGGTAAGTAATGATATTTGTTTAGTTCATTGTATAGATATTATATTTGCGATTTGTTTAACTTGTTATGTAATATATTTTTTTGCACCTTGAATACCTTGTAGGTGGTTGTCATGTAAAGAAATCCATAAAGATGATATAAAATATTGGAAGAGAGAAATTGCTCATTTAATGTGTGAAATGCAAAAGTGTCTACCTCCAGCTTTTTTCAATGCACAAGAACACTACCTCATACACCAATTTGAGGAGATTGAATTGTGTGGACCTATACACACTAGGTCAATGTGGATGGTTGAGAGGCACTTGAAATTTTTGAAGGCTTTGGTTCGACAAAGAGCACATCCTGAGGGTTCTATGGTGGAGGGATATATGGTATATCAGACTATGGTGTACATTTCTGAATATAGCAAAGATCCACGTGGATCGCATTTGGGATCCCAACACCATTAACAAATTCGAAGGGGAGTACTTGATGAGGAAAGGTAGATTGAGGAAAGTAAGAGGTAATTATAAGATGTTATTGTAGTTAATTAATTCTTAATCTTCAAAATAAATTGATTGTAAGACGTCTATTTATTTTTTGTACAGTTGGTTGAGAGTGGGATGCACTACATTTGTACATTGCAAACAATCTTGATTGGATGATGGTATGGATTGAATGTTGTCAACATTTTGGATGCATGTTAACATGGGAAGGTGTGGCTTCATTGGTTAAAGAGGCACATCGTAATGGAGATTCCAATGTTACGCAAAGGGAAATTGATTTAGCATATGGTTTAAGAGATAAACAGGTATGTATAAATTTATTAGTCACCCATATGTTTATCAACTCACAATGCAATAAATTTTACATGTTTGACATATCGTAGGTCAAACACCACAATGCTATGTGCTGCAATGGTCTTAAATTTGACATAGAAAAGTTGGATGACATGAAGAAAACTTGTGATTCTAGTATGACTACAGACTTTGAGGTGACAAATATTTTATCGAGAAATGACATTCATCCTCAATAGTCTCAAAATTGATACTATGGCATTTTGGATGATATACTTGAGTGTGACTTTAATTCCTTCAAATGAGTTTTGTTCTTCATCAAATGGTACAGGCTACGATTGAATAAAAATGATCCTGATAGAACTATTATTGAACATGATAGTGGTTTTATAATGCTAAATACAAGGTCATTTGAACAGTTGGGGATGAGCCCTATATTCTTCCAAGCCAATGTGAGCAAGTATTTTACTCAAAGGTTCCATATAAACTGGGTTGGTCATTTGCTGTTAGACATCATCCAAGAGGAAGACCGATAAAGTATAATGTGATGGAAGAAGAAGATACCGAAGAAGTAGAAGATGAAGTGGATGATGACCACAATCGATAGTTTCTCAATGACGACGAAGAAGAAAAAGAAGAAGAAGATGATGATGATGATGATGATGATGATGATGGTGATGGTGATGATGGTGATGATGATGGTAAAGACGTTGATGATGATGATGATGATGATGATGATGATGATGATGATGTTGGCGATGATGACCTTGATGTTCATATGGTGGTGATGGTGATGGTGATGATGGTATGATGATGGTGAAGACATTGATAATGATGATGATGATGATGAGAATGATGATGATGATGTTGGTGATGATGACCTTGATGTTCATGATGATGAAGAATGAAATGTATGAGGTATGCGATTATTATATTATCTATTTAATATTGACCTCTTGATAGAATTTTTTTTACATAATTAATTCATTATGTTTTGAATTCTAATGCCATTACATAATTAATTCATGATGCACCTTTTAATATGGAGATGGAGATAGGGAGAGTGACTATTTGTGTGACAATTTTTAAACTGTGCTTATTTATGGAAATTGGATTGCTTATTAGCTATGTGATAGATGTTGATTTAAAATACCTATGTGATGGATCACATGTTTATGATGATGCATGTGACATTTTTTGAACTTTGTGTTTATTTATAGAATGTGGATTGTTTATTACCTATGTGATGGATGGTGATTTATGATACATATGTGATGGATTACATGTTTATGATGACACATGATATGTGATGCTAATTGTGATGCTCAATTACATATATGATGACACATCATGTGATGCTTCTGATGCTTATGATACATATGTATTTATTGTTTATCAACTTACAAATGTAGTAATGCTTATGATGCTCAATTGATGGTGTTGATTTCAGGTATAGTCCCTGTGTGATGTTGTCACTCTGGTGGGAATAGGTCGTTGACTACAAACATCGTCAACCATTTAGTTGAGGATCCTGCATAGTCTACATAAAGTAAAGGTAAGGAATTAAAAAATTAACAATGATTTTGGTGACAACATCTTTTTATTATTTAATACTCTTTTTCCCAACAAAGTTCATGTTCATGTTGTGTACTATGTAATTTCTAGCTAAAATAAGATAATTGAATTACATTGTATAGGACCCTGAACCCTTTTGACAAGGATCTTGCATAGTCTCATGGATGGATAGGTATAATTAGTCAATACACCCTATAGAAATAGTTTTTTTTTTTTAAATTACTTGGAAAACAAACTTCCTCAGTTTTTCAAACCTCGACATTAGCAGCAAATCTAATATAGTTATCAACACTTGAGGCCCCGGTTGGACTTATTCCAATTTTCATCCCAAAATCAACTTTAGGGTTGACTTCTTCATCAACATTACCCTCATTTGCAAAATTTCTCTCTCATTACCAATTAACTCTCTTATTTCATGGAGTGCAGGTACCCCCAAATAGGTATTTGTCAGATCTATCTTTGTTGAGTGAGGAAAATGCAGTAATAGAAAATGAAAGTGACACATGTAGTAGGTCTACAATAGGGAGATCAACAAGAGCTCAAAATATTAGAAGAAAATTCAATAAATGTATGAAATTTTTCCTTGTTCAAGGGGGGTCATGTTCTTATGATGATGAGACCAAAGGCGATATTGAGGTGCCACTGAGGTATAGACATCTACAGAAACAATGGGTGCCCAGGGAACTTTCTCCAATAAACACCAATTTTTGTGTTAACGATAGGACATATCGCATAGCACCTTTGTCGTTACATGGTTTAGGCTTATTTTCCATTGATTACATAAAGGTCTGTTACAATAGAGTTGCAAAATTGATGGAGTTTGTTGGACCTTGTTACAATTACAAACATTGGATGCAGATTGTTAAATATAAAAAAAGTATGCATAGGTATGCACTGTCAGCAAATTATATACAATAGAAAGATAATAATCAATGTAAACGAGTGGTTGTATGCATTGATGGTCAGCCAAAAGCAACAGGGAATATTGTAGGTTTTATAAATAGTACGCGACCTAGGTCAACTAATAAACAACCCAATTGCATATTTGAGGTGCATGAGGGAAATTGTGTATTTGTATGTGTGATTAAATCAATAAGTGCACGCAAAGAGATTCTAATCGATTACAATTTGAATCGTATAGATACAAACAAAGTTAATATCATGTGGGTGGTACATAATATATACCATTTAAATTAGCCAAACTCCAATTAATGAATCCAATATGCCATTTTATTATGAAGTTTTTTTACTAAGTCTATTGGTTTAATTTTGCTAATGTTTTTTATATTTTTTCTTTGTCACAGGTCGACATGGATCCATCACATATTGTAGATAGAGATGTAGCTTGCGACACTTCTACCGAGTAGGTAAATCTCATTGTAATTGTACAAATTAAATAGAAGCAAACTGTTACATTATTATGTTCTTTTTTTTAGTGATTTATAGTAATTTCGTAATTGTTAATGAGACAGATGTTTGGGTGATGCAGAGGGAACAAAGAATTCTTCCCTATCTACATATTCAAATATCAATATCCATTTAAACTCATTATTTAGAGGCAAAATAACAACTTCTTTCAATCATCTCTTCATTAATATCAACTTAATGCAATAACCCATATTCATGGTTCACACTTCAATCTTTAAAGTTCCCAGTTATAGACCTGTATTCTGTCATTCATAACTTTTGACCCGGATATTATTTCAAAGATCCCTTTTGTGAAAATGTAGATAACTATACTTCTTAAAACATATCCAAAACTTAGGAGAATCCAATGGTTAGATTAAAAGTTATGGCCTCTGTACCAAGACCCAATACTGTTGTTCCCAAACAAAGCATGTGCATGCCCAGTCTACCTAGGGCATCAAATATCTTTCACAAAACATAAAAAAATGACACCAAACCAATTTAATATGAAATATTTATGAATATATATTCATACTATGTAATCCATTAAATTTTCCAATTCTTAAATCATTAGATAATGTCAAACCATTGCCTGCAACTCCATTGAAGACCTTTTAAAACCAATTTTCACCAAAATATTCATAACTTCCACAAATATAAATAAAAATGACTCAGACCAAATGGAAATGAAAGATAATTCACATATATATCCAATTAATCTATTTAGAGGTCATAATAATTTCATATGAATCTGTACCATATTCTGCAACATGACTGTTCTCAGGAAACCTCAAATCTGCAAACAACAACTTTCACCAAAACTTCCATAATTTCTTCATTTAGAAACATAATCACTCCAAACAAAATGGAAAAGAAAATTATTTCACATATCTAACCATTCATTATACATTTACAAAGGTTTCCAGGTCATACATGGTCGTGCAAGACCTGGAACCAACATAAAAACTGGAAAGCCAATCAAAATAACAATAGTAGAATACACCAAAATGTATCAAAATGTTCTCTTTTCTTTCCTTTCTTTCCTTTATGATTTGGAACAACCATAAAATAACTTTTTATAGAATTTTGGTCAGTTTTGACCTTACAACTACCTCTCATAACCAACTTTTAACCCTTTTTCAACTTTTGTTGCATTTTTGCAACTTTGCTTGACAACATTTTATTGTCAAGTTGACAACTTTTACACTTTTGAATAAATGACTTCATGGCTTTACAAAACACATCACATGACTCTTAAAATGACAACTAAATGACAATTTTACAATTTTGTTTGCCCTTAGGCATTACATTTGATTTTATTACATTGAATATCATATCCAAACATATGGATTAAAATATCTCTCAGGATCTCCTCCAATGTCTTGATGTCTAGGTGCTTCTGCATCATTGGGGAAAGGGAAAGGGATTTGTAGTACCTGAGTACCTTTCTAGGGATATGGAATCATTAGGGTATAATAAACTCCCATATTGTCTTATCTGTACATGAACAATATGAGTTGCTTCTAGTGTTGATATGCAAGGTAGGATTGCAAAAGTTATGAATATGCCTCATTCTTGTAAGTTTTTTTATTACTTGTAAGTCATGAATATTGCTCTTTAGTTGATTAAAATTAAATGAAAATCTTTAATAAATAGACAAAACTATATACATATGCAGGTGCACCATGGTTGAGATGGTCCAACTCCCTAGTCTCACTCTATGACTAAGCTCATGCCATATCTAAATCAAAGACATCTCAAATACATCGTCAATGGACAGCTACAAAACATCATTTTCATACATAAGCAAGACATACACAATTGGCAAAATCACCAAGAGAATGGTAAAAAGTGTGTTTGAGATTGTATCATGGATGCTTTTAAGGATTGTATCATAGATGCAAAAAATATCTTCATTAATCCTTGACTCATGATTGCTATAATACTTCTTTAGACTTCTGATGTCATTTGTTGCACTTCTTCACTATTTTGGACTGAGTTTCAACTATGTATTTGCCTTGACTTATGATTGTACCTAGCTTTGTCCTATCTTTGTAAGATTCCTCTTTGAATTTTGGTTATAGCTTTGATAATAATTATTTAATGTTTCACTATTTGTAAGGATGACAACTCCTAATGCATGTTGCAAATTGTGTTCTAGTAACTGAGACTAACCTTTTTGTACTTGATGTTTTTGACTAGTTGTCATAACCTCAGACTTTGATGCTTGTGCCTTAATAGAACTAGATGTTTCTTGTATGCATACTTGGTCAAGGACTACATTATGATGCTATAGGGCTAAAAACTAATATTATTTATTGTATTGAGTTTCACATTTGACATGAGTTTCCCTATGACTGCTATGCCTCTTGAGGTTATAAGGTGTTGTTCTTGTCAAGTTTCGACAATGCTGCAACAATAACATGTTATTTGTTGTTAAGGTTTGAAAAGACCTTTTAGAAACTTATACCCTGCTCTTTTTCACTTAGTAGACATCATTACTGCCATTTTATTTCGTACTAGGTATGACTACCTATTGGCTTTACTATAGACTGCAATCTCTCTAGACTGTATTTTCTGAGTGTTGTTGTTATATACTTGACCATCTATTAGGAAAACATAGCTTGAAATGTCCAAAACAATTAATTAATGACTGCACTATCACCAATCTATCTTGAAGATTTGACTACTCTTTAGATTATGATTATTACTATCATGATATTTCATGAGACTTCTCTATCCCCATATGAAACCCTTTGTTCCCACAAATCAATGCTTTGAACTTGACTGCAACTTTATAGTGATCATTGTCTTTGTACAGTAAGCTTGCTACTTTCTCAACTTTTGATATATTGGAGGCTCCTAGGATGGTTTCTATCTTATAGTCACAATACCTTGCTATAATTTGCATTTCAGATCACTGCTCAATGATCATATGATGTCTTTGTCTTTTGAATTTGACTCTCGAGCTTCCTCTATTTCTTGACCTTTTGAATAATTTTGGGCCACTATTCATTACTTTTATTACCGTATATATAAAATACCTTGTTCATTGCTTCCCATACTTGACCTTTATCTAGTTTGTGTCAATCCTACTATTGCACCTTCTCTATTTATGATTGAGATTTGTTTTGGGATTAAAAACTCTTGATGATTTCACTAAATGACTTTTGTACGATTGTACTTTCTAAGCTATCCTAGGGAACAAAAGAGACCTAGGGATTTGCTCACTTCAAGGAAAAAGAAAATCTAGCAAGACAATCAACCCTTTTAAATAATATGTGGAACCCTTATGGTGAGCAAGAAAGCATTGACAAACTTATAGATGTTGTCATAACACAAAGTTGAAACTATATTATTTTTTATGATAATCAGATTTCTCCTTTTAACCTGACTTTTACTTGAATCATTACTATAGGCATATCCAATGCATGATTTAAAAAATAAGATACTAAAAATTCTAAAATAGGGTTCTGAAAACCCTACCTCCAAATGTGGGTATCTACTGTTATGACTATGACAATTTCTCTCCAGAAGCTTTGATGCTAACTTCTATCACGCCTAAACTTTGCATGTGGTTTGCATGGTGTTGGCATGAGGTGCTTTGTAAATATCCTTATGGATTCTCTTCATATTTTTATGAAACTCCTTCATTGAAGAGGAAAACCTCTCATTCAAACTTTGAAGTAATTATTTGACTGTTGTATGTAGTCCTTTTCTTATAAACCTTCCTCCTTGCGGTGACGTGCTAGGACATAAACTGAAGGTGTAGCTTGTGGAACCTGTTGAGCATCCAACCTGAATTAAGTAAAATATCTTGATTTGAGAGATTAAATCATATAATCCATCTATCTTTGGAGTAAATCATCATTTTCATTGATACCGTAATAACCCATAAGTTATCAAACAAGTCTAATAGCATTCTATCGAAATATCCAAAATTCATATAGTATCGATGAGACCCAGTGTTGTCTCATCGATATAAAAAGGGTATCAAAGGAAAGGTAACAAAAATGAACTCTAAAAGAGACTCATCGAAAGCAATGATTCCACCGAAAGAGGATATCGAAGAAAGTAGAGACAGTTTTCATTGACAGGAAAAGGCTTCTGAGAAAATAATACCATTGGTGCAACATGAAGGAAACTTATCGAAAGAAGTGTTCTTATCAAAATAATGACATCAATCAAATAGAAGGAAGCTACATCGATAAAAGATATCGATAAGGATATGAGTTTTGAGGAGGCTAAAAGGCAGGTTACCGATATGTGTGGTTTTATTGATGCAACTTTATCGAGGAAGATTACTAATGAGCTCATTAATGAAAGATGATAGTGGAAGCAAATCATCAAAAGAAAGATGGCCTCGATGAAACAATAGACCCATTCATCGAAGGAGTGTAGTGATGTCGATAGAAAAAGTGTTTTGATGGAAGGATAAAGGAAGTTATCGAAGCCCAAGGTTTCTTTGACATGAAACCTGATGGACATCAGATATATATCGACAAGGAAATAGGTTTCAAGGAGGCTAAAAGGAATGTCTCTGATATGCGTTGTTTTTCCGATATAACTTTATTGGTGGAAGATGACAAGAGAGGATAAAGAAATGCTTTAGTGAGACAATAGATCCATTCATCGACGAGGCATAGTGATATCAATGGAAGAGGTATTTCAGTGGAAAAATAAAGGAGGTCACCCAAGCCCAAGGTTTCTTCAACATAAAAACCCAATGGATATCAGATATGTATCGGTGAGGAGACAGCCATAGTGACCAAATATAGCATTTCGATGAAGGGATAAAATACCTAGCTGAAGTAATGTTCAAAAAAAAAGTGTTAGTTGATGGTTATATGTTGAAAAGCCATGACACTTGGTGATAATGTATGCTCTCATATAAAGGAGGGAGCTTTTGTAATATGGAGGAAATTTAGAGAAAGGAGTAGTTTATAGCCTCAGGCTTACCACTATACTATTTTGGTGAATATATATAATATAATCAGTTGTTTTCCCTTTGCATATGTGAACTTTTAGTAGTGGGGAAAGAAGGAGGAAACAAAGACTGTTCCAGATTCTCTTCTATCATAGTCGTGCAAATGTTGCATTCGAGGGGCATTTCATTCCTCATTTCCTCTCACATTAGGTATGTATCTATTTCATATCTGACTGAAATGTAGAGGTTAATCATGTATCACTAATTGACTATGGAAATATTACTCATTAAAAGAAAAAGTAAAATGTATTGAAAATATTCTTGCTCTGATAGCTACGAACATACTATTATGCCTAACTTTGATTATTCTATCTTGCATAGCCATGTAAATTCTACCTTGAGTAGTTGATGTATAGCTATTGCATGTTCATGATCTTTCTTGTTAAGATAAATTGTAGAGCCTAAATGATTTACTCATTCATTATCAAGTCTTGAACTTAAGGAAGATAAATTTATTCACAGATATAAATCATGACGATATTCTATTACTTTTCATCGAATACACTGTCTTACCTTATTCATAAGAAAATTGAATACTGCATTCATATCTTGTGCATAGTATGGTTGAGTAGTAACCTCAGAGGATTCACTATAGAATATGATTGCTAGCCCACGAGGGCATAATAGCTGAGTATTGCAGCTATTCTATGTTTATTTGTTTTCCACTCTTAACTCATAGTTTAACCAAATATGGTTCATCTTGGAATCAATGCACATCATTTATAATCATATTATAACCAATCTCCATGGCTACAAGACCTAAAGAAGGATTCTTATCATCAATTAGATGCATACTTTTGGGAATATACAAAGACAAAAAAATATATTAGAACCGTATTTTTTGTTGAGTCATAATATGATGTGTTAATTTAGCTAAATAAGGGAACCAATGTTGTATTAGGTTTAATTACATGATGATAGTTGAAACTTGTTAGAGATAGGGGATTTGTAATAGTTGTCTTGTTAGGTTATGTCACAATCCCATGAAGGTCCTTGTAAACCATTAATGTCAATAGACATGAGAATGTTATGTAATGAATTGGATCAGCTAAACCTAGAAGTTCTATAACCAATGAATCAACTGACTCAAGTGTATGTTAATTATCTTATGATGGTCATTTATGATCATTATTCTTAGTAGACATTAAGTAGTTTGCTAGATAGTTGGTTAGTAAACCAGTGAGTTAGTTGGCTCAAGTGTATGTCATTTATCATATGATGGTTGTTAATAACCATTATTATTAGTACACATTAAGAAGATGGCTTGTTTAGATGGTAGGTAACTAGTGAGTTTGTTGAGCTCAAGAATTGGATGTACAAGTCGAGCAAGGGAGGTGAACACTAACAACACATTGGTGCTTGCAATGT
This sequence comes from Cryptomeria japonica, assembly GCF_030272615.1. Taxonomy (NCBI): domain Eukaryota; kingdom Viridiplantae; phylum Streptophyta; class Pinopsida; order Cupressales; family Cupressaceae; genus Cryptomeria; species Cryptomeria japonica. The sequence goes on along the minus strand of NC_081414.1, from coordinate 862,029,884 downwards.
TAAAACCTTGGCCAAGATGGCGATGCTTTATCTAAGTGATTGTTAGATCATATGAACTAGATACACCTACTAGTCAGATGGTCATAGTAGTTAGGGGTTACCTATAGTGTGTGACTAACTAGTTGCGTGTAGGTTTTGAACACCAAGATCAGATGGCCAGATGTAAAAGAGACCCAATCCTTAGAATGCACCGTCATGAAGGGTTGGGTCTCTTCCAATTGGAAGGGGCATGGGAGACTAACAAGTCTATGATTGAATGGAGAAGCCCTTGATGATGCCCTCCCTATTCCAAACTATGTCGAGGCTTGATACAAAAAGTTTTAGTTGGAAAGTTAAATGAATTGTAACCTCTGAACCTTTATCTCTTCCCTCAAAAATGAAACTTTCCATTTTAATTCCTTTCTCATATTGATTAGCTTAATAATATTTTCTCAATGTTTTTTATCATTAAAAGATTACCTTCCTTTTAGATAAATTAGTTAGATTCTTATTATGTTGAAAAACATTTAGTTAGTTTTCTCCTTTAACTGAAGTAGTTATGTTTTATTTTGAATTGCTTAATTTTTTTATCTTAATATAGATCACAATTTATTTTCTTTAAGTATAGAATTAATGGAATATTACATATGGTATCAAAGCAACTAAGTTTGACATTGAATCTCGGGATTTCCACCTATAAAAAATAAGGTAGAAAACAGAAATGAAGCATTTTAGTGAATCCTGAAAGTGGATTCGAACCATTGCGGATTACTGCATTTTTTTGTAGGCAGTTACTTGTGATATTATCTAAAGGAGATAAGGTTACTTGTGTTCTTCTAGTAAAACTCTGTGTTTCATATTGTAGATTTGAATAAAAGATTTACTTGCAAATTGTAATTGTTCCTTGTATTTCTTCCTTGGATGGTCTCTTAAGGTTAGAGTTAAATTCATTCAAGCAATTTACAATAAATACATCAAAGTAGAGCTCATAAGAAATAGTAATTGATAGACTCATCGAAAGGGGGTGGGTTTAAAAATTGTCTCATAAGTTTATACAATAAGTACTAAAGAAATATAAAGACTTTGTAGCCCAAACAACAAAGAAAGGCACTGGTCATCTATAAAACACAACCCATCAATTCATACTTTCACATAAAGAATAATAGGAGTAGTTCAGTAGGAATTCTAGGGTAAATTAGCAATAGTGTATATATAAATTTCAAGCACCAAGATCGAATAGCTTCTACAACAACAATCTTGAACCCATCTGCTATATCTCGATTCTAGGAATTGATGCCATTCTGAGATAGGGGTAAGTCAGATCAAGACACTAAATCTGCTCTAAAAAGCATTAGTTGAAGGAACAACTAGTGAGTAGGTATACCCACCCAGTTCTTGCAGAGCCTAAAGTGAGAGAGTTAGTAACCAAATAGGTTCACTCTATAAGTTGGCCAAGTCAATTGGAGGGTTTGATCATAGGAGCTATTATTTCCTTAGAACCTATCCAATCTGTTGATTTGAGACCCAACAAAACCATAGCATAACTTCTAAAAACTGGCTATAAATGGTTCTTTTCATTTGAAATAGAATGTAAACCCTAAAATCACATGAAATCTTATACTTTTAGCTTTGTATTTCCCTCCAAGATATGCATGAAATTAAATTTCTTCATAATCACATGGAATGAGGCCTTTAGAAAACTTTTGTAAATTAATAAAGAATTTTATTTGTCTTTACATCTTTTGAATTAAAATGCCTTTTCAAGTGAATTATTTTCCCTCCAAACCTTGCATTGTGAAATCTCATCCTTTTAAATAAGCTCAACCTTATAGACACCTTCAAGGTATTTAATAAATCATTTCTCTAAACTTTCCTAAATTCATGATAAGACATGAGGTATACAATAATTCTATTTTTTATCTCTTGAAGTCAAAAAATTGGTAACAAAGTCACACCTTCAAACCTTAATTTTTAGATAGTTAAATGTCCATTTTACATTTCTAAAAAAATTGGAGGTCTTATGATATTCCACGTGATGGCTACATGTTGACAAAGTTACCCCTCACAACTACTGGTCCCTCTCCCTAATAGGGTATTTGCATGAAAAACCAAGTCCAGCTGTGTCAAACTTGAGTTTGACTCCTTCAGACTCAAGTTAATCATTGGTCACATGTAGAACATGCATTTGAAGACTTGAATGACCTTCCCTGCAAAGTATTTTCTTTTGGTAAAAATTTTTGCTTTCATGAAGTCACATGAATGTGCTTCTTTTCTAAAGTTTTTACAATATAATCATAAGAATATAGCCCTTCTTTTCATTTATAAGGTACATTTGAAACCTTTTGGAGCCTTTTAATGAGATTTCCAAAACAACAAGGACCTAGGACCTTAGAAAAGACTGGAATACGCTTCAGGATATTAAAATTTAGACTCAAAGCATGAAGATGTTAACAACAAAAAAAACCCTATTAAATGCAATTGACATATAAATGAAAATTGGATAACAAAAATAAATAGGGATATAACATTAGGTATTATAATAATATCATATGTGAAAACAACCAATAATAAAATCAAACTAGATGATATATATGATTTGGTCATATATGTATATGTAGACATATAGATATATACATAATATGTATATGTATATGATGCTCTGCAAAAAGAAGGATAGTTAGAAAAACCTATTTGACTACTACACACACAAAGAGAAGCACAAGAAACAAATGTTAGTCATTAGGGTTAGCAAATCAAATATTAAACACTATCCTAATCAAGCATATCAAGAAAGACACTACACAACAAATAAAAAGCTTAATGAATCTAAGAAAAGCTGAACTCTATGGTCTAACTACTAGAGATAGCAAGAAACTCTCCAACCAAAGCAAGGGAGACAAAACCAACAATCTTTGCTTAGGGAGGAGCTTTAGACCCAAAATCTAAAGAAAGAAATAGAGCTAAAGTAAATGAATTGGATAACAACAAGAATGTAAAGTGCACCCCTGATTTCCTAACCAAAATGCTCAAAATTAAATGAATACACAAAACTATATACATATGCAGGCGCACCATGGTTGAGATGGTCCAACTCCCTAGTCTCAGTCTATGACTAAGCTCATGCCATATCTAAGTCAAAGACATCTCAAATACATCATCAGTGGAAAGCTGCAAAATGCCATTTTCATACATAAGCAAGACATACACAATTGGGCACAATCACCAAGAGAATGGTAAAAAGTGTGTTTGAGATCATTGTCCTAACTATGGTGTGGTCACGAATAGGTTGACAAATTTACAGTGATCTCTTCATGACCACACCACAATTAGGACAATGATCTCAAACACACTTTTTACCATTCTCTTGGTGATTGTGCCCAATTATGTATGTCTTGCTTATGTATGAAAATGGCATTTTGTAGCTTTCCACCGACGATGTATTTGAGATGTCTTTGATTTAGATATGGCATGAGCTTAGTCATAGAGTGAGACTAGGGAGTTGGACCATCTCAACTATGGTGCACCTGATCATATTGGCTTGAAACCATGTGCCTCATATTAGCCTCAAACCTATGCCCCTACTGGTAGGTGGTGGGGATATAATATCATTTGCTATACATATCAATGATTGGATAATAATAATTTTTTTTATAAAAATTATCATCGTTGGAATTACGATGAATACCAAGCTTTCGACCAATGATGTAATCAGCGGACATACAACATTCTCATCGGTGAAATGTTCTGGAGTCGTCTCACTTCCGACTCAAACCACACAAACATCTGACAAGGATGTTGTACGTGCAATGACACTTCGTAGTCTGACGGTCGTTGATGTCTCTGAATGGACTAACAACACAAGCATCAAATAAACAACATCACCGTCGGTGCAAAGTTCCAAATCATCATCGGCTTTGCAATGAAATCTACTAATTTTGATGACTTCTTTGATTGTCGGCAGAGTCCATTGGATTGTCGTATTTCTGATGGGCATGGCATTGTCGACCAATCCGACGCTAAGTTTTGGACTGTTGATTTTGTCAGCACTCCGATGAAAATTCGTCACAAATCCAACAAACAACCGTCGGAAATCAGCTCCAAACGTACTAGTGACACCTACTGTTCCACTAGTAGAGTAGGTCCTGGCAGCTAAAATTGAAGAAAAGGATGAATGTATTATAGATTTTGGATGTTCACATCATATGACTGGTGATAAAAGTAAATTCTTATCTTTTTAGGAATACAATGGAGGTCTAGTAAGAGTTGGGGATGATAAAGCTTATTTGATCATAGGAAAAGGCACTATATCTTTTGATGGTAAGCACAATACTGACAACATTTATTATGTTGAAGGTTTGAAGCATAATCTTTTGAGTGTTGGTCAATTAGTTAAAAAGGGATTTCAGTTATAGTTCAAGAATGGTAAATGCAAAATCATGAATAGAACTATTTTGGAAATTACAACCGCTAATCAGACTAGAGGTAATATCTTTCATTTGAATAACAATGAAAAGACATGCTTGATTGCACATATTGATGAAAGTGTTGGCAAATGTACATGCCAATGAGATATTGTAGGTGATTGAAGGTTTTGTCATTGATGGCAACCTTACAATCTATGACACCGGTAAGGTAATTTATCGGCATTAGAAAGGTCAGACTCTACACCGGCATATAGACCACTGGCATCGGCAGTAAAAGGAAGCATACCGGCACAAAAGCCGATAGGAATTTTGTTTATAATATATTTTGTAATTTATTGTAAAATGATTGTAAGCTGGCTTGGAAAGTTGTAAAATGACTCATATATGTATGAGATCATTATAGAACATTTCTAAGGAAGAACATAGGTGAAATAAGGTAGACCTATTATGCAAATTATAGGTTAAGGGTTTATGTATGAAGCAGAGAAGAAATCGGTACTGGATCTAGCATAGTAGATGCTATTTTGAAGCAGTAAAAGACATTCGATTTGCATAATCCAATTTCGTAAGTCAGTGAGACTTCCATTTTGTATTTGAGTAGTGAGCTCTAGGCACTTGGCCTTCTTGCACATGCAAGCCCCTATTGTAAGAGTAATATACACTTATTGGCCAGTAAGAGAATATTGTGGGTCACAAATCCCACCGAGGTTTTTCCCACACTGGGTTTCCTCATTAAACTACTATGTTATGGTGTATTTTATTGTGGTTGTTACTATTATTATTTACTACACTATTTTTTTTTTACCGGTAGACAGTATAGATATGCTTTTCATATTTTAAATTGATGTAAATTAGATAACCGGTAAGAAACTGTTTCACCCCCCCCCCCTCTTAGTATCTTTGGGAATCCTAACAATTGGTATCAGAGCTTGGTCCTCTATTTTTCAGAAGCCTAATAGTTTGAGGAAGATCTTGACACCAGTAGAGATGGAAAACTTGATGAAGCAACTAGAAGGAGCTCTCTCAGTCTATGATAGAGAAAAGTTGAAAAATATCAAACTTGAAGATGATCTAAAGGCTACACAAGATATTATTCAAGCACTTCAAGAAAATCTTACCACTGCAAGAAACAAGAGAAGATAACTTTGTGAAAAGATACAAAATGAGAATGATGAAAAGGAAACTCTTAGTGATCTGATAAACAAGTTGAAACAAGAAAACATGAGAACAAAGAATGAGATGTAGGATATGACTATGAGATTTTGTAAAGAAATTGAAGATAGAAAGAAGAATGAAGAAGACCAAACTAGAATACTGAATGATGTTGCTAATGAAAATACAAGACTTAGTTATGAGAATGATATGTTGAAGACAGATCTGATGCATGCACAAAATGACTCAAATGAACTCATGAGACAGAAAGGTATCTTGGAAAGAGAACTGGCTACTGCAAATCAACACAAAGAAAAATTCAAGAAAAGCTCATAAGAACTTGGTGACTTGCTAAAGAATCAAAACCCAAATGGTGACACTAATGGCCTTGGCTTTGAAGTTGGTGAAAGCTCTGGTACTGCAAACACATAGGATAATAGAAAACTGATAAAACAACCTAATGCTTACAAATTTAATGGCAAATGCTTTAATTGTAACAAGTATGGTCATAGAGAAAATTAGTGTAGATCTAGAAATCATCAGAGCACTAATACACCCACTGGTCAATGTTCCAAATGCAACAAAATTGGTCACAATTCAGAGAATTGCAGAATGAATGTCAGATGTTATGTTTGTGGAAGATTTGGACACTTATCTAATCAGTGAAGAACACAAACCAGCATAGGATATGGGAAGGCTATTCAGAAAAACAATGTGATCTGTTATGCTTGTAACAAGACTAGACATATTGCATTATTCTATAGAAGTAAGGCATCACTAGCAAGTAACAATGGTCCTAGTTTGAAGGGTAAAGAAAATATTGAAGAGGTAAAGAAAGAATTCTCAAAACAATGGATCAGAAAGTCAGATCTAGATGGTGATAGGAATAGTCCTCCACCAGCAGAACAGAGTAATACTCCACTGGTAGAATAAAGTAGCACTCCATCGACAGACTCTTCATCTAACTAAAGAAAATTCTTTTGAGGGTTTGGCAATCAAATGTGAAACATGCTATTATTCCCTCGGTTGATGGTGAGAAGTTGAAATTACTTCTATACTGGTAGATAAGTTAAGTTATCACTTAATCGACAAGCATTAAATGTGGTGGTTGGTGAATTTGACATTATAAAACAAGTGTTTTGGCTCCATTTTCATTTCATTGAGCATTCAAATCTTCGAGAGCATGAAAATTCCTGAGTGAAGGCATTCCAAGCAAAGGGGTGAAGAATTTCATCAAGCAATCATTCCTAAGGTAGAGAAAGGTATTTATAATCATGGCTTCTTCATATGTTCCTGAATTCATAGCAAACCCTACTGTAGGCAAAGTGATCAAATGCCCTAGACCCATATTCTAGTTAGTTCCTGAGATTGCTAAAAAGGATGATAATGTTGGTGCATTTTCTCAAATCCCCAAAGAAGTAGTTTTTGTTGAAGACCCTAGAATGTACATACATTGTCACATAGAAGAATTAGGTGATGAGGAAATCAAGAGCATGTATAAATCAGTAATCTGTGATGAAGTCAGCAACGTTAAAGCTGAACACAAGATAGTGGAAACCCTAGGTTTCACTGATATTCTTAATATCTCAGATTTTCCCAAGGATATTATTAGGATACTATTAAGCAGGGTACATGGTGCATTCTTCTGGTTGGACTCAGTTCACAAAATCACAAAGGAAGCAATAAAGGCTATGATAGGGTTACCCTCCACTGGTAACAGATTGGATAAAACAAAGAAGGTCTCAAATGACCTAGTAATTAACCTAACTGGTGCAACATCTAACAAAAGATCCTTAAGGGTAAATGATGTAACCAACATCAATGTTAGATTCATTAGTATGATTTTAGGCTACAAAACCACACATGCAAATAGGTTAAATTCAGTCTCTAACCTATGCATAAAGAGTGCCTATGATATGATTAAAGATAATGCAAAAATAGATGTGTGTGAATGGTTGAAAGATGAACTTATTGACAATCTTGGAAAGATAAAGAAAGACAAAAAGGGGATATTTAGATTTGGAAACCTACTTGTCTGTTTAATACTACACATAACCAAATAACTACCCAATATTGGTAATAGGAATCTTGGTTTTGACATACTGGTAGGCAAACAGTTGTCAGACTTACTCAACAACATGGGTGAGAACAGAGAAAAGAACATAAATGAGTACTTTTAGGCATTAAAGGCCTGAATGAAGACCAGAGTTAGATTGTCACAAGCAATTGTGAACAAGTATAAGGATGAAATCTATTTTGTTATTAAAAAGGATGAAATTTGGATGGAGGCAGTTATCCCAAGAACCAACTGGGTTAATGAAATGGGATATGAAACTGATGATCATATAATAGAAACATATGCAAAAGCCCTCCTAGAAGCACCTAAGGAACCCGAAGAAGAAGTATTTGGCAGTGTTGAGACTATTGAAAATCAAATCCAATCAAAGAAAAGGGTAAAGAAAGACGAAGCAATAGTTAGAAGAGGATCTAGACAAGCTAAAGCTATCAAAGAAGATGTACTTTAACAAACTGGTATTATTGAAGATGAGTTAGAAACACTTCAACTGAAAACTCACCTTTTGCTGGTTGGAACTTCTTCAGAAAGTGATATACCAGCTATTTTCAAAAGAGTTGAAAGAAAAAGGAAACCTTCACCGGTATCTACACCTTCTCCTAGAAGGACTGGACATAAACAACAGGCAGTAAGGCCCCCGGCTAGAAAAGTAACTCCAAAGAAGAAGTTAACACCTAAGAAGAAGACTCAACAAAACATTGCTCCAATTGACAAACTTCTAAATGAAATTATAGAGGATGGAAAGCTGAAAAATATCAACAGATTATATGACTCATTCTTGGTTGATGACAAAGAAAAGGTTGAAAATAGTGTAATCCTACACTTGGACATTTACAAGAACTTTCTGATGCAAGTTGTAGATGAAATACTGACAGAACTGTACAAGAAACTTGAAGCTATAAGACAAGCTATTGTTGAGCTTGACATGAAAATAAAAATTGAAAAACTACTTGTTGTACATCCGGTAAATTCACCAAAAGAGATAGATGAACTGATCTTTGAGGCTAACTAGTTAGTATTTTCAACTACACACTGGCATGTAGCACTTATGGTTGGTAGAGTGAATGAGTTTGTTGTGGAAACTGCTAATGTATGGGACATATTCCTTGTAGAGAAGGAAAAACAGGAAGAATATAGAAATCCTAAACCCATGAAAGTATATCAGAAGGATAAGGATAAGGGAAAAGGCAAGGTTGGTGGACCACCTAGCATAAAAAATAACAAATAATCTATCCCCACTACCTCTGGATACTCCACCGGTAGTTACCACTAACAATCAACCAGCTAGTGAGAGTGTGGACATACCACAAGAGGACTCAAATCCTAATTTTGAGGTGCTATATATACAGTTGACATTGACACTCAGAAAGTCAATATTATGGTAGATAAGGATACAACTAGGAAAATAGATATGGCTAGTGAGCCACCAATAACAAATGGTATAGAAGGTAAACCGACAGATGATAACACTGAGAAACAAGTAGAGCAATAGGCTCCATCACAACAAAAGGTTCATACAGAGACAGTGCCATCGGTAACAGCTGAGCAATCCAAACCTTTGCTTAAAGAAAAGGAAACACAAACTGAGCTACCAGAGGTCACCACAAGCAAGGAAATTGCTCCCACCAATAGGATACAGATTGTTGGTTCATCAAATGCAGAATTCAAATCAACTAATGTAATAGAAGTTCTTTTGGATTCCATAAAGAAGATAACAGATTGTAGCTCACAAGAATACAAGGCAATAGATGATACCATTCCAATTTTGAAAATGATAGCACCTAAATTTAATATAGATAATAAAGATTCTTTGAGTAAACTTGACACTTTGTCTAAGTATATTACTGACAACACTGTGATAGTTGAACAAATAAAAGAGGAAGCATTCAAGGAAAGATTAGAGAAAGAAAAACACAAATTCTTTGAGGAAGAAATAAAGAAGTGTACAAGGAAATTTGACACACTTTTATCGGAACTATGTAGTACATTGAAGGAATTTAAAAATTTGTACAGGGATACATGTAAAACTAACTCTTTGACAGTTGATATAGACAAGAAGATCAACAAGATACAAGAGGAAATAAATCAACTAGCTGATAATTTCATTAATTCATCTGATTCATTATCAGTTTTTGAGCAGAAAATAATAGGTTTTGAGGAAGAACTACTAAAGTTGGAAAGAGAAAAGCAGAGAATAAAAGGAAAGGCTAAAGATCTAAAATGGAGACTTAGTGCAAAATTGGACTACCTCCCCTCCTTAAGAAAAGAAATATCTGATGCTTTGATTCAAGGACAGAAAACACTGGCAGAGAAAATGCAACATCTCACTAGTACAGTTCAGAGGACATAGGCCGCAATAAAAGACAATAAAAAGTTCCTTGAGAACCTAAATCTAGTTTTGGCAGATCTATTTCAGATTGTAACTAACTAGTTACTAGGGTGAAACTGGAAACCACACTCAATTGACACTTTGACAACCTTTGTCATTGATGCCAAAGGGGGAGTAGTGGAAGAGAAAAATAATCAGTAAATGACTCATCAACTCAGGGGGAGTACACATTATTTTGGTACTAAATTTGTGGTAAGACAATTCTAGCAGATTCCTTTTGGATGACAGTTTTTGGATTTTTCTCATGAGTGTTGCCATCAATGCCAAAGGGGGATATTGTTGGCAAATGCACACTCCAATGAGATATTGTAGGTGATTGAAGGTTTTGTCATTGATAGAAACCTTACAATCCTATGACACTAGCAAGGTAATTTACTGGCACTAGCAAGGTCAGACTCTACACCGGCACATAGACCACCGGCACCAACAGTGAAAGGAAGCATACCGACATAGAAGCTGATAGTAATTTTGTTTATGATATATTTTGTAATTTATTGTAAAATGATTGTAACCTGGCTTGGAAAGTTGTAAAATGACTCATATATGTATGAGATCATTATAGAACATTTGTAAGGAAGAACATAGGTGAAATAAGGTAGACCTATTATGCGAATTATAGGTTAAGGGTCTATGTATGAAGCAGAGCAAAAACTGATACTGGATTTGGCATAGTAGATGCTATTTTGAAGCAGTACAAGACATTGAATTTGCATAATCCAATTTTGTAAGTCAGTGAAACTTCCATTTTGTACTTGAGCAATGAGCTCTAGGCACTTGGCCTTCCTGCATGTGTAGGCCCCTATTGTAAGAGTAATATTCACTTATTGGCCAATAAGCAAATATTGTCGGTCACAAATCCCACTGAGGTTTTTCCCACATTGGGTTTCCTCGTTAAACTACTGTGTTATGGTGTATTTTATTATGGTTGTTACTATTCTTGTTTACTGCACCATTTTTGTTTACTGGTAGATAGTATTGATATGCTTTTCATATTTTAAATTGAAGTAAATTAGATAATCGGTAAGATACTGATTCAACCCCCCTCTCAGTATCTTTGGGAATCCTAACAGAAAGTTGGTTATAGCATAAGAGACTTTGTCATGTGAATTTTGATTGCATTGTAAAGATCAGTTCAACTAAGGTAGTAAGGGATTTACCTAAGATTGTAAAACCTCATAATTTGATATGTAAGGAATGTCAAATGGGAAAGCAAGTCAGAACAACTTTTAAGAGTATTTCTGAGAAACCCAATAATGTTCTTGATTTAATCCATACTAACTTGTGTGGTTTGGAAAGAACTAGAAGTCTATAGGGAGATAGATACTTTATGCTAATCATTGATGATTTTTCTAGAATGTGTTGGGTTGCCTTTCTCAAGGAGAAATTAGAAGCTTCTTGAAAATTCAAACTATACAAGGCAATGGTAGAAAATGAAACCGGTAAGTAAATCAAATGTTTAAGATCAGATCAAGGAGGTGAATTTACATCTAAGGAGTTTAATATATTTTGTGAAGTGAATGGAATCAAAAGACAACTATCAGCACCTCGGACACCTCAGCAAAATGGAATTGTGGAAAGGAAGAAGAGAACTATTCTGGATGTAGCCAAAATCATGATATTGGAAGAAATTCTACCTCATGTTTACTGGAGAGAAATAGGGAATACAACAGTTTACACTTAATAGAGTTCACATCAAAGGTGAAACCGGTAAAACCCCTTATGAACTATGGTTTGGTAATACTCCTACTCTTAAATACTTTAGAATATTTGGAAGCAAATGTTATATTAGGAGAGATGAGTATATTGGTAAATTTGATCCTAGAAGTGATGATGGAATATTAATTAGTTATTCATCTAAGAGAAAAGCATATAGATGTTTCAATAAAAGATTGCAGAAAATCATTGAGAGTGCAAATGTGAAGATAGATGAACACTTTAGAGGAAATTCAAGGTCTATGGATTCTGAACTTGCAGTTGAGATGATCATAAATCAATTGATACAGAGTGCACTGGTACAAAATGTGGATCTAGTCACACTGGAATCATCAGAGAATCCCACTATGACTGAAGAACAACATCAAGTGAACAAACCTAGGTATGTAAGACTGAATCACTCTAAAAGTTAGATAATTGGGAATAAGTATCAAGGTGTTATGACATGAGGGAGACTGACAAATTAAGATGTATGTTTAATTTATCAAATTGAACCAGCATTTGTTATTGAGGCATGTGAAGATAAACATTGGATTAAAGCTATGGAAGATCGATGAATTAGAACAAATTGAAAAGAATAATACATGGACAATGGTTCCCTAACATAAAGATAAAAATGTAATTGGAACTAAATGGGTATTCAGAAATAAACTTAATGAAGATGGTAAGGTAATAACAAACAAAGCAAGATTGGTGTGTAAAGGATATTAACAGAAAGAGGGAATTGATTACAATGAAACCTTTGCACCCGTAGCTAGAATTGAGGTAGTCAGATTGTTTCTTGCATTTGCAGCACACAAGAACTATAAAGTATATCAGATGGATGTAAAATGTGCATTTCTAAATGGTGATCTTGTAGAGGAAGTTTATATTGAACAACCTGATGGATTTTCTTTGACAAATAATAAAGATATGGTTTGCATGTTAAGGAAATATTTGTATGGATTGAAGCAAGCTCCTAGAGCTTGGTATGCTAGATTGGACAAATATCTTTTGAAACTTGGCTACACTAAAGGTAATGTTGACAACAACTTATATTTCAAAGTGACTAATGATGACATCTTGGTTATTAATTTTTTTGTTGATGGTATCATTTTTGGAGGAGAAGATGGATTGTGTAAAGACTTTGCTAATAAGATACAGGAAGAATTTGAAATGACTATGACTAGGGAGATAAAATTCTTTATAGGATTGCAGATTTTATAGACTGATAAAGGTATATTCATATGTCAAACAAAGTACTTGAAGGAACTACTGAAGAAATTTGGTATGGAAAACTCTAAAATGGTAAGTACTTCTATGACTACAACTGATAAATTGACATTGAAGGATGATTCATCTCTTGTTAATTCGACAAGATATAAATCTATGATTGGAGGTTTACTGTATTTGACACAAACAAGACCTAATATAATGAATATAGTATGTATTGTTTCAAGATTTCAGAGTAATCCTAAAGAAAATCATGAATCAGTAGTGAAAAGGATTTTCCAGTATCTAAAAGACACAACAAATCTTGGTTTATGGTATCCTAAAGATGAAAATTTTGATTTATGTGCATACACTTATGCAAATTAGGCAGGAGATGTACATGATAGAAAGAGCACCACCGGTGGGGCATTCTTTCTTGGTAGTAGATTAATTTCATGGTTGAGCAAGAAAAAGAGTTGTACATCATTATCCACAGCAGAATCAGAATATATTGCAACAACAACTAATTGTACTCAGGTATTATGAATTAAGAATATATTGAAGGACATAAAGGTAAAATACAAAGAACCTATGATCATTTATTGTGATAATTTAGCAGCAATTGATATATCAAAGAATCTGGTATTTCACTCTAAGACTAAACATGTTTGTATCAAATATAACTTTCTAAAAGATAATGTTGAAGAAAAAGAAGTGAGATTGGTTTATGTGAATACAAAAGAGCAGATTGCGGATATCTTTAATAAGCCTTTGCCTAAGGAAACTTTTGAATATCTCAGAGAGCAGCTTGGGGTAATACCCTCACCGGTAGAGAATTAGATAGTTAAAGTTTGGTATCAAACCAACAGAATTAACAGAGAAACCTTTTTTTTGGCTTTGATGGAGGAGAGCTAATTCTTAGGGGGAGTAGTTGGTTATAACAATTGGTTATATGAATTGGTCATATGTTTTGGTATTTGTATTACTTTGGCATTTGATGTCAAAGGGGGAGAGATATTTATAGAAAAACAAACATTAACAAAATTAACATTATCCTTTGGGGAGATATTATTCATTGGGGAAGAGACATTTACTTTCTGCATTTGTATTTTAATTTATGGTATTGATCTATTCTGGAGATTGTTGGTTTTTGGTTTTTGGCATTCTGTTTTGGCACTTAGATATTTTTCCATCTTGTGTTGCCATAAATTCCCAAGGGGTAGACTGTTGGTATTATAGATGTATTGCATTAGTTTTGTCATTGATGTCAACACTTATCCTTCTAGAGATCTTTGATTATGTTGAACAAGGACATTATGTTCACTGGTAAGTTCAGTGACTTATGCATAGTCACCGGTATATTGTTCACCAGCAAGTTATATTGTTCACCAGCACTAAGGATGACTTGTTATCATCTAGAGATTACCTGGTTATGTCAAATACATGGTTTAGATACTTTATTTTGGTGTTTTGGTTATTGGTCTAATCAGGTTGACATGTTTGTTGTTACCAGCAAATTGGTCTAGGTTATGAACTGACATGAATTATCTATTCTAGATTTGCATGACATGCTATGGAGATGATTTATTAATTGGATATTGTTGTAAATGTATTGAGCTAACATGATGCATCACATTGACTTGTTTGTAATTGATTTTATTGTAATATTCTTAGTAAGATGACCTACACATTTTGTCCTAGGTTTTGGTATATATGTAAGGTCTCATTTGTGAAATGGAAAATGGTGTGAGAAGAGAAGAAAAAGGTTATGATATTATAACATGGTATGTGCGAATATTGAAGATCATATGAGTAGACCATAGAGAAGGTTTGAAGGTGATTATCAGAGCTTAACCAGTACTGAATCCAACATTCGAGATGCTACTTTGAGCAGTACATTATCATTGGATTTAACCATCTAATTTTAGTCAGTGTGAATCCTATTTTGTGATTGAGCAGTGAGCTCTAGGCGGTTGGCCTTTCTGCATGTGTAGACCCCATTTGTATACTCATACTATCTGCAGTAGTATCATCTGATTATGGGTAAGGTTTCCCACTGTGATTTTTTCCCTTACAGGGTTTCCACATACAAATCTTTGTGTTATGTGTTGTCGATGTTGTTTCTCTTTCTATTTTATGCATTTAGTTTCATCAGTATTAATATTAACTACTAATCTATCAACCGACATTATGTTTGGTTTACCAGTATTAAATATCAAGTTTGATTAAGTTATATTTGGGTTAAAATTAATAGACAACTGGTTCACCCCCCCTCTCATTTGCCTCTGGGTCCTAACAACTAAGTATGGTAAAGAGATGTTAAAGAAATTTGGTATGAAAAATTCTAAACCGATAAGTACTCCTATAGTTACAAGTGAAAAGTTGACAAAGAAAGACGCATCTACACTAGAAAAGTTGACAAAGAAAGACGCATCTACACTGAACATAATGAATTCAGTTTGTATTGTATCAAGATATTAGAGTGATCCTAGACAAAATCGTGAAAGTGCAGTGAACAAATTTTTTTGGTATTTATAAGGAGCAAGTGAATATGGCTTGTCGTAACCTAAGGATGATGACTTTACTTTATGTTCATGCATAGATGTAGATTGGGCTGGAGATGTTGATGACCAAAAGAGCACATCTGATGGAGCTTTCTTTCTTGGAAAGAAACTTGTTTAATGGATCCACAAGAAACAATCATGTACTTCTTTGTCTATTGTTGAAGCTGAGTATGTTATTGCTACTAACTGTACATAAATCCTATGGATGAAGGAAATGTTGAAGGATATAAAGATAGATTGTAATGAACTGGTAGTTATTCACTATGATAACTCTACACATATTGACATATTAAAGAATTTGGTATTTCATTCAAAAACAAAGCACATATCTATCAAGTACAACTTTTTGAAGGAAAAGGTGGAAGGAAGCAAGTCAGACTAGTTTATGTGAAAACCAATGAGGAGATTGCAGACATTTTCACTAAACCTTTTCCTAAGGAAGCATTTGAGTACTTTAGAGATAGATTGAGGGTTTCTACCCCTCCGGTAGAAACTTGAATGACACATACTCTGCATTAGTCTGATATACATTATCAAAACTACTATTCATTCTGATTTGATGTGGTGGTGCTACTACTCAAGGGGAGTAGTCAGCTTTAAAAATCAATGGTTTCATGTTTTTTCTTTGACATTTATGTTAGATATTTGGCATTGATGTCAAAGGGGGAGAGATATTCATCAGAGAGATTTTCAGAGTGTATAAGTGTTGGTATTATGGATGTGTTGCATTAGTTTTTTCATTGATGTCAACACTTATCCTTCTGCAGATCTATGGTTATGTTGAACCGACATATTGTGTTCACCGACATGTTTAGTGGCTTATGCATAGTCACTAGTATATTGTTCACCAGCAGGTTATATTGTTCATTAGCACTGATGATGACTTGTTATCATTTAGAGATCACATGTTTATGTTGAAGACATGGTTTGGATACTTGTTTTTGGCTTTTGGTTATTGCTCTAATCGGGTTGACATATTTGTTGTTATCGGCAAATTGGTCTAGGTTATGGATTGGTATGCATTATCTATTCTAGATCAGCACGACACATTATGGAGATGATTTATTGATTGGATATTATTGTAAATGTATCAAGCTAACATGATGCATCACATCTTGACTTATTTGTAATTGATTTAATTGTAATATTCTTAGTGAGCCAACCTACACATTTGGTCTTAGGTTTTGGTATATATGTAAGATCTCATTTATGAGATGGTAAGAAGTGATGGTATATTGTATGTAAGGTTATGGTATTTAACATGGTATGTGCGAATATTCAAGATCATATGAGTAGACCATAGAGAAGGTTCAAGGAAGGTTTGAAGGTGATTATCAAAGCTTAACTGGTACTGAATCCAAAATTGGAGATGCTAATTTAGGCAATACATTATCATTGGATTTAACTATCCAATTGTAGTCAGTGTGACTCCTATTTTGTGATTGAGTAGTGAGCTCTAGGTGGTTGGCCTTTTTGCATGTGTAGACCCCCTTTCTATACACATAATCTCTGCAGTAGTATCATATGATTGTGGGTAAGGTTTCCCACCATGGTTTTTCCCCTTATAGGGTTTCCATGTTAAAATCTCTATGTTATGAATTGTGGATGTTCTTTCTCTTTCTATTTTATGCATTGAGTTTCACTGGTATTAATATTAACTGCTAATCTGTCAATTGACATTAAGTTTGGCTTATCAGTATTATGCATCAAGTTTGATTAAGTTATATTTGGGTTGAAATTAATAGACAACTGCTTCACCCCTCCCTCCCCTCTTAGTTGCCTCCCAGGTCCTAGCAATTGGTATCAGAGCTAAGTCCTCTTTTTGCAGAAGTCTAACAGCTTGAGGAGATTCTATGGTGACAAACTTTTTCAAGAAGGATAGTCTAAAACTCGATGGAACTAACTATGGTATATGGAAGATCATAATGGAGATAGATCTCAATTCCATTGGAAGAGACATATGGGAAGTTACAAAGAATGTCTATGTTGGTCCTACACTGAATAAACCTAATCCACCAACATTGGGTAAGGACCAAGAGAATGATTACAAAGAAAGAGAAGCACTTTTGAGCGCATTGTCAGATCAAAAAATCATGGGATTATTAGTCCGATCTACTGATAAAGCTATTTAGGATAAATTGGAGACATTTAATGAAGGAGATAGCACTGTTAAAATTGCAAAACTGGAATGCTTCCAGGTCGGGTATGAAAATTTGAAAATGGAAGATGATGAAAGAATTTTTGCTTTTATGGAAAGGGTTAATGAAATTGTTTAGGGAATACAATGTTGTGGAGGATTCTTAAGTGAAGATGAAATTGTTTCTAAAGTTTTAAGGGCTTTGCCATTGGCATATAAAATGAAAGTAACTACTATCAATGAGTTGAGAACAATGCCTAATGCATTAGTATCTAGAGATACCTTGGTTGGAAAAATTTTAGTATTTGAGCTTGAGGAATTTAGTCCTGTTGCTACAATTAAGACAAAATTAGCCTTCAAAGAATCATCATCTGGAGCATCATCATCATCTGACAAATCTGATTGGAAAGCACTTTATGCAAAAGAACTTGAAGATATCAAGAAGGAAAATGAAGAATTGGAAGAACTTGAAGCACTATTTGCAAGGAAAATGCCTAAAGGTCCTATTGGAAGTAAGTATGAAGGTAAAGCACCATTTAAATGTTTTAACTGCAATAAAGTTGGTCATATGGCATCTAGATGTCCTAATAGACATGCAAGATTGAGAGAGGAAGTTAAAAGGACATACAAACCTAACCCTAAATATCAGAGAAACAGATTTAAGAAGTACAAAGATAAATCATGTTACTATGTTGATGAAGGAGTTACTGATGATTCTGATGAAGAACCGATAGACAATGGATGGGATTTTGTTGCAATAAAAGAAGATCAACTAGCACCTATTATTCCACCAGTAGAGTAGGCCCTAGCCACTAAAATTGAAGAAAAGGATGAATGGATCAAATATTCTAGATGTTCATATCATATAACTAGTGATAAAAGTAAATTCTTATCTTTTTAGGAATATAGTGGAGGTCTAGTAAGATTTGGTGATGATAAAGCTTGTTTGATCAAAGGAAAAGGCACTATATCTTTTGATGGTAAACACAATACTGACAATGTTTATTATGTTGAAGGTTTGAAGCATAATCTTTTGAGTGTTGGTCAATTAGTTGAAAAGGCATTTCGATTACAATTCAAGAATGGTAAATGCAATATCATGAACAGAACTAGATTGGAGATTGCAATAGGTAATCAGACTAGAGGTAATATATTTAATTTGAATAATAGTGAAAAGACATTCTCGATTGTACATATTGATGAACGTTGGTTATGGCATAAGAGACTTTGTCATGTAAATTTTGGTTGCATTGTAAAGATCAGTTCAACTAAAGCAGTAAGGGATTTACCTAAGATTGTAAAACCTCATAATCTGGTATGTAAGGAATGTCAAATGAGAAAGCGAGTTAGAACAAATTTTAAGAGTATTTCTAAGAGATCCAATAATATTCTTGATTTAATCCATACTGACTTGTGTGGTCCAGCAAGAACAAGAAGTCTACAAGGGGATAGATACTTTATGCTAGTTATTGATGATTATTCTAGAATATGTTGGGTTACTTTTCTCAGGGAAAAATAAGAAGCTTGTGGAAAATTCAAATTATTCAAGGCAATAGTAGAGAATGAAACCAGTAAGAAAATCAAATCTTTAAGATCAGATCAAGGAGGATAATTTACATCTAAGGAGTTTAATACATTTTGTGAAGTGAATGGAATCAAAAGACAACTATCCACACCTCAAACACCTCAGCAGAATGGAATTGTGGAAAGGAAGAACATAACTATTCTGGATGCAGCTAGAAGCATGATATTTGAAGCAAATCTACCTCATGTGTACTAGAGAGAAGAAGTGAATGTTAGGACTTTGAGCCAACTGAGATGGGGGGGTGAATCAGTTGTCTATTAATTTCAACCAAAATATAACTTAACCAAACTTAGTGCATAATACCGGTAAACCAAACTTAATATCGGTAGATAGTTTAATAGTTAATAATAGAATCGGCAAAGTTTAATGCATGAAACAGAATGACAAATAACATCCACAAGACATAACATATATATTTGTATGTGGAAACCTTATAAGGGCAAAAACCATGGTGGAAAACCTTACCCACAATCAGATGATACTACTATAGATAGTATGTGTGTAGAAATGGGGTTTGCATATGCAGAAAGGCCAACTACCTAGACCTCACTACTCAAGTACAAAATGGGAGTCACACTGACTACAATTGGATGGTTAAATCCAATGACAATGTACTACTCAAAATAGCATATTCATATGCTGGATTCAATATCAGTTAAGCTCTGATTGTCTTCTTCATACCTTCCTTGAATCTTCAAATGATGTTTGTGTGTGTAGCTCTACTCATATTCACATATACCTTATTATATTCCTTTTCACACCTTCTCTATGCAATCTCACAAATGAGACCTTGCATATATACCAAAACCTAAGACCAAATGTGTAGGTTGGCTCACTAAGAATATTAAAATTAAATCAATTACAAATGAATCAATATGTGATGCATCATGTTGGCTAAATAAATTTACAATAATAACCAATCAATAAAACATCTTCATAACATGTTGTGCTGATCTGGAATAGATAACATTGGCCGGTCCATAACCTAGACCTATTGGCTGGTAACAACAAATATGCAAACTCGATTAGACCAATAACCAAATCACCAAAACCAAGTGTCCAAACAATGTCTTTGACATAACAGAGTAATCTCTAGATGATAACAGATCATCCTCAGTGCCACTGCATAATATAACTTGTCAGTGAACCAGATACCAGTGACTATGCATAAGTCACTGAACATTTTGGTGAACATAACCAAAAGATCTTCAGTTCACAAGTGTTGACAAGTGTTGACATCAATGAAAAAACCAATGCAACACATCCATAATACCAACAATCTCCCCCTTTGGCATTGATGGCAACACAAGATGGAAAAACCATCTAAGTGCCAAAGAAGAAATGCCAAAAACCAAAAACCAACAATCTCCCAAAGAGATCATTAACTAGAAATCAAAATATATATACAGAGAGTAACAATCTCTCCCCCAATGAATAATCTCTCCCTAAAGATAATGTTTTTTCCCATAGATATCTCTCCCCCTTTGACATCAAAAGCCAAAGAAATACAAAATGAAATACAATCAGTTCATAGAACTTATTACAAATACCAATTGTTATAACCAAATTTATCCAATCTACTCCCCCTGAGAAGTATCTTTCCTTCATCAAAGTTGGAAAAAGATTTCTCTATTAATTATGTTGGTTTGATGCCATGCTCCAGCTATCTAAGCTTCTACCAGTGAGGGTATAACTCCAAGCTTCTCTCTTAGATATTCAAAAGTTTCCTTAGGAAAAGGCTTAGTAAAGATATCTGCAATCTACTCTTTAGTATTCACATAAACCAATTTCACTTCTTTTGCATCAACATTCTCTTTTAGAAAATTGACTTTGATATAAACATGTTTAGTTTTAGAGTGAAATATCGGATTCTTTGATATATCAATTGTTGCCATATTATCACAGTAAATGATTATAGGTTCTTTGCATTTTACCTTTATGTCCTTTAGAATTTGCTTAATCCATAATACCTGTGTACAATTAGTTTTTTTTGCAACATATTCTGATATTGTTGTTGATAGTGATGTAAAACTTTGTTTCTTGCTCAACCATGAAATTAGTCTGCTACCAAGAAAAAATGCTCTACCGGTGGTGCTTTTTCTATCATCTACATCTCCTGCCTAGTTTGCATCTGTGTATGCACATAAATCAAAATTTTCATCTTTAGGATACCATAAACCAAGATTTGTTGTGCCTTGTAGGTACCAGAAAATCCTTTTTACTGTTAATTCATGATTTTCTGAAGGAATACTCTAAAATCTTGAAACAATACATACTGCATTCATAATATCAAGTCTTGTTTGAGTTAAATATAGTAAACCTCCAATCATAGATTTATATCTTATCGGATTAATAGGTGCTGATTCATCCTTCAATGATAGTATATTAGTTGTATTCATAGGTGATGAATACTAAGAGGGGGGGGTGAATTAGTATACCAAAAATTACTGAACTCAAACACTTAAACAGTTTAGCAGTAAACCGGTATAATGGTTTTACTAACAAATCGGTTAACTCAAATAAAAACCAAATAGAAAATAAGGCATTCACCCACAGAAGCACAATCACCATAACACAAGAGATTTTGATGTGGAAACCCAAATGGGAAAAACCACTTTGAGTTGAAACTCACAAGTAACTATCTGCAGAATAGTAACCAAACCGGTTAAGGTCATACAATGTTCTTCACCAGAATAGATCCTGTTAGGAATCTCAATCTCTATTAGGAGGTGATTAAAGACTACCTTATGAGAGGATTTCAGATCCAAAGTTGTGAACCACCTTGTTAGAGGATTTACAAAGGCTTTGCCAAGCCTACCCGGTTAAAAGTTTCAGACTTGTTGAAGATGTGAGTAATCAACAAGTTAGTTATCTAAATACTAGCACACTATGCTTGGTTAGATCTGTTAGGTCTCAGAGACAACTGAGGGGGGGGGTGAATTAGTTGTCTAACAATTTCAAACTCAAAACAACTTTACCAACTTTAATGATTAATACTGGTAATTTAGTCTTTTATGTTTTATCAGTTAATTGTAATATCAGTAAAGATTAATGCATGAAACAAAAAGACAAAGTCATCCACAACACGTAACACCAATATTTGTACATGGAAACCCTGTAAGGGGAAAAACCACGGTGGGAAACCCTACCCATAATCAAATGATACTACTGCAGATAGTATGTGTATACAAATGGGGTCTGCACATGCAAAAAGGCCAAGTGCCTAAAGCTCATTGCTCAAACACAAATAGGAGTCACACTAACTACAATTGGATGGTTAAATCCAATAAGGATGTACTCCTCAAATTAGCATCTTTCTATGCTAGATTCAGTATCGATGTAATTCTGATTGTCTTCACAAAAACCTTCCTTCAACCTTCAATTGATATCTATGTGTATAGCTATGCTTATTCTCGCATATACCTTCACACAATTCTTTTTCGCATTACACACTTGATCTTACAAATAAGTTCTTACATTTATATCATAACCTAAGACCAATTATAGTAGGTCGGCTCTAAAGGATATTACAATAAAATCAATTTACAAACAAAACAATATCCGATGCAATAATTGATTCAAAATGTTGGTTTGATGCATTTACAACAATAATAAGACATCTCCATACCATGTTGTGCTGATCTGGAAAAGATAAACTTGCCAATGTATATCCTTGACCTATTTGCTGGTAACAACAAATATGCAAATGTAAAATATGCTAATGATCAAAACTTTAAAGACAGTGTCCAAATGATGTCTTTGATATAACCAGGTGTTTTCCATGCTATTCCAAGTGTTGGTGAACATTATATCCTACCACTATACCAGATACCAGTGATTGTGCATAAGTCACTTGCTTGCCGGTGAATGTTGTTGATTCTCCAAAGTGCCAAAGTTGATGAGTGTTAGTAGGTGTTGACATCAATGACAAAACCATACCAAAATACCAACAAACTCCCCCTTTGGTATTGTTGGCAACACAAGATGGAAAAACCATCAAAGTGCCAAAATAGAAATGCCAAATACCAAAAACCAATAATCTCCCCAAAGTAACAATCTCTCCCCCTGGGAGTGACACGATTTTTGCTTGTGTTTTTCCATACCAATCTCTCCCCCTTTGACATCAAATGCCAAAGAAATATAAAGATCATTTTTCAGATACAAAATACCAACCAATTCACTATACCAACTACTCCTCCTGAGAAGTAGCTTTCTCATCAAAGCCAAAATAAAAGATTTCTTTGTTATTTCTATTACTTGATGACTATCATCAATTGTCTAAGTTTCTACCGATGGGGGTATGACCCCAAGCTTGTCTCTGAGATATTCAAAAGTCTCCTTAGGTAGAGGTTTAGTGAAAATATCTACAATCTACTCTTTAGTATTCACATAAACTAGTTTAATTTCTTTTGCTTCAACATTTTCCCTTAGAAAATTCAGTTTGATAGAAACATGTTTGGTTTTAGAATGTAATACTAGATTCTTAGATATATCAATTGTTGTAGTGTTATCACAATAGATGGTAATAGGTTCCTTGCATTTTACATTTATTTCTTTCAACATTTGCTTAAGCTAGAGTACCTGTATACAGTTGGTTGCTACTGCAACATATTTTGATTTAGCTATTGATAAAGATGTACAACTTTGTTTCTTACTCAACCAAGAAATTAATCTGCTTCCAAGAAAAAATGCTCTACTGGTGGTGCTTTTTCTATCATCGACATCTCCTGCCAAATTTGTATCTGTGTATGCACATAATTCAAAGTTTTCATCTCTAGGATACCATAATCCAAGATTTGTAGTGCCTTGTAAGTACCTGAAAATCCTTTTTACTACTGATTCATGATTTTCTCTAGGATTACTCTAAAATCTTAAAATAATACACACTGCATTCATGATATCATGTCTTGTTTGTATCAAATAGAGTAAACCTCCTATCATAGATTTGTACCTAGTCGGATTAATAGGTGTAGATTCATCTCTTAGTGATAATTTGTCATTTGTAGTCATAGGTGTGCTTACTGGTTTAGAGTTCTCTATCCCAAATTTCTTTTATAACTCCTTCAAGTAATTGGATTGACTCAAGAATATACCTTTATCAGTCTGTGAAATCTGCAATCCTATAGCGTCCTAAAATTGCGACACTTGCAATTTCGACTGCATTTCGGTCTTCACGATGGCGATGCAACACGCAACCTGAATGGAGACCCCAAAACTTGCTCACGACACCAAAAACTGCATTTTTCAAGCACCCTGGCCTGAACCTCCTTTGCACCTCGTTGTCCCGGAGGTGGGACCAGAGCGCCCAGCGCCCTGGTCCCTAGGTCCTATTTTGGGCCCGGTCTCCTAAGTGGTATCGGGTCTTTTTGATTGCAAATTGGAAATAAACTTCCCTGGTCGGCCTAAGGTCGGGAAAATCAGTCTATCAGCCCTAATTGACAAGTATATAAACTACATTTTCCTCTCCCATTTGGGTAAGAAGGACATATGTGTACAAGCGTGGAAACTATACTCAAGCATTCAAGCATTCAAGCATTCAAGCAATTGATCATTTCAAGTCTCCATTCAAGGCTAAGTGTTGCATTCAAGTCAAGGATTCAACCATTGAAGAGGAGATCACTTACTTCATGCTACAACATACAACATACAACATCTAAACCTTCGCACATAAGGATACAAACATCCTTAGAACAAGGTATTAGTACTTGTTTTACATTACAGTCATTTACATTTACAACACTTGCTCATTTCTTGGTTAATTCCAAAACCGGGTTTGACCTAAAGGCAAACCTCTAATCCCTAACCCCCCAATCGTCTTCGCTTTTCTGTGTGTAGGTTGCAGGTACATGGCTGAGATTGAAGATCTGGAATCCTTGTGCAGAGACGAACAGATCCCACTTCATTTCGCGGATTTTTCGGAGGACCGTGGCGTCGGGCGCCATCGTCCCGACAACTTTTACTCAAATTTGCAAGATAGCGCCGTATCGACATTCTACTACTAATTCCAGGTCCGCAGCTTCATCCTATAACCCAAACTCAGTTTATAAGTGAATCTTTATGACTTTCTATGCATTCCTAGCTTAATTTCCTTAACAACATTCTTTACAAAAGAGGGTGGCCTTGCTTTCCTAACCCTTGAAATTCATTTAGCATCCAATCTTACATTGTGTGGGATTGGATCTTATGAGTTTCAACCCCTCTTTTGAATGTAAAGTTTCTCCCCTAAGTGAAGAACCATCGAATCCTAGTGAACCTCCCTTCTCTCTCCTCGGAGTTGGAAGAGGGGAGACCAACTAGGGTTCGATCGCGATTTTTCCGCTTTACATTTTGGTGAACCCGACGTGAACATCCTTTCTGATTTTTTATGCTTAGATCTGAAAATTGATTCCTTGATTACATTTCCATGTTTGATCTCTTGCAAAATTTTAGAGGTGATTGCATAAAAAACCCTAAAATTTCTTTTTGAAAATTGGACTTGTGAAATGTTTAATTATTAATGCTTGCTTCAGATCTGCTTTTCTATTACAAATTATCAATTCATATCTGTGCTTTAATTTTGAAAATTAAGTGGTTAAGTGTCAAAACCCTAATTTTTGAAACCCTCTTGATTCAACCTTTGTCCGACAATTTGACCGATCAAAACATCTCCAAATCAGCTGTAACTTTGGATTCCGCAATAAAATTACAATATCTTTCATCCCTGAAAATTTGGAAAAAAGTTGCGAGGACCGTGTTGCACTCCGAGCGCCATCGTCCCCGACATTTTTTCCAAAATTTCGGGAGCGAGATCTTGCTGTATTTTCCTGCTAAAATCCAGAATTTTGGCTGATTCTATCAATTATAACACCTTCAAAATTACAGTCAAAGTTGGTCTTGCGATTGCTTGGTCTAAGGCTTCTAATCATTCAAAAAATTGTTGAAATTAAAATTTTGTGTCAAAATTGTGTTCTTACTGTCCTAAATCTGAAAATTGTGTTTGCATTAATTCAAAATTTCAGTGCTTTATTCAAATTCTTGCATTTTGTGACTTTTGAAATTAAGTGCTTAATTACAACAACTTTGATTTCCGCTTTCAAAATTGAATTTTTCGTGAAATCGAGTCAATTTTTGAATTTCAAAACTTGCATTGCTTTTGACATTCCCTCTAAAATCATAAAATTCAAAATTTCAGTTTCCCTTTCTTTTTCAAAATTCAAATTTTGCATTTTTTGACAATCTTGATAGGGTTCAATTTTGAGATTGCAACTTTAATTTGGCCTATCTACAGATCGTAAAATCCCTCAATTTTTTCAGATTAGCTCTAAAATCATCATACCTTTCATCCCTGCAAATTTTGAAAAAAGTTGCAAGGACCGTGTTGCACTCCGAGCGCCACAGTCCCAAACATTTTTTCTAAAATTTTGGGAGACTATCGTGATTGCATTTAACAACTTAAATCTGGAAGATTGGCTGGTTTTACTGAAAATTGCTACCTCTAAAATTAAAATCCTTTTTCTCTTTCTAGTGCATGAGTTTTACAACAACAAGCCCTACTTACACTATTCCCGTTAGATGAAGCCGTAGAATTAAGTCTTTCCGAGGTTTAACAACCGAGGAGATGGAACCTAATTTGAGTAGCCTTTTTAACGAGGACATGGGAAATTCCTCTAATCCTCCTAATGATGAAGAAGCTCCCCATGAGGTTTCTATTGAACAACTTTTGAAATTGGATAACCAATTTGATGATTTTCACCAATGGATGTCTCATGAGTATCCCGATAGTCAAGCTCTTCCTTTAATTGAGGGTCTAAAACGCATGCTTCAAGGTGATAAGAATGGAATTGATGTTTTGCGTGGTATTTCACACATTGTGAATTCAAACGTGATGCCTATGAAGAGTTGTGCTGAATCTTTAGGTTATACACAACCTCCTACACAAGTCAATCATTCTATTCCTTTGACAACTCCTATTGCTAGTATACCTACCTTTACATCAAACATCATGGCTACTTCTATACAAGACATTCCTCCTATGATTACCAGTCATGGGGGCAATCCTCCTCCTTCAATTAATCCTATTCCTTCATTCAATCCAACTTCTTCATTCATTCCTTCAATGAGTGTTCCTATTAAATCTTCACAAATGAACATGACGCAAGGGGGCAATTCATTTAACCATTCCATTCCTCCTTGTAGTATTCCTCTTGTCCAATCATCCCCTATGGTTGACTATCATAGGGTCCCACCACCTTACTCTTTGCCTTCTTTCAATAACATAACACCTCCATCTCAATCTAACACACCTAATATGAACTCTTCGACTGAAGCGACCATTAACAATCTTGCACAGACTGTCTCTTCTTTACAGCAACAAATCGCCTCTATGAACCAATCTAAGTTTAGTGTGCCCACATTTGATGTTGCGAGCCCACTTTCTCTTGACATTGTTCGAGCTATCCCTCCTAAACATGTTGAAATCCCGCATTTGGAGCTCTATAATGGTAAAGGAGATCCTCTAACACATGTTAAGACTTTTCAAACAATTTGTACTGATTTTGCTTATGACCCAAGGTTGCTTGCGAAACTATTCACTAGAACATTAAGAGACAAAGCCCTACAATGGTATTGCTCGTTGCCTTCTTATTCTATTACTTCTTTTGAACAACTTGCAAATGCTTTCATTCAACAATTTCAAAACAATATAAGTCCTAAAGTTACTTTGATTGATTTAATGCATTGTAAACAAGGTGTTAAAGAAAAAGTGACTGATTTCATTGGTAGATATAAGCATTTGTATGCTCAAATTTCTTTTCCAGTGCCTGATAATGATATTCAAAGAATCTTTATTTCTAATTTGCAAAACGATATTCGAGACAAACTTCTGTTTTCTGAGTTTACTTCTTTCCAACAGTTGTGTGCCACTCTTCACAATTATCAACTGACTGTGAGTCAAATGGAACAATCACATCCTATGGCTCCGAGTGATAAGGGTGATAGCAGTCAACAACCATTTGGGAAGATTAAACCGAATAGAGATTCCATCAAATTCAATGAAAACATCATCAACAACAATGTGAATGCAACATCAGGTGTGCCTCCTATTTCTAAATTTTTCAAGAAAGAAAGAAAGTATACTCCTTTGAATGAATCATTGCATGGTATTATGAATAAGTTATTGGAACAAAATGTGCTTACCCTTCCTCCTATAAGACAAATTGATCCTGCAAAGATTACTTCCCCTTATTTTGATCATAAAGCTTTTTGTCATTTTCATCGTCAGTCTGGTCATGATACTGAAAAATGTTTTTCTTTAAAGGGTAAAATTCAGGATTTGATTGATAATAATACTATTTCTGTTTCTGGAGTGAATGATAAAGGCAACACATCTGTAGCTCCTCCTAACCAAAATCTTCAGATTTTCACTGATCCATTACCTTCTCATACTTCTCATACCTCTAATGCGATTGAGGCTAACGATTCCTCTTTCTCATCTGATGGTCTTGTGTCTATGACTCCGAATGTGATTAACTTTGTAGAGCAGCAAGAAAACCCTAAAGAACCTTCCATCACATTTGATTCTAGTGAAACCATTAGAGCACCTGATGGTCCTTTATACATAGTTGCAAAAGTCAAGAATATGCCTTGCCGTGGAGTGCTTATTGATCCTTCGTGCATGGTTAATGTTATTACTGAAGAATTTCTTTTTACTTTGCAATTGAATCAAGTAATCTATGACAAAATAGATGTGGTTGTGAAATTATTTGATGCATTTTCTTCTCCTACAATTGGTTCTATTACATTGCCTATTGAAGTCCATAACAAATCTCTTGATGTGAACTTTGCTATTATTCCATCTTTCGAACAATTTCGTGTGAAGCTTGGCTATCCTTGGCTATCTTCCATGAAGGCTATTGCTTCCCCTATTCATAAGTGTTTGAAATTTCCCCATAATGGTGAAGTTGTTACTATCAATCATAGTCTCTTTAAACCAGCTGAAAGAACCTCTAGTGTTCCTATTGATTACTTTTGGCCTAAACAATTCCAATCTCTTCCTCCGCGAAGTGATCATCTTTTCAAATCGTATCAAAAGTGGAAAACAGATATGATCCTATCTCTAAGTGAACCTAGAACACCTAAACTTGACATTCCTATCATTCTTGAGAAGGAAATTCTTCCTTTGAAAGATAAAACTAATGTCTTTCCTCAAGAAGATTCCCAACCCGTCCCCATGGATGTGACTATGTCTATGCCTGATAAACCTTCTAAAAGTAGACCTATACCTCCTCATCATGATGGACTTGGTCTTCTTCCTAAACCAAAAATTCCTCCTTTATATGGAGCAGTTCCTCCTCCTGCCTTTTATAGAGAGAAGAGACCTTCTTCTTCTCCTATTATCCAGCCTAAGAGACCACAACCTAAACACCCAAGTGATAAGGATGAGAACATTCCTCCTCCTCTATCTTCTTCACTTCCTACTAAGACTAGACGTAATCGTTCTGCACATGAATGCCGACGAAAGCGTCGTCTTAGGGCTCAAGCAGCTGCTTCTCAAAATTTACAATCTCCAGAAACACCTTCAACAAGCATTATTCCATTTTCTCCTCAGCCGGATATTGAGCCTAAATCTCCTAAACATAAGATGCATGATGGTCTTGATCTTGTGCGAGTTAAAGATCCTATTTTTATAAATCTTGATGATGATATAGATGAAAATGTTATTCATGATGAAAATGTTACTCCTCTTGCTTCTGACAGTGAATATGAACTTGTTGATGTTGATAACCATTTATCTAATGAATTTTCTAAAGCACTTATCCTAGCTCCTAGACAAGAACAATGTGGCTTGGAACATGAACATAGCCCTTGTTTGGATCTTTTGATAGCTCCATCTGCTGTGTTGGATGTTCCTCCTCTAGCGTGTTCCCTGCCTTCCCGAAACATTGATCAGCAAGATCGGGGGGTAGATGACATGCTAGACTAGTTACATTAGCATAGCAGATTCTCTCCTCCTCTCTTTTGTTACTTCTTCTATATGTTATTATCATTCTTCTATTTGTCATCTTTAGTGTTGTCTACTTGAGGACGATGCAAAGCATTGAGATCTCTTTGGTCTCTCTCATGTTGACTCAAAAGACACATGTGTTCCCTTCTTCTAGGTGACCTGCCTTGATTGGGGAATGAAGAACAATTATGCATACATACATATGATATATACATGAATTATCATACAGCATACTGACCCCGAGGAAAGCGAAGCCACCTCGTGCTTTGTGTTTGTGTTTATTATCCTTGGGTTTATCTCACACTTGGGGGCTAAATCTTTGCGATAACGTGCTCCTTTTCTTTCTCATTTCTTATGTGTATCACTACGTTAAAACAATCACCCCCATTGAGGCGTGTGCAATCGCTTTAACGTAGGGGGGCATACACCCTAACTATCCTTTCAAGATACTTGAAAATTTCTTGGCGAACTTAGCTTTGCCTTGAAAATTTTTGGTATTTCTTTTGCATGACTCATAGTTAGGGACCTTACTACTGACAGTCATGGTTCTCCCTCATGATCTTCCCTTTTACTTTGTCAATCAAAGTCATAAGATCCTTAGTCCACTGGGGGCTTGGTGTATCTTGCCTCCTTGACATGGTGAAAGTCTATTCAATGTCGTTTCCTTGTACTTTACCGGAAGTATGAGCATACATACTCCCGCTAAAGTGGGGGCTAAATGTAGCATCCTAAAATTGTGACACTTGCAATTTCGACTGCATTTCGGTCTTCACGATGGCGACACAACATGCAACCTGAATGGAGACCCCAAAACTTGATCACGACACCAAAAACTGCATTTTTCAAGCACCCTGGCCTGAACCTCCTTTGCACCCCACTGTCCCGGAGGTGGGACCAGAGCGCCCAGTGCCCTGGTCCCTGGGTCCTATTTTGGGCCCGGTCTCCTAAGTGGTATCGGGTCTTTTTGATTACAAATTGGAAATAAACTTCCCTGGTCGGCCTAAGGTTGGGAAAATCAGTCTATCAGCCCTAATTGACAAGTATATAAACTACATTTTCCTCTCCCATTTGGGTAAGAAGGACATATGTGTACAAGCGTGGAAACTATACTCAAGCATTCAAGCATTCAAGCATTCAAGCAATTGATCATTTCAAGTCTCCATTCAAGGCTAAGTGTTGCATTCAAGTCAAGGATTCAACCATTGAAGAGGAGATCACTTACTTCATGCTACAACATACAACATCTAAACCTTCGCACATAAGAATACAAACATCCTTAGAACAAGGTATTAGTACTTGTTTTACATTACAGTCATTTACATTTACAACACTTGCTCATTTCTTGGTTAATTCCAAAACTGGGGTTTGACCTAAAGGCAAACCCCTAATCCCTAACCCCCCAATCGTCTTCGCTTTTCTGTGTGTAGGTTGCAGGTACGCGGCTGAGATTGAAGATCTGGAATCCTTGTGCAGAGACGAATAGATCCCACTTCGTTTCGCGGATTTTTCGGAGGACCGTGGCGCCGGGTGCCATCGTCCTGACAACTTTTGCTCAAATTTGCAGGACAACGCCGTATCGACATTCTACTGCTAATTCCAGGTCCGCAGCTTCATCCTATAACCCAAACTCAGTTTATAAGCGAATCTTTATGACTTTCTATGCATTCCTAGCTTAATTTCCTTAACAACATTCTTTACAAAAGAGGGTGGCCTTGCTTTCCTAACCCTTGAAATTCATTTAGCATCCAATCTTACATTGTGTGGGATTGGATCTTATGAGTTTCAACCCCTCTTTTGAATGTAAAGTTTCTCCCCTAAGTGAAAAACCATCGAATCCTAGCAAACCTCGCTTCTCTCTCCTTGGAGTTGGAAGAGGGGAGACCAACTAGGGTTCGATCATGATTTTTCCGCTTTACAAATCCTAAAAAGAATTTTATTTCACCAATCATAGACGATTCAAATTCTTGCCGCATTTCAATAGAAAACTTTTTACATAATCCATCTTCTCCTCCAAAGATTATATCATCAACAAAAACTTCTATAACTAAGATGTCATCTTTAGTCACTTTATAGTATAAGTTTCTCTCAACATTACCTTTATAAAAACCAATCTTCGAAAGATACTTATCCAATCTTGCATACCAAGCTCTTGGAGCTTGTTTCAACCCATACAAAGCTTTCGTTAGCCTGCAAACCATATCTTTGTTATCTGTCAAAGAAAATCCATCAGGTTGTTCAATGTAAACTTCTTCTTCAAGATCTCCATTCAGAAATGCACATTTAATATCCATTTGATATACTTTGTAGTTCTTGTGTGCTGCAAAAGCCAAAAATACTCTGACTACCTCAATTCTAGCTAGCGGTGCAAATGTTTCATTATAATAAATTCCTTCTTTCTAAGAATATCCCTATACACTAGCCTAGCTTTATTCAATCCGACTAGGTACAAATATATGATAGGAGGTTTACTGTATTTGACACAAACAAGACCTGATATCATGAATGCAGTATGTATTGGTTTAAGATTTTAGAGTAATCGTAGAGAAAATCATGAATCAGTAGTAAAAAGGATTTTCTGGTACTTACAAGGCACTACAAATCTTGTATTATGGTATCCTAGAGATGGAAACTTTGAATTATGTGCATACACAGATGCAAATTGTGTAGGAGATGTAGATGATAGAAAAAGAACCACCGGTGGAGCATTTTTTCTTGGAAGTAGATTAATTTCTTGGTTGAGTAAGAAACAAAGTTGTACATCTTTATCAATAGCTGAATTCGAATATGTTGCAGTAGAAACCAACTGTACATAGGTACTATGGCTTAAGCAAATGTTGAAAGACATAAAGGTAAAATGCAAAGAACCTATTACCATCTATTGTGATAACACTGCAGCAATTGATATATCTAAGAATCCTAAATTACATTCTAAAACCAAACATGTTTCTATCAAATTGAATTTTCTAAGGGAAAATGTTGAAGCAAAAGAAATTAAACTAGTTTATGTGAATACTAAAGAGTAGATTGCAAATATTTTCACTAAACCTCTACCTAAGGAGACTCTTGAATATCTCAGAGACAAGCTTGGGGTCATACCCCCACCGATAGAAACTTAGATAGTTGATGATAGTCATCAAGTGATAGAAATAATAGAGAAATCTTTTATTCTGGATTTGATGAGAAAGCTACTTCACAGGAGGAGTAGTTGGTATAGTGAATTGGTTGGTATTTTGTATCTGAAAAATGGTCTTTATATTGCTTTGGCATTTGATGTCAAAGGGGGAGAGATTGGTATGGACAAACACAAGGAAAACTCATGTCACTCCCAGGGGGAGAGATTGTTACTTTGGGGAGATTATTGGTTTTTGGTATTTGGCATTTTTGTTTTGGCACTTTGATGGTTTTTCCATCTTATGTTGCCATCAATGACAAAACCATACCAAAATACCAACAAGATCCTTGATAGCTCAATGTTAATGTATTTTAGCATTACTTCAATCTTCAAAAACTCCACACTCTATTTCTTCACACAGACCTATTCTTCTTCTATGATCGCACATGCAAAAACCTCACCAACCTTCATCATCTAAAACCCTAGACATGATGTCCTTAAAAAGGAATCTAATTTCATGTCGGTCCAATGGGATTACATTGCAAGTTCCTAGGTTCATTGTATCTATACACATTTGGTAACATGGCACAAAATCACCATCAAAGTGTCGGTGGATGGTAACTCATCACAGAAAATACCGGTTGGTAACTCATCACAGAGTATTACCGATTCATACAACTTTACCGATTACCAATTGGCAAAAATGAAGACTGGGAAAACGATAACTATCGCTTTAGTTTCTTCGCTCCGCTTGAGATCCTCGAGCCGCTTGAGATTAGTAAACACTTTTTGCAAAACACCGATAGCCTAAAGACTATAATACATAATACTGGTTTGGAATAAATACCGGCTAAGCATAACTCATACATAAAAAAGTGATCTCAAAGCAAGTGTGTGTCCATCAATGAAAATCACAACATAATCATAAAAAATGCCAACAATCTCCCCCTTTGGCATTGATGGCAACACTTAGGAAAATTTTGACATCTAAGTGTTTTACAACAAAAAAAAGTATTCCATAATCAAAATTACTCCCCCTAAGCATATACACTATCCCTTTTGCAGAAAATACAATGTATACTACTCCCTTACAGAGATAAACATGAAAGTATACATAGCATGCATCAAAATTTTAAATGCAAAATACTACTCCCCCTTTGCCAACAATGATAAATTATAGTTGAATAACCCCTGTTCATATTATCATTTAAAATAATAAGCATTTATGACAATAAAGAGTGAAACTTGTCAAAAACTGATTTAAAGTCCTACAAAAATGTCTTCATGGATAAGGACCATGACTCAAGCAATGAGGTAGCAACCTCACTTTCCATTTGCATCTGGGATACCTATTCTTCCATGGCATCCAATGTACTCATCTCTTGAGTGATCGTTAAGGCATCCAGATTGAGATAGCATTTCTGAAGTATTTGCAGTCTTGGTAGTAGAACTAGTTGAAGTTCCTGCAAATCTTGTGTCCGGTTGCTGATCTTTAACTCTATTCTTGCAGTCTAGAGTTGAAACTAGTGAAAGGTTTTCCCATATGTGGTGAAGGAATCATAGGGTGGCTTGAAGGTGCTTATGTATACCTACAAGTCAGATTGTAGTTTGCCTTTCTGAGAAAGCACATCATCACAGAATAGATGGGGTTGGCATATCTTACTAAGAAGTAGATTCCCCTCATCGAGAGCATCCCTTATGTCTTTCTATGCTTTCTATAGTTTAGACCGGAGCTCATTTAATTTCTTCACCAAGGCAGTGTTCAAAGCCTTTTGATGCTTCTTTTGTGCATTGGCTTCAGCAACATCTTCCAGGCATTGCACCTGGTCCTCTACAACTATGCATAAGAGTTTTAGTTGAGCTAGAGAAGAATCGGTACTGGGAGATTAGTGTAGACACTTAAAAATAATTATTTTTAATTATTTTTAATTCCTCACGTAATTAAGTATTTAATTATGTTAATTCAAATTCTCCTCAATATTGATTAAATATAATTAATATTGTCACTATGGTATGTGACTGATTTATTTAATAAATCAATCCCTTTCTTTATTCTTCTACAAATTAAATCCTTACAAATCTTCCTCTTGGCTAATTAATTTCAATTAATTAGTTAACCCACATGATTCCTACAAACCATCTTCTTAATTCATCATTTACCTAATAAAGTCTTCTAGAAACTCTCTAAACTCACTTAACCTTATTCTTCTAATTTTTAATTCCCTCCACTCATTCTCTCTCCTAGTCAAATCCTCCTACAAATTCTAATTCCACCTAACATTTCCTCTAATCCCCTCCTAATGAGTTGCTAATGGCTAATCATCATGATTAGCCATGAAGTCAACTCCTTGTCCCTTCCATCCAACCAGTAGCTTTTAATCCTCTTTTCCTAAATGAATGTGAGATCTTTAAAATCTCACAATCCTCTAGGCATCTCCTCTCCCAAGGAATTTTTAATTCCTTCTTATTCCTCCAATCCCCATTATTATCCCTTTTTGGAGAATTTTAAATTCCTTCTCCCCATTCTTCAAGGAATGTCACATCCCTTGCTCCTCTCAAGGCACATTGGGAAGTCTTCCCAATGCACTTTGCTCTTCTCAAGGTATCTTGGGAGGTCTCCCCAATGTACCTTGAGGAGTGTGGAGACAAGAAATGCATTTAAGGCATATCTCTTGGTCTCCACACCCTCTCTTGGGCCTTGTGTGAGCTCACAAGCAATCCTAGCCCTTCATCTTGAATCCATCCTAGCCATCCATTCTTCCTCTCCTCTTCCTATAAATTGAGGACTTCATCCCTCCATTCATCATCTCCAAGTTTAGTAATCTTATGTTGTCCTTTTGAGCCTAGAAAAACCATTTTATCATCCTTATCATGTCAAAAGCATCCTACATCCACACTTAATCATCTCATCTCCATCATCTTCCAAGATCCATCTGATTTGTGCACAACATTGGAGAGCCATCCACATCAAGCAAGCAAAAGGAGTACATCAAGTGGAGCATCACCAAGGGGTGCCTTCATTTCATCAAGCTCAATCCGAAGGACAAGGTAAAATAGCAAGGTGAAATGGTCTCTTCATGATATTTTAGCATTCATTATGTTTTGATCATTTTCCTTTCTAATCTATTTTCACCTCTTCATTTTGGCATGCTCGGTGGGATTCAGGTCCCTAAGAACTAATGTTTATATGATTTTTTTTGTGAGTTGTGAGATGTAGGTTCTGGAATAGTGCAACTATAGAAAAAGTAAAAAAATCTATTTCTTTTATGTTTCTGTTTCTTTTCTGTTTTTGTGAAAATTTGAATTCATGTTATCTGCTTTGTTTTTTTTTTAATAATTTATCTAACCACAGGAATTATTCGATTAACCAAATGGTGTTGCAGTTTGCAGGTTGCCTTGGAGATTCGACTAAACCATGTGTTTTCAATTTTTAGGTACTTTGGCTTAATTAGGAGGATAAATGAATCATTGTCTTTGGTGTTTGTGGAAAGTGTGAAAGTAGGAGAGTATGCTCTTGTCTATCTAGAAAATCAGAAATCCAGACCTTTTGCACTTTTCTATTTGTTTAGTGCGACTGTCTGCAAATTTGCTCTATTATTTCCTCTGTTAGTCGTTGTCTGTGCAGTGTAGTTAGGACTAGTTCCCATCTTTTTAGTTTTGCAACTTAATCCAACCGCCTGCTAATCAGTGCAACTATATTTTTTTTGTTTCTATTATTTGTCTGTTTACATTTTTTTTGTTTTTGTTACTTTCTGTTTCTGTTACTTTTAATTATTAAAAAAAAAAAAAATTACTTTTTTTTTGCCATATCTGTTTTATCTTCACTCCATTTTCCTCCAAACTTCACTAGATCCCCCACATTGCCATTTTTCACATTTCCTTCCTTGGGGGCCTTATCCCAAAATCCACTTTTTGAAGCCCAAAAACCCGCATTCCTCTATTTTTAGGGTTTTCCATAACTCCTTCCCCTTTTATCCAATCACCTCCAAATTTTCCGATATTGTCCATCTCCAACTTTTTCTTCTTTGTCTCTCTTGGACAAATTTTTCTATTCCTTCATCTCTCCTCCAAAATCCCCATTTTTTTTGCTTGCTTATCCCTTGGAAAGTAGCAAAAACCTAGTCAAACCCCATTTACCCATGAAATTTTCCTCCAAATCCACATTTGTCATTAGTAAAAAAAATGTATTCATGTTTTTCTACTTATTCCCAAAAAATAAAAAAAAATAATATTTTTGTCATTTTGTTGTCTTTTGCAGGATGCTTGTTGAAGACTCCATTTTTCAAACTACTAATCAAGTTGTTTTGTAGGTTGCCTAAAAAATTTGACCCAACATTGTGTAGTTATTTAAGTTAGGCACCTAGATGTTGATTAAAATGGAATGAACCATTGTCTTATGTGTCTTTAAGAAAAGCGTAAAGGTACGAGAGTATGCTCGTGTCTTACTAGACGATCAGAAATCCAGACCCTCCAACCTTTTCTTGTTTGATTATGTGTTTACCTCTAGCGAGCCTGCCCTCCCAACTTTCTCTTTGAGAAGGTAAGAGGGGAATGACCCAAGTGAGTACACCCAGACCTGGGGTTCCCAACTCACTATAATAAATAGGCCATTGACTAGGAAAGGGTTAATGGTTGGGGCTATATGAGAGTTCACTCTCACATTTGGTGCTTAGTAGGATCCTAGAGATCTCAATCATGCTTGTGTGACTACTAAGTTCTTGGTGCTTCATTGGGCTATAGACCTCAATTGCACTTGCACAACTTCGAAGGGTAGTTCCTAACAGGAAGACTTACTAAACACCTTGTTCATAGTGGCCAAAAACCTTCTAGTCATTGGTGCAGGAGGTCGAACCTCTGAAGCTGCCCATATTTTTATGGCCTTTAGTAGAGACACAAAGTTCACCATGAGGAGTTTTCATGGGAATTGATGCTTGGCTACCTCGAGAAGTGAGTGTCATGGAGGGGAGCAAGTGGGGTCAAGCATCTAAGTGTCTGCTCTGGGTAAGCATAGCTGGGAAACCAATTGGGATCTAATGACTATTGTCCTTGCCAGCCTTAAGAATATTGTATATGAGCATGACTGTCTTTGAGATAATATGCTTTTGATCATTGTGTTTGCTTTGATTGATACATACTTTCCAGGAGTAGACTAAAGACACATCACTATCCCCAAACACTTTTCAAAAAGAAACACTTGTCAAGACACAAATAATTGTCCAAGTCATTACCCACACAAAGTCCAAAGTTGCATCAAAACTCTATCTGCCCCATGTTTCATAAGCCTAAGGGAGAAGTTAAGAGTTCATCCTCTCCATCAACATTCAAGTTTGTCCTTTGAAACACCAACTATCATCCAAATCAGGGTGGTCATGTCCCTTCATATAACTTGCCATTCGAATCGACCCTCCATTGAGTCATGTTCATGCCAAGAACAACCTAGTCATCAAAGTTTCTTCTAAGCCATCACTATCATACCTCCTCCATCAATCATCCTCAAATTTCTTAAGGACTTAGCACATTAAATCAATCTCCCACCATTATCAAATCAATTATCAAAATCCAAATCCAATCATCCTCTAATCCAATTTAACCTCCTGTTAAGGTTACATGCCTCGTGAAATTCCATTTAGACCTCATCATTAATCAATTGGCTCTCATGCTTGGAAGGGAATCCTCTCCAAGTACCTTTTGCCTAATCCTTTTGAGTAAATCAAGTCTCTTAACTCATGTCTTTACTTTTCTTAGGGTCATTAGTCAACCCTTGGTATAAGAGAGGCTTTTTTAATCATCAATCCAAGGTCTAAATTCTACACAACTTGGCCATCACCTTACTTGTGGTTGCATCCACCACCTAAAATCCTCACCCAAGGACTAAGGTGTAAAATCATATTCAAATCTAGGCTCTAATCCAAGAACCCCACCAATCAACTAAATCCCTTGTCATCAAAGAGAAAATCCAAAATTCCACAAATATCTTGCTAAGTCCTTTCATCACAAATTTCCTCCTCCAAACGTTTCTAAGGTTATTCGTGTATGGTCACAACTCAATCCCAAAAGAAAAAGATGGTTGCACACCAATATGGCATGCCAGATATTAGTGTCCTATACAAAGATCCCACACAAGATCCTACACAAGGTGGGCAACCTAGCAATCCGGATCAAAGCCAAAATCCCAATATGGTTAGCCAAGATGAACTCTCCCTAGAAGTGCAAACTTTCCTAGCAGATTCTTATAACCAAGAGGTGATGGAAAAGTTTATTCAACACAATCCTACTACACTTCTAAAAACTCTACTTGAAAATGGAGCTCAACTTCCACCTGAATTTAATAGATCCACTCTCGCCCAACAACCACAAGGAGACCTTGTTCCCTCACAAAGTGTTGCACCTATTATTCAAACTCAATCAATTGCAACCCCATCAATCATCCAAGCTCAATAAATGCCATCCATGACACCTCCCACCATAGTCTCCATCCCACCTTCTTCCTCCTTACCATCTATACCACTATCAAATCCAATCTCATCCATTCTCCAACACACTTCTATACCACCTCCTTCCATTCAACCACATATTTCTATTCCACAACTTCCCTTCCTGCCAACAATGTTGCAAATTTTATCCGGGCTATACTCAATCCTATCACAACAGTTTCTGGATGCAACCAACTATCACTCAAACCCTAGCGACATCAGTCATCACATCTCATGTTCCCGCCTCTTCCTCATATCAATATATTGGTGGTGGTGCACCTTCTTTGGCTCATCCAATTCTTCGG
Organism: Cryptomeria japonica; assembly: GCF_030272615.1. Lineage (NCBI taxonomy): Eukaryota > Viridiplantae > Streptophyta > Pinopsida > Cupressales > Cupressaceae > Cryptomeria > Cryptomeria japonica. Next base: position 861,989,805 of record NC_081414.1, on the reverse strand, counting down.
GCAAATATAATTCATCATTATCAAAGTCCACAACAAGACCTCATCAAGGAAATTCAAGACATGAAAAGCATCATCAAGGACATGAAAGAAAGGACTAATAAAAGGAAAAATTACTCATTCGAAGAGTTTTTCCCTTGTCCTTATGACCCATCTATATTAGTTGCACCCTACCCCCCAAGATTTGAGATCCCCAAACTCACCAAGTATGAAGACAAAGGAGACCCCATGATCATGTCCAAGAATTCTACATCTTATGCCAAGAAGTCTCCTATAGTGACCTTTATCTTCACAAACTCTTTCCCAAGAGTCTCATAGGAGATGCCCTAGCATGGTTCTCATGTCTACCATGAGGTTCCATTGTCTCCCTTCCAGACTTGGCAGAAAAATTTGTGGCCCACTATGCTTACAATATGGTCAATGATGTTTCTATGATGGACCTATGCAATACAAAACAAAGGCCTGGAGAAACCTTCGCCAATTTCTTACAAAGATGGTGACATCTTATCAAGAAATTCTAGTGGCACATGCCAAAAAAATAGCAAATTGATCTATTTCAAAAGAACTTGGTGCCTAAACTTTCAAGACCCTTAATATCCCAATGTATCAAATCCTTCCAAAAATTGACCGATAAGGGCCTCGCCTTGGAACGTGTCTTATTGGAAGAAGGTACCTTGAAACATTACCAAAAATTGACACAAAGTTCTTATCATAATGACAAACCAAAATTCTGGTCTAAAAACAAAAATGTGGTCAATGATGGTGTAAATGATCCAAACCAGGTTCAAATAGTGGCTGCTCCCCAAAAATCCACCACCAATAATCATCACTTCAACAATCAAAATAACTAAAATCAATCCCAAAAACCTCACAACAATGTCTCAATCCAGGGATGACCACCCCGATCGAATAACCAGACTCCAAGAGACTTCATTCCTCTGGCTGAGCCTATTGAAATGGTGTTTCAAAAACTTGTCCAAGTAGGTGTAGTGGGTTTTCCAATCACTCACTTGTTTGACCCCAATCAACCTAAACCAAGATGGTATAATGAAAATGAGTATTGTGAATACCATTGTATCAAGGGACATGATATATGAAATTGTATGAAGCTCAAAATCTACATACAAGATCTCATTGATAGGGGTGAGATTCAAGTAGCAAACACAAAACCTAGTAATAACAATGACAAACTTAAAATGTACCAGTAACCATTCCCGAAGCATGATAAAAGAAAAGGCTCATCATCTAACGCAATGGGTTATGACTATGCTAATCACATAACTAGCTTTGATTTTTTAGTAAGTCGCATTGAACCTACAAACACTCATGTCAATGTCATAACCATCCAAGGAGTTAATCCTCCTTCTTCCCAAAGCAGACCAAATCCTGCTAGGATAGTCATTCAAGGTGCTACGCCTTCCACCTCCCATTTCTAGAATGACTGCAATGTAACTACATGATGAGGTAAAGTAACCATCCAAGGAGTCCCTCCCCCACCAAACCCCTCACCCATGTCTTCCACCTACCGATATGACCTCCTTGACCAACTTGGGAAGACCCCCACATAGATCTCTATTTTGGAAATTCTCAAGACTTCCCCGGTCCATAAGAAAATTTTGGAACAAGCCTTTCTCGAATCATGCATTCCTAATAACATCAACACCACCTAATTCCAAGCCCTCACTATAAACCTTGCTGCCCAACAACACCTTGTATTGACCTCCAAAGATGCTCCCGCAGATGAAGACCATAACAAACCTTTGCACATCAAAGCTCTTATCCACAAGCATAAGGTCAAACGTATCCTGATAGATGGTGGATCCAGGCTTAATCTATGTACATACAAATTAATAAAACAATTGAGACTTTCTAAGGATCTAATAGACACATCAGGAAAGATCACAATAAAGGCATATGATGATGCAGAAAGAATTTCAAAGGGCATGATCACCTTACCTCTTCAAGTGGGCTCTATTACAATTTAAACCCCTTGCCAAGTACTAGATCTTGATCTCCCCTACAACATTCTCCTCGAGCAGCCATGGATTCATTCCTTATAGGCCATACCCTCCACTTATCACCAATGCATCAAATTCCCCTATAATGGAAGAGAGTATTGGCATTATAATAGACAAAGGGAGATTGTTGGCATTCAAAAAGGATATTGAGAAGGTTGTTGATAGTTATGGATATAACTAATTAAGGATGTTTACTATCTTAATAATATTATTTTGTCATTGATGTCAAGAAATTGATTATCTGATTCAGTATGATGTTGCCATATCTTAAGAAGAATGTTTTGAAGAGAATTAAGATGTCAGAAAAAGACACAGAAAGAATGTGATGAATAAAGGAAGGAATAAGTTATTCAATGGGCAACTATTACCGAGTTAGATAATGATGAGATCATGATGTTTAGATTGTTTTGATATCCTACATATGCTATTGTTTGTAAGGTTAATACTATACTATGTTACCCTAAGGAACCTAGTTGGTAAACCCTAAGGTTATCGCTATCAGTTAATGAAGGCGGAATGTCTACTAAGTGAAGTTTAGTATTTACCGAGTTGCAACCGAGTAATAATAGAATGCATTGGATGAATACATGTGATATTTAATGATGGAACCTAATGAGCTAGATATGATTAAATTATTGATACATCATGTATGAAGTTTGTTAAAGATCTATGGCAATGGAAGATCGGCAGGAACATCTACAGCTTAGATTGAACCGCAATACCCTAACACAAGTTCCAAGAAACATATGAAAGTTCTAAGGTGAGGTAAAACATTTTCAGATCGAAGGATACATTGAACCTAGTCAAGATTGAAGATCTGATGGCTAATATTGATCATTGGAAATGTGATCAAGAAGATTAAGCGGTTAGAAAATTATTTATAAATAAGAAACTGTTGATAAACAATGTATGCGGGCAAGTGTAAGCATAGGGATGCTACATAGTGATTACTGAGCATAGAAGCTTGAAGACCTATTTGAATAACAGAGTAAGAAGCCCAACAGAGGGACAAGATAAGTCCTATGACTAGATTGTATTGAGCAAATAAGAATCTGCTTTAGCATTTTAGATGTGAAGTTGCGGATAGATTTGTATTACTGTTATTTTGTAAGTGATAGAAAATCTCTTAACCAAGTGGACTTAATAGTCTTATATGTAAACCCTCTAGCAAGGTAACATTCTAAATGAGTGTTTCAAATCCTTTGACAAGGTCACTTCTAACAAGGTGAAGATCTTAACAAATCTGAGGGAAATCCCTTAACCGAGTCACATCTAGAAATGTGTTTGCAATCTTTAATAGGATTTTCTTTTAACTGAGCATACTCCAAAAGAGTATATTTCTTAGTGGGTCCAAAATCCCACAGTGGTTTTTCCCTATTTGGGTTTCCACATTAAATTTGGGGTTGAGTGTGTTGTGATATTATCTGTTTATGAGTTTGCATGTTTTATAGTTTTTGGTTACATATATCTGTTAAAGCTACCGAGGTTGAATCTATTGATTTCATGGAAGTTTAAGTTTGTATGATTCACCCCCCCCTTCTCATCTTATTAGCTTGGCATCTGTAATTAACAATTAGTATCAAAACTATCAATTGGTATTAGAGCTTTGGACTTCGGAAGAAAAGTTTTAAGGTACTTGAGGAAGCGATCCAAAGATGTATAAGAGGGATGCATTGAAGCTGAACAAGTCAAGTTTCTCTACATGGCAAAAAAGGATGAAGTTGCACCTATCAGGAATTAGAGAATATGTTGTATACTATCTAGAGAATGATTTCATTACACTGAGCACCTATCCATTAACAATGGAAGAGATAAAGGCAAAGCAAGAACATATTCAAGCAATGATTGAAATAACATCTGTATTGACTGGCTCAAAGTTTAATGATCTAGAAGGTTACAATGATGCCAAGGTAATGTGGGACAAGCTCATATCTGTGTATGGTGGTGATGAACATGTTCAAAGAGAAAAAGTGGATAGTTTAAGAGGACAACTTGAATCTATGAGAATGAATCAAGGTGAGAACATAACCCAGTACAGTACAAGGTTAAAGGAGATTGTCAATCAAATCAAAGGAGCAGGAGGAACCATTCAAGAAAAGGATGTTACAAGTAAGTTATTGAGAACCCTTCTACCTACTTATGCAATCCGAGTCTCTGCATCAATGAATTGAGGTCGGTACCCAATATGCCAGTTTCTTTAAATGCTACTATCGGTAAGATACATGCATTTGAGTTGAGTAATTTTGATAACAGTGGGTCTTCGGTAAATAAAGTAGAATATGCTTTCAGTTCTTTTCATATTGGTGAATTTGATGATTACAATGATAGAATGAGTAAGTACACTAAAGGGGATCATAGTGGAGCAAGTGAAAGATTTCACAAGAACATGGAAAAAGTGCACAAACTGTATGAGGAAATCAAGAAGCAAGAAGAGTTTGAAGCACTATTGACCAGAAGGTTACTGAGAGGCAAAGGTAAGTATAAAGGAAAACTACCTTTGAAATGTTTCAATTGTGATAAGATAGGACATATGGCTTCTAACTATCCTGACAAAGAATCTAGTGAAAAGAGAGATTACTGAGATGACAGATAGAAAGATAATCATTACAGAGGACACCGAGATTTCAAGAGAAGAGATAGAAAGTCATGCCTAATAGCTGATGAGGAATCCAATGATGATAAATCTAATGAAACTGATATAGAGGAAGTAGTTTATGTGGCTATCAAAGATGGATTAGATGAAGAAAGGTATGAAGAAAAAGCCCTAGTATCTCACATAAGTAAAAATGATTCTTGGATAATAGATAGTGGATGTTCACATCACATGATAGGTGACAAACTCAAGTTTGTTATGTTAGAAGATTATGATGGAGGTTATGTAAGATTTGGTAATGATTCACCATATCTAGTAAGAGGTAAAGGATCCATAACACTTCTTGACAATGCTAAATGTAATGATGTTTATTGGGTTGAAGGTTTGAAATACAATTTGTTGAGTGTAGCATAGCTAAACAATACAGGATACCGAATAGAGTTTTAGAAAGGAATTGTCAAAGTTCATGACAAGCATGGAAAGTTAGCAGCTACTGGGACACAAATAAAAGGTAACACATTTCATCTTGACTCAACTTGGAATAAGTGTCTATATGCAAAGATAGATGATACTTGGTTATAGCATAAAAGGTTTTGTCATGTAAATTTTGATAATCTATCAAAATACGTAAGAAGCACCGAGCAAGAGGTGTACCAAGTCTTGAGAAACCTAAGAATGCTATGTGCCAAGGATGCCAGATGGGTAAGATGACAAGATCAAGCTTTACAAGTAAGTCCTACACTTCTAAGGGAATTTTAGATCTTGTGCATACTGATCTTTATGGTCCTATGAAAGTTCAAAGTTATTATGCTGATAAGTATTTCATACTATTTGTGGATGATTACTCAAGGATGATGTCGGTTAAGTTTTTAAAAGAAAACTCAGAAGCTTTTCAAATGTTTAAATGGTACAAGGCAAGAGTTGAAAATGAAATAGGAAGACAACTGAAATGTCTTAGATCAGATAGAGGAGGAGAGTTCACTTCTGATGAATTTAACTTATATTTCAATGATCATGGTATAAAGAGGCAAGTATCTACACTGAGAACTCCACAACAAAATGGAATAGCTGAAAGAAGAAATAGATCTATTGGGGATTGTGCAAGAACCTTGATGATTGAAAAGAAAGTGCCACAAACATTTTGGAGAGAAGCAATAAGCACAACAGTTTACACCCTGAACCGAGTACAACTAAAGAAAGGAACTTTGAAGACACCATATGAGATCTAGTATGACAAGAAACCTAATGTAAGTTATTTTAAAATCTTTGGAAGTAGATGCTATGTTCACAAAGATGATAGATATGGAAAATTTGATCAGAAAAGGGAAGAAGGAATATTTCTAGGTTATTCTTCTAGAAGCAAAGCATTTAAATGTCTAATCAAATCATCTAACAGAATAGTAGAAAGTGCAAATGTGAAAATTGATGAATTTGCAGAAAGAAATGATGAAGGAAATTCCAAGGATCTAGAAGATTATGAAGAATTTGTCTATGTTTAACTGACAAGTCCTACCGAGAGAGCTGTTGAAGGAAATGAAGAGAATATCCAGTTATCGAGTGATGAAGAAGATCATACAAAGCCTACCGAGCCTATATTAGCCAAGTATGTCAGAAGGAATCATGCATCAAGTCAGATTATAGGAGATAAGAATGATCCCATAATGACAAGGAACAAACTAAGACAAAACACATGTCTGATATCTGAATTTGAATTGAGAGTAGTGAAAGAGGCATTTAACAGTGAAGATTGGATAAATGCTATGATAGAAGAGATTGATCAAATCAAGAAGAATGACACATGGACACTGGTCCCAAGACTAAAGGATAAAAATGTAATCGGTACAAAGCGGATTTTTAGAAACAAGTTGAATGAAAAAGGTGAGGTCATTTGAAATAAAGCAAGACTAATTTGCAAAGGATATGCTCAAGAAGAAGGAATTGATTATGGTGAGACTTTTGTACCTATTGCAAGACTTGAAGGAGTAAGAACATTGTTGGCATATGCTACTTACAAGAATTTCAAAGTATATCAAGTGGATGTCAAATCTGCATTTCTGAATGGTATATTAGAAGAAGAAGTTTTTATTGAACAACTTGAAGGATTTGTTGAAGGAGAGAATAAAGATCAGGTATGTAAACTAAACAAAGCTTTATATGGTCTAAAGCAAGCACCTAGAGCATGGTATGAGAGATTTCATTCTTATTTAATCAAGATTGATTTTATAAGAACTAGTGAAAACAACAATATGTATATGAAGAATCATGAAGACATGGGAATACTAATCTCAACCATATTTGTTGATGATATTATCTTTTGTGGTAATGACTCCTTATGCAAGAACTTTGGAAATGAAATAAGAAAAGAATTTGAGATGTCATTAATTGGTGAGATAAAGTATTTTATAGGTCTACAGATATTGCAAATGAAAGATGATATTTTCATTACTCAATCCAAGTACATAAAGGAAATCTTGAAGAAATTTGGAATGGATGATTCAAAACCAGTAAGTACTCCAATGACTACCAACTGTAAACTATCAAAGAATGATGAATCTTCATCTATTGATAAGACACTTTACCAATCTATGACTGGAAAGTTACAATATGTTGTTCACAGTAGGCCAAATATAGCACATGCAATAGGTATAGTTGCAAGATTTTTTGCAGATCCCAAGGAAACACATATGATAGCAATCAAAAGAATTTTCAGATACTTGAAAGGTACTAAGGATTATGGCTTAGTATATCAGAAAGGAAATGATTTTGATTTAAAAGTTTATACTGATGTTGATTGGGCATGCAACATTGATGACAGGAAAAGAACAAGTGGAGGAGCTTTCTTTTTAGGAGAAAGACTAGTAAGTTGGCCTAGCAAGAAACAAGGATGTGTTTCACAGTCAACAGCAAAAGCTAAATATGTTGTTGAAACATTAAACTGCACTAATATAGCATGGATCAAACAACTGTTGGAAGGCATAAATGAGAAACTTACCAAGCCTGTAACTATATTTTGGGATAATACTAGTGCCACTAACATTTCAAAGAATCTTGTTATACACTCTAAGACAAAGCACATCTCTATCAAATATCATTATCTTAGAGAATAAGTTAAAGAGAAGAAAGTGGTGTTGGATTATGTTAGCACAAAGGAACAAATAGTAGATATCTTAACCAAGCCACTGCCAAGGGACACTTTTGAGTATCTAAGAAGCAAGTTAGGGGTCCTACCCCTATCTTCTACTCACTGACCAAGTTCAGTGAAAGCATCAATTCAATGTCTCTAAGAATATCTTTTAGGAGTTGATGCTGATTTACACACTTTAGGATGTTTTCTAAAGGTGTGCAGAAAACAAACAGGGAACAAGAATTGAAGACAAAATGCTCTGACCAAGACTGAGTTGATACCGAACATCAAAGGAATTAATTCTCACAAGAAGAAGTTATGTATTAGTTTTCTTTTGGCATTGTTGTCAAAGGGGGAGAAGACTAATGTATGGGGGAGAAGACTAATGACAGGGGGAGAGCATTTCAGCAATCTGAGCAATCAATCACAACAATCCGCAACAATCCGAATCCATATCAATTAGGTCAAATCAATTGGTTTTGCCATCAATGCCAAAGGGGGAGATTGTTGGCATTTCAATAAGGATATTGAGAAGGTTGTTGATAATTATGGATATAACTAATTAAGGATGTTTACTATCTTAACAATATTATTTTGTCATTGATGTCAAGAAATTGATTTTCTGATTCAGTATGATGTTGCCATATCTTAAGAAGAATGCTTTGAAGAGAATTAAGATGTCGGTAAAAGACATAGAAAGAATGTGATGAATAAGGAGAGGAATAAGTTATTCAATGGGCAACTATTACTGAGTTAAACAATGATGAGATAATGATGTTTAGATTGTGTTGATATCCTACATATGCTATTGTTTGTAAGGTTAATACTATACTATGTTACCCTAAGGAACCTAGTCGGTAAACCCTAAGGTTATCGCTATCGGTTAACAAAGGCGGAATGTCTACCAATGAAGTTTAGTATTTACTGAATTGCAACCGAGCAATAACATAATTCATTAGATGAATACATATGATATTTAATGATGGAAGCTAATGAGCTGGATATGATTTAATGATTGATACATCGTGTATGAAGTTTTTTAAAGATCTATGGCATTGGAAGATCGATAGGAAGATCTATAGCTTAGATTGAACTGCAATACCCTAGCACAAGTTCCAAGAAATATATGCAAGTTCCAAGGCGAGGTAAAACATTTTCAGATCGAAGGATACATTGAACCTGGTCAAGATTGAAGATCTGATGGCTCAGATTGATCATGGAAAATGTGATCAAGGAGATTAAGAGGTTAGCAAATTGTTTATAAATAAGAAATTATTGATAAATAATGTATGCAGGCAAGTGTAAGCATAGGGATGCTACATAGTGATTACCGAGCATAGAAGCTTGAAGACCTATTTGAATAATAGAGTAAGAAGACCAGTAGAGGGACAAGATAAGTCCTATGATTAGATTGTATTGAGCAAATAAGAATCTACTTTAGCATTTTAGATGTGAAGTTACAGATAGATTTGTATTACTGTTATTTTGTAAGTGACAAAAAATCTCTTAACCAAGTGGACTTAATAGTCTTATATGTAAACCCTCTAGCAAGGTAACATTCTAAATGAGTGTTTGAAATCCTTTGACAAGTTCACTTCTAACAAGGTGAAGATCCTAACAGATCTGAGGGAAATCCCTTAATCGGGTCACATCTAGCAATGTGTTTGTAATCTTTAACACGATTTCCTTTTAACCAAGAATACTCTAGAAGAGTATATTTCTTAGTGGGTCTGAAATCCCAGAGTGGTTTTTCCCTATTTGGGTTTCCATGTTAAATCTGGTGTTGAGTGTGTTGTGATGTTAATTTGTTTATGAGTTTGCATGTTTTATAGTTTTTGGTTACATATATCTGTTAAAGCTACCGAGGTTGAATCTGTTGATTTCATGGAAGTTTAAGTTTGTATGATTCACCCCCCCCTCTCATCTTGTTAGCTTGGCATCTGTAATTAACAATTAGTATCAGAACTATTAGAGAGATCACTATCAAAGGTGATCCCCAACCTTTTCAATATTGCAAACTATTAGAGGGGAAGCATCTGTATCATTTCTTACTAAATATATGCTCACCAACACCTCCATCTAACACATCAAATGTTGCCTCCACTTCATCCCTACTAGATGAGAAAATCAAGATCTTGGACAATGGCTCTAGAGAATACAAATTGGAAGATGTCTTGTTAATAGACAATCTCCCTCTCTCTCCTAAGTCATTTGGCAAACCAAAAGAGCTCAAAAAGGACCCGAAACTAGTCATGCAATTCCAAAATACCACCTTCCAATGATGGGACCCACTTAATGAGGAGAGCCTTGAAGTAGATGTCTCTTCTTGGTTGTACCAAGAAGAGGATGATGATCCAGAAAAAATATCCAAAAAAATGTACCCAAAAGCATCTGCCATAGTTGAAAGAATGGGTTACAAAGGACACAGCGTAGGACCAGAAGAAAAAGGAAGAAAAGCACCCATAAATCCTATCTCCTATAGATACAATAAAGGCTTGGGGTACACCCCGGTGCCTAAGATTACTATCACTGGTGCCCCTTCTAGTCCTTCTTCGGATATCAAAAGCGCTGGTGAAGAGGAATTCCACAAAATGCCTTATGAATATGAGAAAGATATCTTCTTTGACACTTACATCAATACCATCACCCCCGTAACCCCTCCCACTTCACATGAGCTACATCTTGTCCATCCTAAACTCATTGACTCGGGCCAATGAGACAAACCCACTTTAGATATCTGCGCCAATGATAATGCTCTCATTGCCCTCCTGACGGTGCGAAACCTAGAAGATTGTAACAAAATCGAGGGTATTCAACTACATGAAAAGGGATACTTTGGTAGTCAGGTCAATGCCCTTAGCCACAAAAAAGATAATAAAAGGAAAAGACATGATTACCTAGGTGAAAACCTCCCTAAGGCACCTTTGGATGAACAAAAAATAAAAACAAAGGGCGTATCTAAAAGTGAAAACCTTAAAAAGGCACTTGACGATGAGGGATTTGACCTCCCTACCATTAGTTACCTTCCTCAGGACAAACCAAATTTGCTGATAGAAGAAACAAACAACATCAACATGGGCACCAAAGTCATTTTGAAAAATGTGCTCATTGCCAAATCCCTTACAGAAAAGGAGAAACAAGATTTCATCAACCTCCTTACAGAGGTAAAAATTAATTTTCCATAGTCCTATGTTGATATGCCAGGGTTGGATCCTACCTCGGTGGTTCACAATCTTGCTGTCCACCTAGATGCAAAACCTATAAAACAAAAACTGCGCAAAATGCACCCACATATTGCACTCCTGGTCAAGGTGGAACTCCAAAAGATGTTAGATGCAGAGATTATCAAACTAGTAGATTACGCTGAATGGGTCTCCAACATTGTACCTATCGGCAAACCTGCTGGGGGCATCTGCATCTGCACAGATTTCCAAGATCTAAATAGAGCTTGTCCTAAAGATGACTTCCCGCTCCCCAATATAGACATGATTGTGGACCTTACAGCAGGACATGAAATGCTATCGCTAATGGATGGGTTTTTTGGATATAACCAAATCAGGATACCAGATGAGGATCAGCATAAAACCGCATTCACAACACCATGGGGTACTTTCTGTTACCAGGTAATGCCTTTTGGCCTTAAAAATGTTGGAGCTACATATCAACATGCAATGACAACAATTTTTCATGACCTCTTACACAAAATTATGGAGGACTATGTGGATGATCTGCTAGGCAAATCTAAGACAAGAAAAGAGCACATCCCCATTCTAAAGTAGATCTTTGAAAGATTAAAAAAATATAAATTATGGCTGAATCCAGAAAAGTGTGTTTGGAGTCACATCGGGAAAACTACTAGGATTCAATGTTTCCCGTAGAGGCATCAAGGTTGATCCCGCAAAGGTAAAAACTATTATGGAAATGCCTCTGCCCAAAACTCTCAGACAACTACATAGTCTCCAAGGAAAACTCCAGTCTGTTAGGCGTTTCATTTCACAACTAGCAAATAAGTGCCATCCATTTGGACACCTCCTATGCAAAGACACAAAATTCAAATGGGATTGCTTATGTCAAAAGGCATTTGAGAAATTAAAAGAATATCTAGTATCACCTCCAGTTTTGATGCCACCTACCCTTGGAAAACCCCTCATTTTGTACATATGTGCTACTACAGTGGCATTGGGGGCATTACTGGTGCAAACAAATGATCAAGGGAAGGAACATCCCATTTAATACACTAGTTTAACATTGGTAGGATATGAGCTCAATTACATCCCCATTGAAAGAGCATGTTTGGCATTAGTGTTTAGCACACAGAAACTACGACACTATATGCTAAACAACAAGACAAAATTAATTACTAAAATTGATCCACTTAAATATCTCCTATCAAAAGCTTCTCTCACTGGTAGAACCACCAAATGGGTCATGCTCCTAAGTGAGTTTGACATTGAATATGTGGATAGAAATGCAATCAAGGGACAAGTCATTGTAGATCAGTTGGCTGAAGCTCCACTTCTAAGTGACCATCCTATTCTCACAGAATTACCAGATGAGTTCATTATGACTATTTCCACATCCTCCATATGACAATTATACTTTGATGGCTCTTGCACCCAAAATGGATCGAGGGCAGGAATATTATTGGTCACACCTCAAGGAGATGGCATCCCCAAATCATACAAGATAGCCTTTGCATGTACCAATAATATATCAGAATACGAGGCACTCATCACAGGTTTGTGTCTGGCTATCCACTGGAAAATAAAGGAGTTACAAGTTTATGGTGATTCTCAGCTCATTATAAAACAAGTCAATGATGAGTAATAGACAAAAGATGATAAAATCCTTCCTTACCATACCATGGTTGAAGATCTTAAGAAACATTTCACAGCAATCACATTTAATCAAATCCCACGAACAAACAACAGGGCTGCAAATGCAATGGCCACCATTGGCTCCCTCCTTCAAATGCCAGCACACAGTCAGAAGTGCGAGTTCTTGGTCAAGAAATTATTTATACCAGCATATGACCTACCAAACTCTGAAATGGTGTGTGTTCTCATTAGTCCCGAGTCCCCTTGGTATGAATAAACCTTCACTTTCCTCAAAGACAACACCATTCCCCCACATCTCACAAAAAACCAACAACAAACCTTCATCCACCAATGTGCTCATTACACCATCCTCAGAGACACCCTATTCAGAAGGCATTTTGATGGTTTCCTCCTAAGGTGTTTAGATAAACAAGAGGTGGAATGGGCATTACACGAAGTACACGAGGGTATCTGTGGGGCACACTCAAGTGGGCTCACATTGGATAAAAAGATTCTAAGAATATGATACTATTGGCCTAAAATGGAGGTAGATGCATATAATTATGTGAAGAAATGAATCCCTTGCCAGCAACATGGTGACAAAATTCATGCACCATCATAAGAATTGCAGCCATTTATAACACCATGGTCCTTCTCACAGTGGGGGCTAGATCTCATTGGGAAAATCCACCCTTCATCTTCCAATGGACATAAATTCATTATCACCACCACTGAATACTTCACCAAGTGGGTAGAGGCTATCCCTCTTACTTTCACTACTAGCAAGCAAATATCCAAATTCATCCTGAACTACCTAATCTGCCGATATGGCATCCCAAAAGTTATCATCATAGATAATGACAAACAATTTAAAAACTAGGATGTCAAAGAACTCTACCAAAAATTCAACATCCAACATCACTTCTCCACCCCATATTATCCCCAAGGAAATGGCCAAGCTGAGGCTTCTAATAAAACCTTAATCAAAATCCTCAAAAAGACAGTCAATGAAGCTGGCTGCGATTGGCACCTCCAACTCCATCCCGCTTTGTGGGCCTACTGCACCTCCATCCACACCCCCATAGGCACCACCCCTTATTCCTTGGTCTTTGGTTCTGAAGCCATCCTTCCCCTTAAGATCGAGATCCCCTCTCTAAGGGTATTGCTACAAAACATCCTACCAAAGGAAGAATACAGAATTGCCTGCTTACAAGAGATAGATTTATTAGATGAAAGGCACCTCAAGGCCTTGAACCATCTCCAAGTATATCAGAACCGCTTGCGTATGAGTTATCACAAAAAAGTTAGAACCTAAGAATTCCAAGTTGGTGATCTTGTCCTCATGCAGAATCAAAAAAATTCTACAAGAAAGAGAAAAGAAAGGCAAGTTCGAGCCTAATTGGCTTGGGCCATATGTAATCACAGCAAAATATGGATCAGGAGCTTATCAATTGGCTACTCCTGAAGGTGATCCTTTGGATGATCCAATTAATATCATGCACCTCAAAAGATTTTATGCTTAGTCCTCAGAAAGTCTTAAATTGTCAAAAAAAAAAAAGAGAAAAAGATCCTAAAAAATTAAAAAAAAAAAATGAGAAAAAGATCCTAAAAAAATCACCACTTTGGTGAAAACTTGGCAAACAGGCACCTTATGACACAAATTTAAAAAAAAAAAACCTAGAAAAAGAAAGAAAAACAATTTGTCCACCAGTGAAAACCACTTTGTGGCACTATGGACAAGTACTGGATCCACTGTTTATCAAGTCAACACTACAAATCACTCTTCATCTAATCCTCCCATTTATAGCATTCCGTCCCTCTTTCCTTCCAATAAAACATGTGTATGATGATGAGTCTTCACCTGAGTCATGAATAAGGAATGTCCCATCAAGCTAAGCTTTTATGCCTCTATGTAAGCTTCAAGAAGTCTTCAGAAACAATCCCAAGTCCATAGGTCACTCTCCAAAACCATAGAATCACTTGCCTAATCCAAAAGCCCACTTTGCCTAAGGGATGACCCCTTCCCTCACTTGGTAACCTAATCCTTCATCCTAGTTCTACTCTTGGCAAGAGCTATCATTTGGTCACAAGGAAGTGACTTGTTAGATTTTGTTAGATCTTTTCATATAGACTTGCATCCTTTTCCCTACGACTGCCACTATTTACGACTGCCTGGGTTCTTCCATATCGAGGTACATTATGATAGCTGCATACTGGGGCATATTTCATAGTATGGCATGTTTTGGATCCCTCTTGTATAAACCAGTGACCTAGTACTAGTGTTTATCAACACTTACCTTCTCATGTACAAGAGGTATCAGTGTGTTTGAGGATTTCCTTACATGAACCCACAACTTTGTATTAGTGTTTCTTAACACTTGCATTGTTGTGTGCAAGAAATTCCCATTTGTCTACAGAGTCAGTCCATGCCCTAGGTTTCTCATGGCATCTAGACTTCTATAATCAGTGGTGCAAGCTACTCAGGGAAACATCAAACTAGGTTGGCTCTCCACATTTGTTGTGCACAAAATCTCACCATCATTCCATCAAATCCTAAACTCAATATTCCCATGGAGTTCTCAATTTCCCCCACTTCCCATCTATTCCATATTGTTCTATCTAAGATCATTGTGTTATTATTGGCATATTCTCTCTTTTTATTAATTCATTCAAAACATTTACCATATAAGATTGCATCACATAAATAAAAGATACACTCATCCATATAGCATTACATTTAGACTACATCATAAATCATTCACACATGTGTATTTATACATAAAACATAAAAATCACTCATCCTGCATCCAATAACTATGTCAGTAACACATCATAAACATACATACATAAGCATCCACTCTGCATCACTAAATAGGTCAACATAGCACATCCATGATTGCATCCATATATGACATCATAAGAAAAACAAAAATAATCCATCACAATAAATGCTACACATCATCTATCACCAATCAAATCATGTATACATATATATATATATAAAAAGAGGAAAATATGCCCGAATGATACAATGACCCCTCATTGGGTCTGTTGTGGCATATATGGGCCCCCGTGAGGGCCCATCTTCCCCTGTGGTCTCACCTCTCCTATTCTTCCTTCCAAATTCTTTGCAACTGCTTCATATTCCTTCCTTGTTTATCCCTTCCACCCTGATTCTTCTTCCTCTCTTTTTTCAAGAATTTTTCATCATTTTTTTTCAAAAAAAATCTCGAGGGGGCATACACCTCCCTTGCTTTATGCTAGGGAATCCTTTTCTTCTTCTATCTTCTACACATCGCCATACACCTCACATAATTAATGCTGATTCTGATCATGTCTTATACAGGATGAATCCTTCCTAAAACCAGACATTGTGATCAGTCATGTCTTATACAAGATGAATCCTTCCTGAAACCAGACGTTGAGCTCTAATCATGTCTTACACGGGATGAATCCTTCCTGAAACCAGACGTTGTGATCAATCATGTCTTATATAGGATGAATCCTTCCTGAAACCAAACATTGCGCTCTGATCATGTCTTATACAGGATGAATCCTTCCTGAAACTAGATGTTGTGACCAATCATGTCTTATACAGGATGAATCCTTCCTGAAACTAGACACTTTGATCACCTTTGTCTTATATAGGATGAATCCTTCATAAAACTAGACTGAATCTAGACCTTATCAATTGAATCAAACAAGATTATTCTTTGAATCAATGCATCATCACACCTCAGTTCAAAGAGGGGCAAAATGTAGACACTTAAAAATAATTATTTTGAATTATTTTTAATTCCTCACATAATTAAGTATTTAATTATGTTAATTCAAATTCTCCTCAATATTAATTAAATATAATTGATATTGTCACTATGGTATGTGAGTGATTTATTTAATAAACCAATCGCTTTCTTTATTCTTCTAAAAATTAAATCCTCACAAATCTTCCTCTTGGCTAATTAATTTCAATTAATTAGTTAACCCACATGATTCCTACAAACCATCTTCTTAATTCACCATTTACCTAATAAAGTCTTCTAGAAACTCCCTAAACTCATTTAACCTTATTCTTCTAATTTTTAATTCCCTCCACTCATTCTCTCTCCTAGTCAAATCCACCTACAAATCCTAATTCCACCTAACATTTCCTCTACTCCCCCTCCCAATGAGTTGCTAATGGCTAATCATCATGACTAGCCACGAAGTCAACTCCTTGTCCCTTCCATCCAACCACTAGCTTTTAATGCTCTTTTCCTAGATGAATGTGAGATCTTCAAAATCTCACAATCCTCTAGGCATCTCCTCTCCCAAGGAATTTTTAATTCCTTCTTATTCCTCCAATCCCTATGATTATCCCTTTTTGGAGAATTTTAAATTCCTCCTCCCCATTCTTCAAGGAATGTCACATCCCTTGCTCCTCTCAAGGTACATTGGGAAGTCTTCCCAATGCACTTTTCTCTTCTCAAGGTATCTTGGGAGGTCTCCCCAATGTACCTTGAGGAGTGTGGAGACAAGAAATGTTTTTAAGCCATATCTCTTGGTCTGCACACCCTCTCTTAGGCCTTGTTTGAGCTCACAAGCAATCCTAGCCCTTCATCTTGAATCCATCCTAGCCGTCCATTCTTCCTCTCCTCTTCCTATAAATTGAAGACTCCATCCCTCCATTCATCATCTCCAAGTTTAGCAATCTTATGTTGTCCTTTTGAGCCTAGAAAAAACCATTTTATCATCCTTATCATGTCAAAAGCATCCTACATCCACACTTAATCATCTCATCTCCATCATCTTCCAAGATCCATCTCATTTGTGCACAACATTGGAGAGCCATCCACATCAAGCAAGTAAAAGGATCACATCAAGTAGAGCATCACCAAGGGGCACCTTCACTTCACCAAGCTCAATCCGAAGGAGAAGGTAAAATAGAAAGGTGAAATGCTCTCTTCATGATATTTTAGCATTTTTTATGTTTATTTCATTATGTTTTGATCATTTTCCTTTCTATTCTATTTTCACCTCTTCAATTAGTACCAAGGATCAAACTAGTAAGAGTTTTCACTGTAGTTTGAATAACATCTTCCTCCTTTTTCCTCTTTATCACTTGTTGTCACTCTTGGGCAAGCTTAATACTTTGTAGTAGCTCCAGTTCATTTGTAGTTTGGAGGTCAATGGGACTGGTAATGTTAGCTGATTTAGCTTGACTACCAGTTGTCCTTGGGGTCTCCACCTATGCGCTCTTTGCCGCTTCCTCCTTGTCCTTGGATTTGTGCCTTTCTTCTTCTACCTTCTTTTACTCCTCTGCTTCTTTCTTTCTTTTCTCTTCTTCCTCATTTCTCTCTTCTTCTTTCTGCTTTTCTTCTTCTTTATCCTTCTTCTTCTTCTCCTCTTCCTTCTTCCTCTTCTCCTCTTCTTTTCTTGTTTCCTCTTACTGTTTCTTTTTCTCTTTGTCTTTCTTCTTCAGTTTCTCCTGTTTCTTATTCTCCTCTTCTTTTCTTTTCTCTTCCTCTTTTCTCTTCTCCTCCTCTTTTCTCTTCTCCTTTTCCTATTGCTTCTTCTCTTCTTCTACCTATTTCACCTATCCTACCATTTCTGTTGGTGTATCCGGAGTAACATTTTCACCGTTTAAGGCATCAACATCAATAGGGTCCATTTGCTCAGTGACCTGTTCTCCTTCACTGTTATACACCTCATCCAGTTTTCTAGTTTTTGGTTCTTGCTCAACCTTCTTGTTGGCTTCGGCCACTTGGTGCAACTTCAAAGTAGCTTTGGCATGCGAGTGGGTATCATTTACAACTTTAGGGACTTTCCCTTCTAGCAACAAGAGTCTTCTTCTTCTCATGAAGGAGAGGCCTTTATAATTTTCCATAACTACATATAATTCTGAATTAGACACATCCGAAAAATATTGTGCAAATATTTTCTCTCTTATTTCATGTTCCTTTTCTATGGAAATGCACCATTTGTTGTCTAAGGAATTGTATAAGGAATCCACTATCACAGATTTAATTTATGATGGCGAACCATCATTAATACATAAATAATGAATAATTTCCTATTCAACTTCCTCTTTCTCATTGTCATTGAAATCATCAAAATAATCTACTAAATCGCTCAGAACTTTTCTCCTAATATTCTTAATAGTTCTTTAACAATGTGTCAAAGGTTTGTAGGAGGAAATATCAATATTTACCGGTGCTGATGTTGCCGGTTCACTGTTGGTTGTCTTTGTCTTCTTCCTCGTTTTCCTAGTCTTCTTAGGTTGTTCTTCAGATTTTGTGTCCTTTGAGCCGGGTGTGTTGCCTTTTGTCTTCCGCTTTCTCTCAAATACTTTGGCAGGTGCAACTTTTGGTTTCTTATTTGCTGGTGACTGCTTGGTCACTTTAGGACTTGCTGAAGTAACCGGTGCCGATACTGATGGCACTACCTTTCCCTTCTTTACTGAAGGTTCTTCAACTGGTGTAACCCTTTCTAGATAGGTGTTGGTTCTCTTCTTCTTAGGATCAAGTAGTGAGGCAAGTAGGGTAGAAGCATACCCATCTAGCATGTCATACATCACCTCATATCCCATGGGCTCCACTTCTTCCTTTCGGGGCTCAACCGCCTCCATTATGCACTCATCTACTTTGATGATAAAGAAGATATCTTCTTCGTACTTCTTGACAATATCACCTGATATTCTCACCCTTTGGCTCATCTTGCATCTGAACTCATCAAAGTATTTGTTCAATACTTTAGGATAACCAGTTCCAATTGCTTGAAGACTTTCTCTGATTTTCTTTGTAACCGGTTGGTCAACAAACCACTAAATATCACTGACTCCTGGAAAGTAGCCTTGGAAGTAGAAGAACAATTCGACCAATAGTTATCCAAATTTAAATTTCAAGGCATTGTCTTGTTTAATTGACTTCAGGTTCACTAGAAGTTGCCTTTGCATACAGGTGCATAGATCAAATGAGGCATCTTCTTTGATCATCTTGTAGGCAACATTTACCACTACTGCAGAGATAGAGTTGATCCTGCTAGCATAGAATGTCTGGTAACCTATCACCATGCATGAATACTTGACAAGATTGTCCTTGATGGTATTGCTGGTCATTCCCCATTGGTCCCTCACAGAATGGTTGAGCTTGGTCATTTCGGTCTTGATGACCTTCCTTAGGGCTGACACTTCTCCAATGTTATAGAAATCAGTGACGACATGAATCACTTTTTGTGTGATGTTGTGTGTCCAATCTAAATACATTTTGTCACCATGCACTCTTCTTAGAATGATGTAGATGTGATCATCTGTAAATTCTTCAAGGAAATAGACCACATTGTGAAGCTTCTTCTTTTCCAAGATGCTGAATTCTAGTTTGATGTTCTTGTCCTTACCATAGAATAAGCTTAACTGAGAATGGATCACTAGAGATCCTAGGTCTTCAATTTTACAGTCAATATAATCTAAAATACCTTCTTCAACTATAACATCGGCCGGTATTTGGGATAGGGCATTATATTTTGCCTTTGGTTGGATGAAATCTGTTGAATCAATGGGTGCACTAGAACTAGAGTGCGATGCAAAAGCCATGATAAACAGAAAAACTCAAAAAATACCTTCACAAGTTGAGATTTAGGGCTTTCAAATTTTGCTTCACCACACACTACTTCGGTTGCTAGACTACTAATTGGTGTTCTACACTTGACCGATTGATACTATCTTTTGATTCTTCTTCACGGTTTTGAAATCTCTCTGAATTGCAAGACAATTTGCTTTTTGTTGCTCTACACTTGAAAACATCTTCACTTGCAAACTGATAAGTGAAAATGAATTGAAAATCTCATTTAAACGAATTCTCCACATACCATAATAAATGCTCCACCATTAGGGCATAAACCCTAATTTTCCTTTTACCGTTTTCGGTCTTCTGCCAATTGATAGGTATCATATACTGGTTAAGGTCTTTTATTGGTGTAAACTGGGGGTTCAAAAAATTTCACCGATTTGTTTCCCCCTAAAATTTTTTGTATCTTAGTTTGCCGGTTCAGAGATTTCCACACTAGGTGTAGAAACTGGTTCTTCTTGAATCACTTCTTTTGGCTTCTTTTTCCATGTTTTCTTCATATCCACTTGAACAGTTTCAACATCAATCTTTCCTTCTGAAGTGTCCAGTATATCATCTGATATATTTTTTCTCATTCTATAGAATCTTATTGTGTGACCCTTTTTGTTGCAATGATAGAAAACCATTCCAGGTGCTCTCCAAGGTCGTTTATTCATGTTTCCATTCATCCTTCTACATGTTACAGTAGTGTGACCACTACCATGACAAATCAAATAGGTTACCCTCCATCTGGTTGCCGCTTGATCACCACCACTACCTGGCTGATGATTATAGGTATCAAACTGGTTTGGATTCCGGTTCCCAGAGGGTTCAGGAAAAATTCCTTGACTCCTTTGAGGATACCTTCTGGTGTTGTGTATGACAAACCTACATTCAAATGCTCTATGCCCAAACTTTTTGCACGCATAACAATTTCCATTGAATCTATTGGATCTAGGCTTATTGTTTAGAAAGTAAGGAAAGTTATTGTAAGCCTTATTTCTACATACATTAGTAGTATGTCCTTCCTTGAGACAATTGAAGCAAACAAGTTTGAAATTTTTCTTGCCTTTATCCTTTGGTGTCAGTTGCTTCTTTGATGCTACATCTTTTGCTCCATAGGTCTCACCTTCCTCATATTCAGAGAAACCAAGTCAATTAGTATTCTTTACCAATTTAGCTTATTCAAGTGTTAGCTCTATCTTAGCAGCACTCTGATTGAATTTGGCAAGTATCTCCTTTGATTCAATGAGTTCCTTGGTAATAGAAGCATTGGACTCCTTCAAGGTTGCATTCTCAGAAATAGCCATGTTTAGTTCACCTTGCATTTCCTCTTTTTCCACTTTACTCTCTTGGAGATGAGTGGTAAGTGCACTGATTTCTTGCTTCAGCTTGGAGATCTCATGATCTTTGTCTTTTACCAGATCTTTTGTTTTTATCCATTTCTCAAGCTCTTGACACATCCTGATAGTCAGTCCTTCAAGTTCCCTTCTTAGGTTGGCATTAGACTCATTCAATTTTTCAACTTCTTCAACTAGGGCTTCCATGTCTGCTTCATCAGAGGAACTGTTTTTAGTTAGTTCCATCAACTTCTCAGCATGCTCTCTTCTTTTTTCCAGAGAGGCCTTATACTTGACTTTGAGTTTATCATAGGATTTCTCAGTCTGAGTGAGCTGATGAGTAAGTTCCCTCATAGTGTATTCCCCCATATTTCTTTTCAAGTGGTTAAACTTATAGAAAGGTGGCTCTGATACCAACTAATGAATACTAAGAGGGGGGGTGAATTAGTATACCAAAAATTACTGAACTCAAACACTTAAACAGTTTAGCAGTAAACTGGTATAACAGTTTTACTAACAAACTGGTTAACACAAATGCAAACCAACCAGCAAATAAGGCACACCCACAGAAGCTCAATCACCATAACACAAGAGATTTTGACATGGAAACCCAAATGGGAAAAACCACGGTAAGTTGAAACTCACAAGTAATTATCTGCAGAATAGTAACCAGACCGGTTAAGGTCATACAATATTCTTCACGAGAATAGATCCTGTCAGGAATCTCAATCTCTGTTAGGAGACAAGTCTAATTAAAGACTACCTTGTGAGAGGATTTCAGATCCACAGTTGTGAACCACCTTGTTAGAGGATTTACAAAGCCTTTTCCAAGCCTACCTAGTTAAGAATTTCAGACTTGTTGAAGATGTGAGTAATCAACAAGTGAGTGATCTAAATACTAGCACAGTATGTTTTTTTAGATCCTTGATAGCTCATTGTTAATGCATTTCAGCATTACTTCAGTCTTCAAAAACTCCACACTCTTTTTCTTCACATAGACCTATTCTTCTTATGTGATTGCACATGCAAAAACCTCACCAACCTTCATCATCTAAAACCCTAGACATTATGTCCTTAAAAAGGAATTTGATTTCATGTCAGTCCAATAGGATTACATTGCAAGTTCCTAGGTTCATTGCATCTAGACACATTTGGTAACATGATACAAAATCACCATCAAAGTGTCGGTGGATGGTAACTCATCACAAAAAATATCGGTTGGTAACTCATCATAGAGTATTACCGGTTCATACAACTTTACCGATTACTAGTTTGCAAAAATGAAGACTAGGAAAATGATAACTACCGCTTTAGTTTCTTCACTCCACTTGAGATCCTTGAACCACTTGAGATCGGTAAATAGTTTCTACAAAACTTCGATAGCCTAAAGACTATAATTCATAATATCGGTTTGGAATAAATAACGATTGGGCATAGCTCATACATAGAAAGTGATCTCAAAGCAAGTGTGTGTCCTTCAATGACAATCACAACATAATCATCAAAAATGCCAACAATAGTACTTACCGATATAGAGTTTTCCATACCAAATTTCTTTAGAAGTTCTTTGAAGTACTTTGATTGATTTATGAATATTCCTTTATCAGTCTATGAAATTTGCAATCCTAAAAAGAATTTTATCTCCCCAATCATACACATTTCAAATTCTTCCAACATCTTATTAGAAAAGTCTTTAGACAATCCTTCCTCTCCTCCAAAAATGATATTATCAACAAAAACTTCAATAACCAAGATGTCATCATTAGTCACGTTGTAGTATAAGTTGTTGTCATCATTACCTTTAGTGTAACCAAGCTTCAAAAGATATTTGTCCAATCTATCATACCAAGCTCTAGGAGCTTGCTTCAATCCATATAAAGCTTTCCTTAACTTGCAAACCATATCTTTGTCATTTGTCAAAGAAAATCCATTAGGTTGTTCAATGTAAACTTCCTCTTCAAGATCACCATTCAAAAATGCACATATAACATCCATTTGATATACTTTATAGTTCTTGTGTGCTGCAAAAGCTAAGAATAATCTGGTTGCCTCAATTCTAGCTACCAGTGAAAAGGTTTCATTGTAATCATTTCCTTCTTTCTGTGAATATCCCTTACACACTAATCTTTCTTTGTTTATGATTACCTTACCATCTTCATTAAGTTTATTTCTGAATACCCATTTAGCTCTAATTACATTTTTGTTTTTTTAGGCCGGGGAACCAATGTCCATGTGTTATTCTTTTCAATTTGTTCTAATTCATCTTCCATAGACTTAATCCAATGTTTATCTTCACATGCCTCATTAATAGTTGTTGGTTCAATTTTATAAATTAGACATACCTCTTCATTTGTCTGTCTTCCTCTAGTCACAACACCTTGATACTTATTCTGAATTATCTGACTTTCAGAGTGATTCAATCTTACATACCTAGGTGTATTCACTTGCAGTTGTTCTCCACTCACTATGGAATTATACATTGATGTCGGTGTGACTGGATCAACATTTTGTATTGGTGTACTTATTGTAGGTTCATTTGTGATTATCTCAACTGCTAGTTCAGAGTCCATAGACCTTGAATTACCTCTAAACTATTCATCAATCTTCTCATTTGCACTCTCAATGATTTTCTACATTCTCTTTTTAAAACATCTATATGCCTTGCTCTTAGATGAATAACCAAGAAATATTCCTTCATCACTTCTAGGATCAAATTTGCCAATGTAATCATCTTTCCTAATATAACATTTGCTTCCAAATATTCTGAAATATTTAAGAGTAGGAGTATTACCAAACCATAGTTCATGAGGGGTCTTACTGGTTTCACCTTTAATGTGAACTCTGTTGAATGTGTAAATAGCTATATTGACTACTTCTCTACAATACACATGAGGTAGGCTTGCTTATGATATCATGTTTCTAGCTACATCCAAAATAGTTATGTTCTTCCTTTCCATAATTCCATTTTGTTGGGGTGTCCGAAGTGCTGATAATTGTCTTCTGATTCCATTCACTTCACAAAATGTATTAAATTCCTTAGATGTGAATTCACCTCCTTGATTTGATCTCACACATTTGATTTTCTTAGTAGTTTCATTCTCTACCATTACCTTGAATATTTTGAATTTTTCAAAAGCTTATGATTTATCCTTGAGAAAAGTAACCCAACACATTCTAGAATAATCATCAATGATTAGCATAAAATATCTATCTCCTTGTAAACTTCTAGTTCTTGCTGGACCACATAAATCAGTATGAATTAAGCTAAGAACATTATTAAATTTTTCTGGAATACTTTTAAAAGTTGCTCTAACTTGCTTTCCAAATTGACATTCCTTACATACCGGATTGTGAGATTTAACAATCTTAGGTAAATCCCTCGCCGCCTTAGCTGTATTGATTTTCACAAAGCAATAAAAATTTACGTGATAAAGTCTTTTATGCCATAACCAACTTTCATCAATATGTCCAATTAAGCATGTCTTCTCATTGTTATTCAAATGATAGATATTACCTCTAGTCTGATTACAAGTTCCAATTTTCAAACTAGTTCTATTCATGATTTTACATTTACCATTCTTGAATTGTAACTAAAATCCTTTTTCAACTAATTGACCAACACTCAAAAGATTATGTTTCAAACCTTCAATATAATAAACGTTGTCAGTATTGTGCTTACCATCAAAAGATATAGTGCCTTTTCCTTTGATCAAACAATATTTTTCATCCCCAAATCTTACTAGACCTCCATTGTATTCCTAAAAGGTTAAGAATTTACTTTTATCACCAGTCATATGATTTGAACATCCAAAATCAATGACCCATTCAATGTTTTCTTCAATTTTAGCTGCTAGGGCCTGCTCTACCGATTGAATAGTAGGTGTCGGTTGAACTTATATTATTGCAACAAAAGCCCATCCATTGTCTATCGGTTCCTCATCATAATCATCACTAACTCCTTCATCACATGATTTGTCTCTATTCTTCTTAAATCTGTATCTCTAACATTCAGGGTTAGGCTTATATGTTCTTTTAGCTTCTTCTTTCAATTGTGCATATCTATCAGGACACCTAGTTTCCATATGACCAATTTTATTGTAGTTAAAACATTTAAATGGTGCTTTACCTTCATACTTACTTCCAACTGAACCTTTAGGCATTTTCCTTGCAAATAGTGCTTCAAGCTCTTCAAGTTCTTCATTCTCTCTTTTGATTGCTTCATTTTCTCTAGCATACAGTGCTTTCCAATCATATTTTTCAGATGATGATGATGATTCTACAGATGATGAAGCTTTGAAAACTAAATCTATCTTAATTGTAGCAATAGGACCAAATTCCTCAAGTACAAAAGCTGAAAGTTTTCCAACCAAAGTATGTCTAGATATTGATGTATTAGGCATTGTTCTCAATTCTAGTAGTTACTTTCATTTTGTATGCTTGTGGCAATGCTCTTAAAACTTTAGAATAAATTTCATCTTCACTTAAGGATCCTCTAGAACATTGTATACCCAAAACAATTTCATTAACTATTTCCATAAAAGCAGAAATCCTTTCATCTTCTTCCATTTTCAGATTTTCATACTTGACTCGGAAGCATTCTAGTTTTGCAATTTTGATTGTGGTATCATCTTCATTATATGTCTCCAATTTATCCCAAATAGCTTTAGCAGTAGATCGGTTTGATAATCCCATGATTTGCTGATCTGACAAATGCACTCAAAAGTGCTTCTCTTGCTTTGCAACCATTCTCTTGATCTATAGCCAAGGTTGGTGGATTAGGTTGACTCTGTGTAGGACCAACATAGCCATTCTTTGTAACATCCCATATGTCCTTTCCAATGCAATTCAGAAGTGTCTCCATTCTGTTCTTCCATATACCATAGTTAGTTACATCAAGCTTTGGATTGTCCTTCCTGAAATAGGTAGTTCCCATAGAATCTCCTCAAGCTATTAAACTTTTGGAAAAAGAGGACTTAGCTTTGATACCAATTGTTAGGACCCTGAGGCAACTGAGAGGTGGTTTGAATTAGTTGTCTATTAATTTCAACCCAAATATAACTTAACCAAACTTAGTGCATAATACCAGTAAACCAAACTTAATGCTGGTAGATAGTTTAATAGTTAATAACATTGTAGGTAAAGTTTAATGCATGAAACAGAAAGACAAATAACATCCACAACACATAACACAGATATTTGTATGTGGAAACCCTGTAAGGGGAAAAACCACGGTGGAAAACCTTACCCAAAATTAGATGATACTACTGTAGATAGTATGTGTGTACAAATGGGGTCTGCACATGCAAAAAGGCCAACTGCCTAGAGCTCACTGCTCAATCAAAAAATGGGAGTCACACTGACTACAATTGGATGGTTAAATCCAATGATGATGTACTACTCAAAATAGCATCTTCATATGTTGGATTCAGTACCAGTTAAGCTCTGATTTTCTTATTCATACCTTCCTTGAATCTTCAAGTGATATCTTGCGTGTATAGCTCTGCTCATATTTGCATATACCTTATTATATTCCTTTTCACACCTTCTGTATGTAATCTCACAAATGAGATCTTACATATATACCAAAACCTAAGACCAAATGTGTAGGTCAGCTCACTAAGAATATTACAATTAAATCAATTACAAATGAATCAATATGCGATGCATCATGTTGGCTCAATGCGTTTATAATAATAACCAATCAATAAAACATCTTCATAACATTTCATGCTGATCTGGAATAGATAATGCTTGCCAGTCCATAACCTAGACCTATTTGTTGGTAACAACAAATATGCAAACTCGATTAGACCAATAACCAAATCACCAAAACCAAGTGTCCAAAATGATGTCTTCTACTTAACCAAGTAATCTCTAGATGATAACAAATCATCCTCACTGTTGGTGAACAATATAACCTACCGGTGAACCAGATACTGGTGACTATGCATAAGTCACTAAACATGCCAGTGAACATAACCAAAAGATCTTGAGTTCACAAGTGTTGACAAGTGTTGATATCAATGACAAAACCAATGCAACACATCCATAATACCAACAGTGAATACAATAGTTGACACTTTCAATAGAGTTCACACCAAAGGTAATACCCCTTATGAACTATGGTTTAGTAATACTCCTACTCTTAAATACTTCAGAATATTTGGAAGGAATTGCTATATTAGAAGAAATGAGTATGCTGGTAAATTTGATCCTAGAAGTGATGAAGGAATATTTCTTGGTTATTCATCTAAGTGCAAGGCATATAGATGTTTTAATAAAAGATTGCAGAAAATCATTGAGAGTGCAAATGTGAAGAGAGATGAACAATTTAGAGGAAATTCAAGGTCTGTAGATTTTGAACCAATAGTTGAGATGATCATAAATGAACCAATACAGAGTGCACCAGTACAAAATGTGGATCCAGTCACATCAACATCATCAGAGAATTCAACAGTGACTAAACAACAACAACAAGTGAATAAACCCAAGTATGTAAGACTGAATCACTCTTAAAGTCAGATAGTTGGGAATAAGTATCAAGGTGTTATGATAAGAGGAAGACTTCCAAATGAAGTGGTATGTTTAATTTCTCCAATTGAACCAGCATCTATTATTGAGGCATGTGAAGATAAACATAGGATTAAAGCAATGGAAGATGAACTAGAACAAATTAAAAAGAATAATACATGGACATTAGTTCCCCGGCCTAAAGAAAAAAATGTAATTGGAACTAAATGGGTATTTAGAAATAAAATTAATGAAGATGGTAAGGTAATCAGAAATAAAGAAAGATTAGTGTGTAAAGGATATTCACAGAAAGATGGAATTGATTACAATGAAACCTTTGCACCGGAAGCTAGAATTGAGGTAGTCAGATTATTTATTGCATTTGTAGCACATAAGAACTATAAAGTATATTAGATGGATGTAAAATGTGCATTTCTGAATGGTGATCTTGAAGAGGAAGTTTACATTAGACAACTTGATGGATTTTCATTGACAAATAATGAAGATATGGTTTGCAGATTAAGGAAATATTTGTATGGATTGAAGCAAGATTCTAGAGCTTGGTATGCTAGATTGGACAAATATCTATTGAAGCTTGGTTACACTAAAGGTAATGCTGACAAAAAATTATATCTCAAAGTGACTAATGATGACATCTTGGTTATTGAAGTTTTTGTTGATGATATCATTTTTGGAGGAGAAGATGGATTGTGTAAAGACTTTGGTAATAAGATGCAGGAAGAATTTGAAATGTCTATGGTTGGGGAGATAAAATTATTTTTAGGATTGTAGATTTCACAGATCGATAAAGGTATATTCGTATGTCAAACAAAATACTTGAAGGAACTACTAAAGAAATTTGGTATGGAAAAATATAAACCGATAAGTACTCCTATGACTACAACTGATAAATTGATATTCAACGATGATTTGACTCCTATTAATCTGACAAGATACAAATCAATGATTGGAGGTTTACTATATTTGACACAAACAAGACCTGATATAATGAATATAGTATATATTGTTTCAATATTTTAGAGTAATCCTAAAGAAAATCATGAATTAGCAGTGAAAGGGATTTTCCGATATCTACAAGGCACAACAAATCTTGCTTTATGGTATCATAAAGATGAAAATTTTGATTTATGTGCATACATCAATGCAAATTGGGCAGGAGATGTAGATGACAAAAAGAGCACCACTAGTGGAGCATTCTTTTTTGGTAGCAGATTGATTTCATCATTGAGCAAGAAGCAGAGTTGTACATCATTATCAACAACAAAATCAAAATATGTTGCAACAACAACTATTTGTACTCAAGTATTATGGATTAAGCAAATGTTGAAGGACATAAAGGTAAAATAAAAAGAACCTATAATCATTTATTGTGATAATTCAACAGCAATTGATATATCAAAGAATTTGATATTTCACTCTAAAACTAAACATGTTTCTATCAAATATAATTTTCTCAAAGAGAATGTTGAAGCAAAAGAAGTAAGATTGGTTTATGTGAATACTAAAGAACAAATTGCAGATATCTTTACTAAGCCTTTGCCTAAGGAAACCTTTGCATATCTCAGAGAGAAGCTTGGGGTAATACCCTCACTAGTAGAGACTTAGACATCTAAAGATTGGAATCAAATCGGCACAAATTAACACAAAAACCTTTTTCTGGCTTTGATGGAGGAGAGCTACTTCTTAGGGGGAGTAGTTGGTTATAACAATTGGCTATTTTAATTTGTTATATGAGTTAGTTGTATGTTTTGGTATTTGTATTTCTTTATAATTTTATGTCAAAGGGGGAGATATATCTATGGAAAAAGTTTGTATTTAGGAAACATTATCCCAGTGGGAGAGATATATACTCTTTGCATTTTGATTTTGATTTCTGGTATTGATTTATTCTGGAGATTGTTGGTTTTTGGTTTTTGGCATTCTGTTTTTGGCACTTAGATGTTTTTTCATCTAGTGTTGCCATCAATGCCAAATGGGGAGATTGTTGGTATTATGGATGTGTTGCATTAGTTTTGTCTGATGTCAACACTTATCCTTCTAGAGATCTATGGTTATGTTGAACATGCACATTGTGTTCACTGGCATGTTCAATGACTTATGCACAGTCACTGGTATATTGTTCACCGCTAGGTTATATTGTTCATTGGCACTGATGATGACTTGTTATCATCTGTAGATCACTTTTTTATGTCGAAGACATGATTTGGATACTTGGTTTTGGTGTTTTGGTTATTGGTCTAATCGGGTTGACATATTTGTTGTTACCGACAAATTGGTCTAGGTTATGGACCAATATGGATTATTTATTCTAGATCAGTATGACATGTTATGGAGATGATTTATTGATTGGATATTGTTGTAAATGTATTAAGCTGACATGATGGACCACATCTTGACTTATTTCTAATTGATTTAATTGTAATATTCTTAGTGAGGTGACCTACACATTTGGTCTTAGGTTTTGGTATATGTAAGATCTCATTTTTGAGGTGGTAAGAAGTGATGGTATATTGTATGTAAGGTTATGGTATTATAACATGGTATGTGTGAATATTGAAGATCATATGAGTAGATCATAGAGAAAGTTCAAGGAAGGTTTGAAGGTAATTATCAAAGATGAACCATTACTGAATGCAACATTAGAGATGCTACTTTGAGTAGTACATTATCATTGGATTTAACCATCCAATTGTAGTCAGTGTGACTCATATTTTGTGATTGAGCAGTGAGCTCCAGGCAGTTGGCCTTTCTACATGTGCAAACCCCATTTGTATACACATACTATCTGCAGTAGTATCATTTGATTGTGGGTAAGGTTGCCCACCATGGTTTTTCCCCTTACAGGGTTTCCACATTAAAATCTTTGTGTTATGAGTTGTGGATGTTGTTTCTCTTTCTATTTTATGCATTAAGTTTCTCTAATATTAATATTAATTGCTAATCTGTCAACCGCCATTAAGTTTGGATTACTGGTATTATGCATTAAGTATGATTAAGCTATATTTGGGTTAAAATTAATAGACAACTGATTCACTCCCCTCTTAGTTGCCTCCCAGGTCCTAATAATAAGAGATATCATTCACAGGGGGAGTTGTGATCCAGAATTTCATTGTCATATCATGTCGGGGAGATTATTGGTTGTTTGGCATTTCTTGGCACTTTGATTTTTTTCATATCTAGTATTGCCATGAATGCCAAAGGGGGAGATTGTTGTAAATTTGGAGGAATTAATTATGATGTGTTGTCATTGATGTCAACACTAGTTGTTTTGGTTTTTTACTAGTACTGATAGGATCAAGTAGGTTCTGGTAGTCTGGTTGGTTTCTGGTAGTTTGATTGGATCATGATCCAATATGATCCCGCATGCTTTGATTCATGGAATTGGTTTGGATTGGTCATTCATGGATTCCTGATGCATATCACGATCAGTTGGTTTGGGATCTGATGACTCAAAGGCTATCATTCACTCTGTAATCCTTTTTGGTTACTGGTAAGGGTTTTACTGGCAGAGCTTTATTCAAGATCTTTTGATGGATTTATTAGATGGTTTTCAAGATGTTGATGCATGTCTGGTTCATGTTCCTAATGATCAGTGGTGATGGTTTTGGTTTATGGCAACCTATTTTGAGTCATGTCCTATCAAGGTTATGGACCTATTTGTGTAACATGTTGGAGGATGATCCCGATGCGTTACCGACAGGATTTAATGATTGGTTTGAATTGTTTTCAGTCCAAGCTGACATGGTTGATTATTGGATTGCATGTTCATATAATGTATTCATTATATTATCTTTTATGTGGCTAACTTACTTATTTAGGTCTCGGGGATGGTATAAATACTTATTGTAAGATCTCTTTGTAGATCATGGTTAATGGTTATGGGTTTATGTGATTGTTTATGTGCGAATAACATTGTAATCATATGTAGTGGTTCTGGTCGATCATAGGTGATCGAATTGGGTTTGTGAGGACTTATTCCTCTAGTATTGAACTTAACTACAACATTACTTAGGCATAGGAGATGTTATCATCACAATTCATTCTTCTTTCCAGCTTGTAGTCTAGATTTATTTTGTATCCACTGAGGCTCCTTTTGTGATGAGCAGTAAGCTCTAGGATGTTGGTCTTCCTACAAGTGCAAGCCCCTCATTTTGTAATCACATACTAAAAAAGTATTATTTGACTGTGGGTAGGCTTCCCAACATGGTTTTTCCCTTTAACGAGTTTTCCACATACAAATATTGTTGTCATGTGCTTTTGGATGGATGGTAACTATTCTGTGATTTGTGTTTATGCTTAATTGTTATATCTGCTATTCCAGTATTCAATTTATACATTTTGATATTGAGCATTGGTGTTCTGGTAATAAAGTTTCAAATGCTTAAAGTTCTATAATTTATTAACAACTGATTCACTCCCCTTCTCAGTTTTCATCTAGTTATCTGAACTATCTAACATTCTCATCTTCACCCATCTACAACTTATCATACTTTCCTTTGCAAATCTCTAATTTATCTACTTTGACATGTTTATCTCCTTCATACAAGGTTTCCAGCTTCTCTCAAATCTAATGTGTAGTCTGTAGTCCCATCACATTAGTCATCTTAGAATCAATCATGTCACTCAGAAAGGTTTCTTGTGCTCTTATGTCATATTTCACTTCCTTGATCTCATCAGGGGTAGATGCACCATTTGGAGGAACAATGTATACATTCTTTGTAATTTGCCAATAATCTCCTCCAAGACATTTTAGAAGAACTTCCATCTGGTCCTTCCATATAGTATAATTTCTTCCATCAAATCTCAGGCTCTCCTTCTTGAATACATAGGTTGTCATCCCAGATCTCCTCAAGCGGTCAAGCTTCTTTTGGAGGATATAGCTCAATATTTTGATATGAATGACATAAAATGGACCCAAATCAAATGCTCAAATACACAACACCATCAAAATCATCTCTAGGATCAGCTGCAACATGCTACACCACCAAATAGGTCACACATCATAAAGGACACCACCAGATCAACAAAATCACCTATACCAGACACAATGATTAGTGTAGACCATAAAATCAAATAGGACACAATTAGGAAATATTAGCAAGCATGTTAGAAGCATCCATAATAGTGGCACCAACACCACTTATCAAATCTTTATCTATCAACATCTAAAACTTAGGAATATTCAAACAATAACAACTGCCACATGGAGAGATAACCTATGAAGCACCAAATAATGAGCCATCTAAAATGAAGATACACATAAACATCCCAAACAATCTCCCAAAACCACAACTCAAGGTCTGATCACACTAGAGCATACTATAGGAAATATCAAACTCTCTAAAATACTGATTAGAAGAACCAAACTATATACCGTATCAAATGATATGATCAAGAAAACTCTTGAATCACTACAACCAATAAGGAATGACATAAGGATACTAGAAATACTTCATTACTAAACCACAAACCAAATAAATGAATTAAATCAATTCTCTGCAACCACCGAAGAAACAAATTATAGGAATATGTTGACATTAATGACAACAACAATATCCAACAACTTCTAACTCTACAAAGACCACACAAATTAGTATGCACAAGATCCAACAATCTATTTAAAAAATTCTCTTTACTTTTGAAAGTAACTCTAGTTTTCTTCCCTAATTCACATTATTTACATATAGGGTTAGTAGGTTTCATCAACTTTGGAAGATCTCTTACTACCTAAGTAGAACCTATTTTAACTGTGCTATCAAAATTCGCATGGAAAATCCTTCTATACCACAACCAACTTACATCAATCTAATAAATCAAACAACTTTTACCAATTGTAGCATTATAAAATTGTGACCCTTCCAATCTTTGACCACATTAGGGTCTTCACATTGGTGATCGAATCCCCAAGTCTAATCGGAGACCTGAGACTTGCTCAACTCCTAAAAATTGCACTTTCTTGCACTATGCATTGTCTAAAACCTACTTTATGTCTTAGATAAGGGCAAGATATGGGCGTGGCACCCCTATCCCCCCTAAGATAGGGGGTGGTGCCCCTATCCTCCTAGGAAAGGGGCGTGATGCCCCTGTCCCTACCCTATTTTAGCCCCCCTCCACTTAAACTTTTTATTAGGCTTTTCAATTTTGAAGCGGGAAAAGTTCCCCTATATCGGCCTATGACAAAAAATCAGTCCAATAACCCTAATTGATGAATATATGAGAAGCATTTACCCTCAAAAAATTCAAACAATCAAGCATTCAAGAGAATTCAAGTATGCTTTCAAGCATTGAGCATTTCAAGCCTCCTTTCAAGGCAAGGTGTTGCATTCGAGTCAAGGATTCAACCATTGTGGAGGAGATATCTTTCAACATTCAATTCCACACAAGCAATTCTATCTACATTCCAATTGCATCCTCCCTTGAGGTGAATTTTATTTCAGTCATTTATTTACATTTACTTGCAAGTACTATTTTTTATATCATTTGGTTAATTCCAAAATTGGGGTTTGACCTGAAGGCAAAACCCCAATCCCAACACCCTTTTCCTCTCTTTTCTGTGTGTAGGTTGCAAGTGCGTAGCTATATTTATAGATTTGGACTCCATTTGCAGAGGTAGAAAAACCCTTTTTGTTTTGCATATTTTTTGGAGGAGCGCATGCACTTTCAACATGGTCCCAATGACTTTTCCTCAAATTCACAGGGTAGCTTTGTCTCCACATATTATAGCTAGATCCAGGTGCACAACTTAATCCCACATTTCCATTTCAAGTTATAATCAGTTCTTTGCCTTTTTTTAACTTATTCTTAAAACACCTAATTCAAACATTTTTCCATTCTAAAAGAGGGGTTAATTTGTCTTTTCCACATCATTGACAATTCATTTAGCATTCAATCTCTTTTCTTAGAGATTGGATCTAGTGAATTTCCCCCCTTTTAAATGTAATGTGCATGAGGTGGTTGAAGGGAAATCCACAATAAAACTTTCATCTCTCCTTCGAGGGAAGAAAAACTTTCCTCTTGATCTCCCCATCATCCATCTTTTGACCCCATAACATTTTGGTGAACCCGACGTCTTACATTCTTTATTTTGAAAATCATTGCATATTTTTCATTTCCAAGTTTAATTTTTCTGCAAACTTAGTGGTTAATTCATTCAAAACCCTAGTTTTTAAAATTGAAATTGAAATTGAAAACCCTAGTTTTCAAAAAGTACTTGCTATTGTCTTAGATCTGAAAATTGCATTGCTTGTCAAATTCAATTCCTTCATTGTCTTGTTCAATTTGCAAATTAAATTCACAAAATTAAGTTGTTAATTGTTATAACCCTAATTTTCAAAAATCATCTTGAACTTGTGCAAAAATTGAATTTCCATTTAATTTTCAGATTTGTGACTATTTTCAGACTTCTCTTCTTTTCTAAAATTCAAATTTTCAATTTCCCTCCTTTTTCCAAAATTCAAAATTCCAAAATTAGGTGGTTAGGTCCTAAAACCCTAATTTTCAAATTTAACTGGATTTTGTGCAAATTTAAATCAATTTCAATCAATTTTAGTTTCTAAACATTTTTCAAGGTGTCTCTATCCATTAGGTTTGAGCTTTTTAAAATTTGCAATTCAATTCCTCTTTTTTTCCCAAAACCCTAATAGGGTCCTATTTTCACATTCAAGCCTTAATTTTGCCTATCTAGAGATTGTAAAATCCACCAATTTTGGGGGGTTAGCTTTAAAATTGTCATAACTTTTATCCCTAAAAATTTTTGAAAAAATTTGGGAGGACCATGTGCACTTTCAACACAGTCCTTGCCCATTTTTGTGAAATTTTCAGAGACTGTTATGACTGTATTTAATAGCTTAAATCAATAAAATTGGCTGATTTTGTTGAGTTTTGATCCCTCTAAAATTTAAAATTTAAAATTTCAAGAATTTGTTTAAAATTAAGTGGTTAATTATAACTGCCCTGATTTTAAAAATTTTAATTTTATCAATTTTAAAATTAAGTGGTATCCCATTGGCCCTAATTTTCAATTTCCTTCCATTTATCATAGAATTATTTTGGAAATTTTGTCATTTATCCTTTGCACAAAGTTGAAATTGTTTAGTCATTATTTTCTTAAATTTTGCATTATTCAATTTTTGAAAGCTTTGTTCCCACAATCTAACATTCAAAATTCAAAATTCAAATATTTCCCTCTAGTGCAAGAGTTTTACCACTATTAGCCCTATGTATACTATCCACATTAGATGAAGCATTAGAGTTAAGGCTTCCCAAGGTTTAATACCAAGGAGATGGAGCATAATTTGGGTGGCTTCTTTAATAAGGATAATTCTAATTCTTCCCATCCTAATAACATCCCTATCTATCCAATTGATGAATCCCATGATGAAGAAGAAGCTTTAACTAGAGTTTCCATAGATCAACTTTCAAAATTGGACAATAAATTTGCTAACTTCCAACAATGGATGTCACAAGAAAACCCTAATAGTCAAGCTCTTCAATTAATTGAAGGTCTCAAATGCATGATTTAAAGTGATAAGAATATAATTGATATATTGTGTGGCATTTCTCATATTGTGTATTCTAATGTCATTCCTATAAAAAGTTATGCTGAGAATATAGGTTATTCACAACCTCCTACACAAATAAATTCTTTCATTCCTTTAGCTACTTATATTACTACTGTTCCTACTTTTACCTCGAACATCATGGATACTTCAACTCAAATGTCATACCTACAACCATTAGTCATGGGGGAAATCCTTCTTCTTCATTTAATCCTCCATCTTTTTTATATCTTCAATAAGTATTCCTATTATCTAGTGTATGAGCAGCCAAAGACACAAATGAAGACACAAATGAAGCCTAAAAGAGCCTAATATCACCCATTAGGTGAAAATGATCATATGTAATAGGTTGATAGGTTTGTGAGTCAATAAGATCCAATTGATGTAAGGCATTGTCATGGTTGCATTTTATAAGCCACCATAGACACATGACCATATGGGTCAGTGGAAGTCTAAGCATGAGTCAGGAAAATAAATATTGGCCTTAGAAACATTAGACCAATCCTTGGAATAGTTTGAATACACCTTGGAGTCGCCAAAGTTGAAAAGTGCAAGTTGACAACTTTTGTTGTCATTGCAAAATGTTGTAAAAAGGGATAACTAATCCTCCAATGGTTCCAAATTTTGGAAAGTGGTTGGAAACCATTAGAGAGGCTATATGATTGCTAGTTGGATCAATTCCAGGGTTGTTTTTGGCGTAGTTGAAATTGATAATTTTTTGGAGTTTGGAGCAATACAATATATTTGGAGTTTTCTGAAATTCTGCATTTTTCATGTTCATTCCTGACAAGTACAGATTGGTGGATGCCTGAAAATAATTGGATGAGTTAGGGAAGTCTCTTACCTTTCATTTGAATCAAGTTTGAGGTTTTGTAACAATCAGGTTGTAGGGATCCATAAAAAACTAACCAGACTAGTCACAAACCATGTTGGTACATAGGGTTTCACCGTAATGATTGCCTTAATTTGACATTTTCACTAGAGGACCAAAAAACCTGTGGAAAAAGTTTAGAGGGGACATTGTATCATAATAATTTTGTGTTGGTTTTCAGGGAGGCTCCAAGTCCGAGGAGATTGAATTGACCCTAGGTGGGCATCTCATTGTGACCGCCTAAACTAAAGAAGTGGAAATCACTTGCAGAAGACAAAGAAGATGGGATCAAGTCCTAAAACCTTGGATTTTATGGTTTGGCACCTTACCCCACCTTTCAAAAGTATTGTTTTAGGTGGGGGACTAATACAAGGGGTACTTTCTTCGTAAATTAGGCCTAATTGGCTTAATTAGGTCTAGAAGGACAGTAAGGGTATAGACCTTTCAACTTGTGGTTAGATTCTAAGCCTTCAGGGAATTGTGTAACTTGATAAAGGGTATCTTAATCTTCCCTTATTTTTTCTTGTCCTTTGGGATTTTTTAAAGTTGTGTTTGGAGAACTCAGCCGATAGGGCTACTAGGCTACTGGTAGGGCTACTAGACAAATAGGACAATTGTGAGACAAGTATCCCCTAACACATTTGATAGTCAGATCTTATGGTGTTTCGTGTTGGTTGGACCACCAATAGACAAAATCCAATAGGTTTCCATCCGACTAGTACTGGAAGATTGTCTACCATTCACACAAGGGTAGAGTATTTTCATCGTACTGGTACCAAAAGATACTAAATCAGTATGGATCCAATCACACAAATTATTTTATGAGTTGAGTATTTGGTAGGCATATTTCCATGGAAGAAAGTGAGGGAGAGGCTAGCAACATGCCACCTAAGAGTATTTATCAATTATGCCATCAAGAAGTTGTTTTAATATATGTTTGAAAACAAAGTGAGGGCGTTAGAGAAGGCCAAAGGCAAAGGAAAGGAGGGTGAATGTGACTCTGATGAAGAAGAAGAAAAAGGGGGAGAAGAAGAGACCTTAAGGAAGGAAGTTGAGTTACCTACAGATGAAAGAGAATTTATTGAGGTCCTAAAGTCCATAGCTACCTTTTATAGGAAGTTTATCAATAATTTTAGTCATATTTATGCTCGCATGTTAGAGACCATTAGGGGTGGACAAAAGTGCAAATTTTCATGGACCAAGGAGGCGGATGAAGCATTTGAAATATTGAAGAAAAAGGTATCACAAAAACTGGTTCTTACCTTACCTAATTTTGACAAAATCTTTTAGATTGAATGTGATGCATGTCATTTAGCAATAGGTGTAGTAATTAGCCAGGAAGGTAGACCAATTGCATTTTTTAGTGAAAAATTGAATGATGCTAAAAGGAAATATTATTCCTATGATTTGGAGATGTATGCATTAGTTTAGGCACTAAAGAAGTGGGGGAATTATTTGCTTCCCAAAGATTTTGTTGTGTATATGGATAATCAAGCACTAAGCTTCCTAAATAGTTAGGAGAAATTGAGCCATAGGCATATGAAGTGGGTTGAGTCCATTAAGGCCTACACCTTTACAATCAAACACAAGAAAGGTGTCTCAAACAAAGTTGCAGATGCTCTTAGCAGGAGGGCACTAATAGTTTCAAAAACCTAGTTGGAGAGTGGAGGAGTTGATTCCCTATAGTGTATGTATGCTACAGATGAAGATCTTAAAGACATCTACAAGGTATGCACTGAGTTTGGTAGTCGGTATCATTTAGAGTATTTTGGTTATTTGATTCAAGGGTTAGTGTAGGATCATGGGGAGCCAGAAAGTGGCGATGTGAAAAAAATAGCCTTTTCCACTCGCCTAAAAATGCAAAAATTCATGTTGACTTTTTGCTTGGCTTGGGTGTCAATACACCTTGGCATGGTAAACACCTAGGCAAATCAGATATCTAATAAAATTGGATATCTAAGAATATCAAATATCTTATTTTAATAGGTAATTTTAAATTAAAAAATAAATTATATATTATATAATATATAATAATATATTATATATTTTATAATATGTAATATATAATATATAATATAGAATATAATATAATATTATATATTATGTATTATATAATATACAATATAATATAATATAATAATATATTATATATTATATAATATGTAATATATAATATATAATATACAATATAATATAATATTATATATTATGTATTATATAATATATAATATTATATACATAATATATAATATAATAATATATTATATTATATAATATAATGTTATTTTAAAATAATTTAACTATAAAAATCGGATATCAGATTTTATCAGATATCTGATTTCTTTGAGACAATAAAAGTGGACTGTGATAGCCCGTGGGTTATTTTTCACCCATGTGCTAAGTGAATTCTATCAAATCCGATATCTGGTTGGACCCGATATCCAATTTTGTGAGCCAAATTTGCAAAAAAATCCAATAAAAGGTAGGATTTTTATTATTTTTCATCATTTTTATTCAAATTTTTGCATTTTTTTTTAATGAATATTTGTTTTTTCATTCAAAATATGTTTTTTTTCATGTAAACTAGGTTTTTAAAAATCAAATACAAAATTGTTCAAATTTGTTAACTAAATTCAATTGTTTACATTCAATTAGGTTAAAAATGGGGGATAATGGTGAAAACATTTATCAACCACAATCGCAACAACCAAACCCTCCTACATAAAAACCCCCTCAATTCAGAATTTAATTGCACAAAATGTGAACCAATTGAGGGGGATTGCAAATGTCTATCGTAGGATCCCTCACCTAAACCCAATGTTTGATCCCCTCACTTCCATCATAAATAGTATAGAAATCTTCACTTAGGAGCACAATATCTCTCTTTTGTGGCTTGTCCTATAGGGAGATCAAGGATCTCGAGATATCCAAAGCTGCTATCATTGCATTGTTTGTGAATCCCCGTACTGGTCAACCCGTAGACCCCCCCAAAAAAAAACTTTCTATTAAATGGTGCACAAATAATGATATTGTAAAATAATTTTGGGATCGTTGGTGGATGGTTTTGGATAAACCATCCAACAACAATCTTGATGTCCCCTTCTACTTCATCAAACAATTGTATGCTGAGTTTGTTTTAGAAAAACATGTGAACTACTTTGACATACAACCTGTCTAGGGTGTGGGTTTAGGTATGCCCCAAAATAGACCTAGGGTAATCAGAGTAGTCTAGGGCCCATATGTCCCCCCTCCTCTTGTTGATACCCCACCTCCAATGCAGCATCCAGATATCATCTATAACATGGCGTCATAGACCATATCAGCTATTCACTCTTTGAGTAGCCTTTTGGTTTCTCAAGTTGGGGTAGTAGCTCAGCCTACTTTTGATGGTAGCAGTGCATTTGGTGGCACTGACACATCCTCCTTAGCTCCACACATTTGTGTGCCCTATAGTTGTGTCATGTCTGGGAACCTATGCTTGCATTCAGTTGGACAACCTATTGATCCTCCTATGCACATTGCAAATTATGAGGTGCATGAGATGTATGATGTAACAAATGTTATGATAGGAACTGAAGGATACCCTGGAGAGTCCTCAAATGCTAGAGGTGAGGAGGCACCTCATCATACATTGATGATGGAGTGGTAATAATTGTATTTTCACAATTCATTCTATATTTTAAATGAATATTTATAATATAGATGATATTAAGTACTAATTTTTATTTAAATGGTCTATTTAAAAGTTGATGATAGAGGAGGAGTTGACACAGATCTAGGAGCGCACCTTGATGGCATTTTCATTTGGCCTTGATATCTTAATGGTACATATATTATTGCACCTAGTCATTTATATTTTATTGTACATACATGCTCATAATTTATATTGGTATTAATTAGATTTTGTAGTAACTTGCATGCATATCTTATTTTACACTTGTAGGGCACAAGTAGAGCGAGTGCGGGGCTATACAATTCAGGATTTGGTAGTGTAGCTGGAGACAAGGGAAAGGCAATTGAATGTAAATATGATTGAATGAATAGTTTAAATAACTTATAATGATTATACACATCTAGACATAGATTGATTGTTTCACATAGTTGTTGTCTATATGTATAGAAAATTCTTGGCTTCACATCCTTGTTGACTACACCCACTATACTTGAAGATGAAGAAGAAGAAGAAGAAGAAGAAGAAGATATTCCTTGAGTACATTCGTGTTTATTTTATTTTGTATTTAGTGGATATAATTTATTAGTATCAGTGACAATTATATGCTAACTTGTATCAATGTCATGTTTGTGAACATATGTAGGTTGTGTATGAAAATATTGAAAACATACCTCCTCTATCAAAGACATACATCAAGAGTCCTCCAAATCCAAAGAGAAAATGTGGAGATGAGGTAAACAAGAATAGTTCAATTATAGTTCATTTTTATGTTAACTTTTCAAATGTGTTATATAATATAACTAATCTTAATCATGGTTTGTTTTTTCTTGTGCAGGATCCTTCAAAGCTGAGCAGTGCAGTGAAGAGGATCTATTTTGATGATCCATCAGTAGCTTAAGATGTTAAAGATAGTTTTGGGATGCTTTCATGTCTAGTTGGGATGTATATTTTGTATATAGACATACATTCATGTATATAGACATACATTTTGTTTGAGTTGGAGTTTATGGCATATTTGTGTATTGACATACACTTGTAATCATTTGACATTTTCATATATACATAAGTTGATATTTGATCATATAAATTATTGCTCATGTGTGCATGGTGTTATCATTTTAAACTTTAATCTTCAATCCAATAATTAACAATGGTTAATAATGGTTATTTAATGAACAATACAGTTCATTTCATTTGATCATAAATGTTGTTTGTATAATCTTCAAATTATATATAATTCATTTCATCTAGATCGTAAGTGTTAAATTTGGTGCCTTTGGCAACTTCACCAAATTTAATGACCTCCTTGCTCATCAGACCTCCATGAGGTCAAATTTGGAAGACAAGTGTTTTGATGGATTGTCAATGTAAATAAGGTGAAATATAATTATTTTTTATGTAATAAGGTCATCTAGACAAATATTTGTTATGTCTAGTCATAGGTTACTCATATTGGCAAAATTGCTCAAGATTGTTTTGCTCATCGTGATCTCATTCTGCTTGTCGTGATCATGAACCATTGGTTCTAAAATGTCTAGTTAGTCATTCTTGCCTTGTGCATGCTCCTATTTCCCCCTCCCCCACTCAGTCGAACGCTCAAGGTCATACCCTACTAGTGTCATCCTTTGAGCACCCTAAGTGATAGAAATTGTCAAAATTTGATGACCCCTAACTAGAAATCCATGGCACCTATGAATGATCCATTTGAACCTATGGGGCCTTGAGAGGGATCCCTACAAAATCCTATCTCAGTTTTTCAAGATTCCCTATGGTTTTATTAGGGAAGTATTTTTTTAGTTAGCCAATAATCATCAGTCTCATTCAATCAAATATTGTCATGTGGCCAATTCCTCATTTTGCTCATCATGATTGTTGGAAAATGCACACTCCAATGAGAAATTGTAGGTGATTGAAGGTATTTTCATTGATGGAAACCTTGCAATCCTAAGGCACCAGCACCAACAGACTCTACATCAACAGTTAGTTTATCGGCAGCAGCAAAGATGATTACCGACACCCGAGCCGATAGGATTTTGTTTATTACATTTTGTATTTAATTATAATATATTTTTGTAAGTCGACAAGGAGAATTATAATAGGACTCATATATAAGTATGAGATCTTTTAGATCATTTAAGATGAGAACATGGTTAGATTATTGCAGAAGTAATATGTGAATATAAAGGCAGATTCTGGAGTAAGGTTTATGGTTATTATATGAGCTTAAACCGGTACTGAACCTGGCATAGCAGATGCTGAACTGAAGTAGTACATGATATTAGATTTGTATAATCCATTTTTGTAAGTCAGTGAGACTTCCCTTTTTGTAATTAAGTAGTGAGCTTTAGGTAGTTGGCTTTCTTGCATGTGCAGGCCCCTATTGTAAGTAATATTCATTTATTGGCCAATAAGTGAATATTGGGGGTCACAAATCCCACTGAGGTTTTTCCCACACCTAGTTTCCTCGTTAAAATATTGTGTTATGGTGTGATTTGTGTGTTATGCTTATTGTTCTTATTTACTGCATTAATTCTGGTTTACCGGTACACTATTTTGGAATGCAATTTGTTTAATAAGATTAGAAAATCTGTAAACCGACAAGATCCTAATTCACCCCCCCCTCTCAGTATCTTTGGGAATCCTAACAATGATCACAAACCATCAGTTATGAC
This sequence comes from Cryptomeria japonica, assembly GCF_030272615.1. Classification (NCBI taxonomy): domain Eukaryota; kingdom Viridiplantae; phylum Streptophyta; class Pinopsida; order Cupressales; family Cupressaceae; genus Cryptomeria; species Cryptomeria japonica. Next base: position 861,946,028 of record NC_081414.1, on the reverse strand, counting down.
ATGTCTAGTTAGGCATTATTACCCTATTCATTCTCCTATTTTCTCCTCCCCACTCGGTAGAATGCTTGGGGTCATACCCTACCAATGTCGACCCTTGAGCACCCTAAGTGCTAAAAATTATCAAACTTCGATGGGCCCTAACTTGGAATCCGTGGCACCTACAAATGATCTGTTTGAACCTACAAGGCCATGAGAGGGGTAGCCACCAAATCCTTTCTTGTTTTTTCAATATTTCTTATGGTTTTATTAGCGCAACATTTTTTTAGTTGGCAAAAAAATCATTAGTCTCATTCAATCAAATATTGTCGCATGGCCAATTTCTCATTCTGCTCGTTGTGATCATGAACCATTGGTTCCAACATGTCCAAGTAGGATTTATTACCCTATTAATTCTCCTATTTTTACCACTCCACTCGGTTGAATGCTCAGGGTCATACCCTACCGGCGTCATCCCATGAGCACCCTAAGTGCTAAAAATTGTCAAACTTTGATGGGTCCTAACTCAAAATTCATGGAACCTATGAATGATTAGTTTGAACCTATAGGGCCATGATAGGGGTCCCTACAAAATCCTAACTCGATTTTTCAAGATTCCCTACAGTTTTATTTGGGTAGGATTTTATCAGTTGGCAAAAAAATTGTCAATTTGATTCAATCAAATGTTGTCGCGTGGCCAATTTCTAGTTCTGCTCGTCATGATCACAAACCGTTGGTTCTGACTATTGGCTTGATGATGGTTGTAATAGATGACTTCATTTGTTTTCATTGATGGCCCATGTATACAGACACATATGTCTACATTGTCTTAGTCATCTTAGTTAAGACAAAGTGGTATTACTACTAAAGTCCCTTGTATTGCAAAACCAGTATTAGATGTTTAGTTAAAGATGGTTTAGAGGGTGTCTAACCGGTATATGTAGACAATTGGTATATGTAGGAATGACTTGACACCATCTTGAAGATTCAATGGAGACCGTTAAAGAAGCAAATGAAGGATAATCAGTTTATGTGTTGAATGTGGTTAACTCTTAACTGGTATCGGTGATCCAACCGGTATTCATTGATTGTGTGATGAGTTATCACCGGTTGTGATGATTTATCCCTAGCTGATAGATTTGGCAACAATCTGTAATGAGTTATGTTAGATTATCTAGATACACTACACCTAGGAAATTGTGATATGATTCCTGAGCCAACATAAAATATAATGTCTATATAATGACATTATGATGAACTATTTTTATAATGCAAGATAGAAGTGTTAAGTTGTTGGAGGCATTATAGTATGTCGGTGATGCAATTGGTGATGTAGTTGGTGATGTAGTTTTGAGTGAGTAGAAGAGGATCTATTCAAGCACATTCTGCAACTTCTAGATCACACCACCTTTTGTTTTCTAATCACTACAATAGTCAAATCCCCTAACCGGGTAAGCTCTAACAAGCTTGATTGTACAAATCCTTTAATAAGGTGATCCATTAGTTTGGATTTTGAAATCCTCTACTGAGGTTACTCCTAATAGGGTACTACCTTTAATAGGGTATATCTCCTAACAGAGCTTTGGGATCTTTAATAGGATTCACTCCTAGCAGAGCACTTTTGTAGACTTTAACCGGTCAGTTATCTATTACTATAGATAGTTAACTTGTGAGTCCCATCTCATCATGGTTTTTTTGATTTGGGTTTTCCATGTATAAACACTTGTATTATGCTGAATGTTTTAATTGTTGTGGATCCTTTAATATCATTTTGGATTGCATGTTTAGTATTTAGTAAACTTGTTAAGTATCTCTATCAGTTAGTGTTTAAAGTGGTATTGTTTTTTTATGTCAGTGATTCACCCCCCACTCTTAGTTCTTTATAGTTCTATCAATTGGTATCAGAGCCAAAATTTCTTAAGGCTTAATCACTTGGAAGGAAACCCTAAAGCCACCATGGGGGATATGAGCTACTTAGAGATGGTTAGAGTGCTTGAAGCTACCAAGGAAGAGCTTGAAACTGTAAGGGTCATATTTAAAGCTTCACAAGTCAAAAGGAGAGAGCTGACTGAACAACTATTGGAGATATCTGATAATAGTTCTTCAGATGAGGCAAACATTGATGCATTGGCTGAAGAAGTTGAAAAATTGAACAGTGAAAAGATAAATCTGAGAAGAGAGTTAGATGCCCTAACTATCCGCATGAGCCAAGATCTTGAAGCAAGGAGGGTAGCTGAATTCCTAATCAAAGAAAAAGATCATGAGATTGCTAAGATCAAACAAGAGAATACAACTTTGCATGAGCATTGGCATGAAAAAAAAGAAGAGAAGGAGGCTTTGCAGCTAGATCTTGAAATGGAAACATCCCTAAGAGAGACTCTTACAAAACACAATGAAGATCTTACCAGAGAGCTCACTAGGGTTAATGGAAAGTTGGAAAAGTTCAATAACAGTTCTTCTATGCTAGATGAGAAGATCCAATCTTAGAGGATGAAAGGTGACACATCTGGTCTATGTTTTAATACATCTGAGAAAGGAAAATCTTTTGGTACAAAGAGAAATATTCACAAGGCTAAAATTTCTCCTAAGGCAAACAAGTCTACTGGCAAGAAATTTTTTAAATCTGTTTTCTTTGTTTGTCATAAACCTGGACATACTGCAAATGTGTGTAGAAACAAACCCAATGAGAATACATGGTATAATGAAAATGCTAGGTATTTATCTAGGAGATTTGAAGGTCACTATTTTACATGCAACATGTATGGACATAGATTAGTTGAATACAAATATGGAGCAAATAATCCAACACCTCACATAAATTCAAGACCTAATGGTGATAGAAGGAGAAACTATGACAACCAGGGAAACATGAACTAGAAACCCTATGTAAACTAGTTTATCCATTTGAAATGGAAAAAGTAACTAATGTTATTTGCACCATTTGTAACAATTATGGTCATGTGGCTATGAAATACAAAAGGATAACTAGAAGAGGTAATTCATGACCTTGGAGATCATCTAGAATGGCCTGCTATCATTGTCACAAACTGGGACACATGGAGAAGTTTTGTAGAACCAGAAAGAACAAACTGGTTAATCATTTTGTAGATCAAAAGGAAAAGAAGAAGATAAATGTTGAGGAAACTAGAGAGGAGATGAATTCAATATGGAAGAACAAGAGTGAGGATAAGCCTAGAAAAGAACCTAATCCTTCACCTAGTGTGGAGAATCTTGCACTGGTGAATTAAGCCTTTCAACAAGCCTAAGGGGAGCATAGCGGTAAATCTACTTCCGAACCCCTTGAAGAATGTGTGGTGAGAAAGTTTGCATTTTGAGTTGTTTTGTGAGAACTTGTGATATCTTTGTCTATCAATGTTTCAAAATATTGTCAACTGGTTATATACCTTTCAGTATTGTTAAGTGGTATATTAGGGTTTTTTTCTAAGAAAGTAGAGAGACTTATGATCACTTCTGAACCTATGGAGACTATGGAATCTGATCAAATAGTATCTTACAATGCTTTGTCTCAAGTTCCTGATAGTGTTATTATAAAAGGTGATTTATCCAGTTACATTGACTATAAAATTGAGGATTTAGGATCATTATCAATTTACTCTTAGCTAAAATTCTTTTGTGATGAAAGCAACAAGATCAAACCTAAGTACATTAGGGTTTATGAAGTGTTTTCACAATGTGGTGTATTTTCTTGAAGATTTTGAAGAAGAACATGCTAGGATAATTCTTAGTCGTGCATGGTGAAAATATGTATCTTGAAAGGTTGCACACAATCACTAAGGAAGCAATCCATGTTGTGATTGGTTTTTGGCAAATTGGTAAAGTATCAAAGTTGAGGAGGATTTCAAAAGAGACTATGACTACATTAACTCAAACCACCTCTGACAGATGTGCATTTTTAGTTAACAACATTAAGGACCCAGCGGTTAGACTGGCTACTATGGTTATTGGTTACAGGATATTTTATTCCAGTAAAATGAATATTGTGCCATTTGCAGCTATGCATACAACTTATAGAATTATTACTAAGAACGCAGATTATGACCTATATGTAGCTATAAGGAGTCACTTGATATTAAATCTGAAATCAATAAAGAAAGATAACAATCAAAAGTTCAAATTTGGTCAAGTATTGATTGGTCTATTCTTTTACTTTCAGAATTTCCTACTGAGAATTGGTGACATTCAATGGTCAAAGGATCTACCAGTAACTGCTCAAATCAAGAACAACATTAAGGTTGTCAAGAACACATTCTCTACTGCAATGAATAGATATTTGAATGAATTCCAAAAGAAGATGAATTGTATGAGGATGAGGCTACCTAAAGATGTGGTGAAAAAATTTGCAAAAGACGTATCTTTCACTATCACCATAGACTTTTGTCTCATGGAAGCTATCAAACCCAGGAAGGATGTAATGGAAGATATGAGTTATGAATTAAATTATGACTTGTTAATTGGTTATGCTAATAATCTATTGGCATCTCCAGTGGATAAGAAGAAGAAAAGACTAGGAACATTCAAGGAGCAAACTGCATCTACTTAAACCAGTAGTGCTCAACCCAGTAGTGCTAAAGGAAAGAAGAAGAAGGTTGAGAAAGCACCTTTAGTTCCAACTAATACAAGAGTAACAACAAGTGTACAAGTCAAGAAGGAACTAGCACCAAAAGTATATGCTAAAAAGAAGACTACAACAAAGAAGAGAGGCAGACAACATATTGTTTAAGAAGAACCTGATGATACCGGCACTAAAGAGGAGCCAAAGAAAATGAAAGCAACTGGTAAGAAAGACAAACCAATAGAAGACATCTCACAATAGGGTATTCTTATTAATGCTTTATCTTACAAACCTATGACTAATTTTGAGAGAACTATAAAAACATTAGGGAGGAATAGGTTGGATAATGTGAAAGAATGTTTTGACTCATTTGATGAAGATCAGAAGGAACAAATTGTTCAAATTGTAATTGACTACTTATGTCAATACAATCGATTGCCTCAGGATCTTAAAGATGATACTTTTGATTCTTTGTATTCTATTCTTACAAATAAGTGGGAAGTGATTGTTGAACAAGATCAAGAAATAATTAATAGTATTTTCATTCCATATTTTTCTGAATTGTCTAGAGATGAATTATTAGCATTGCTTGCTAATTTCAAAGGATAATTTCATTTTAAGGCAAGAAGATTGATGTTAATAAATGCAAAGTTGCAATCTGTTGAAGTTGAAACTCATCAGATAGCTAGAAATATTCAAAGGATGCATGAGCAGATAAAGTATCATAAGACTGATCAAACAAAAACTAGAGCACAACTGGAGTTAGATGAAGAAGAAATTATTGCACCAAATATTGTCTATCCTATTAAGCATATGGATGACACTACTTCTCTACCATTTATCTTTGTAGATGATATTCAGGACATCATTGATTTATCTGATAATATCATTGAACCAGTCATTATTAGTACATAGGAACAAGCAGTTGAAGCACCGGTAATTCAACTTAGTGTGGATATTCAACCTCCATCAGAAAAAGAACACCAAGTGGAAACCCAATTGCCATGGGTTACAATGGTTACTCAAGAGAAACACATAAAGGCAAATAAAGTGAAAGAGAAAAAGAGGAAAAGATAACAGATGAAAAAGAAAAATCAATTGTTAGGCAACAAATTGATGATGAAGATGACTCAATAGGCATCAAAGGGACTATAGATGTAGATAATATGAATGCATCTAAACTTTCAGAGATTTCAACAGTGATGTAATCTAAAGCTCAAAAGACATGATTGAAAGAGCAGAGGAAGGAAGTAGAAACAATTCAAACTATCATTGAGATTCTATCTAGTCTTCTACTGGAGACCGACATTAGAAACTTGTCAACTCCTATTGGCAAGCTTGGCCAATTGGTTGCTGATGCTTTTGACCAACTGAAGTTCCTTGATGAAGCTGCTCAGACTGTAGCTGAGAAGAATTATAGATAGAAGAGAGGAGAGCAAATAATGAAAGATATTGATATAGGGAAGATTTCTTTATCCCTCAATAAAGATCTTTTGAGGACTACTATTGAAACAAGAGGAAGTATACTAGCTTGTACATCTAATGTTTCCTTTTTCTATAATGATTTTATTAAGAGGTGAGAAGAGACAGAATAGGAAATGGAAAGGATATGTGCTACCTACATACCTTTACATTATTCAAATTTAGCTTTTGGTAAATCAGTTGATGATTTGCAAAATTGGTTATATGTCTATGATTATGAATAGGCTAAGAGACTCTAGTCCTTGAAAGAGATAAAGAACCAGTTAAGAGCCAAAGTGGAGATCTTATAATGGGCATACAAGGATGTAGAAGCGGTTTTGGCTACTCCAGATATGAGCACAGTAGATGCAATGGAATAATTTGCTACACAAGTTATGACAACCATTGAGATTACTGAAACCTTATTGGAAACATGGGAAAATGATTTTTCTTAGATGAAGATCACTTTCAGTGATATTTTCCTAAAAATTGCAGTGAACACTCCTTGATAAAGACACTTACATCTTTGTATATGTACCTTTTTAATGCAAATTTTTCTATAATATATGTGTATTTTACTTTTCAATTTGGCATTATTGTCAAAGGGGGAGTAGAAATATGTATGTATTCTAAAATATTGTATTAATTGTTAATGGGGAGTAGAAATATGTGTTAGGACCCAAGAAGGACAACTGAGAGGGGGGAGTGAATCAGTCGTGAACCAGTTGTCAATAAAATATAATCCAAATGCAAATTATTCCAACTTAAACTTAGTGTCGGTAAACCAAACTTAAATTCTGATAAAATAGATTAACAGTTATATTAGTACTGGTGTAACTTAATGCATAAAATAGAAAGAGAAAAAACATCCACAACACATGACACAGAGATTTTTACGTGGAAATATGGTAAGGGAAAAACCATGGTGGGAACCCTTACTGATGAAGAGCATCATGAAAAAACAGCCATGAACCTCAAATCATTCATTAAGTTCAATTATCAACACAAATCTTCCAACATGTTAGAGGCATTGTCATATATTTCCCAACAAAATCATCAATCAAATAACCATTATCAAATATTATCCATAGGTATAATCCATCATGATTGAAGATTCATATATTATTCATTAAATATGAATCATTTAAAACCTTCATCTATTCATTTCTTGCAAATGAAAATCAAGAATTTTCCCAAACTATGAAATCTACTCTATTCTGGTCATGAAATTACAGTCATGAACAGTCATTAATAACTCTTAAAATATTAATCACTAGATCAATCTCTCCTATCAAATTATATAAATTCTAGTTATAGAACTTTCCTCCAAGTTATATAATGATCCAATGGTTAAATCCAAAGTTATGATGATATTTCAAAAATTGGTCATCGTGAATCAAGGTTTTGGGTAGTTCCAAATGGTTTTCACCAAAACTCTCATAACTTTCTTAGGAATGCATGAAATAAACTCAAACCAAAATAAATGTAAATATTATTCAATATAGTACACTATCATTATATAAATACACTTTTTTCCAGATTGCACATGCTCGTACAAGGCCTAGAAACAAGAGGAAAAACTTTCAAGGCCACAAAAGAAGAGATTGAAAACAATGAAAATATGATGCCAAAATGTTTCCAATGCTTTTCATTTTCATACTCTAATGAAAAAAAATTACAGAGGTTTTATAGCCTCTTCATCTTCACATGGAAGTTACAACTACCCAACTTCCTCTTATGACCATACAACTTCCCATTTTGATCTTTTTACAACTTTTGAAAAGTTGCATTTTACAGCTTTTACAACTTTTGACTCAAATGACTTTAAACCTTCAAAAGAACATTGAAAACATATTAGGATGGAATAATAATGTATTTTTTTCGCCATTTGACCCCTCCAAGGTTATTTTATACAAATTTTACCAAATGACTAATTCAAGACCTTATTGGGACAATTTGGACAATTCATTACAATGGGCTCTTTTAGCCTTACATATTGATTTATATTGACTCAAAATTACATTAAAAATGAAAATTTAATTGAATATACTTATGAATTGAATTTTATCCTCTTATAGACTCTTTTTTTGCCTTTGTGCTAGGTTCTCCTGCACCATACTCCCGACTTTGAAAAGTTTCCAAGTCCCTTGGAAACATGGATGAAAATAGCCTGGAAGAAAATTTTGAGTGAGACATTCACCTTTGTCTTCATTAATATTTGTCTTTTGATGTGTCTTCATTCTTTTTTTCATTATCTATGTGTTGCTACAATATCCCTTCAAGAAATCTTCCTATGACTCCTTCCAATGGAGTGTATGTTGGCTGCTCCTCAAGATGTTGCTCCAAACATAAGTCCATCCTCAATGCTGAACCAAAATCACCAACTACTTTGCCTCACCCATGATTCCTTTCCTTTCCTCTCTCCCCAAGACTTTTTTCAACCCACTAGACCTCCTTCTCAGGCCCCTTGGACCTTCTCCTATGGCCCCATGACAGACCACCATGTCTGCCTACTTGCAGCTAGTGGATATACATTTGTAACCACAACCATTAGAAAACCAAAATACCAATCACTTTCTTAGCCTAGACCTTTTGCTAAGCTTTGATACCCATTTGATGTAGAGCATCATGAAAAATCAACCATGAACCTCAAATCATTTCTAAAGTTCATTTATCAACACAAATCTTCTAACATGTTAGAGGCATTGCCATATATTTCCCAACAAAATAATCAATCAAATAACCATTATCAAATCTTCTCCATAGGTATTAATCCATAATGATTGAAGATTCATATATTTTTAATTAAATATGAATCATTTAAACCCTTCATCTATTCATTTCTTGCAAATGAAAACCAATAATTTTCCTAAACTATGAAATTTACTCTATTCTGGTCATGAAATTACAGTCCCAAATAGTAATTAATAACTCTTAAAATATTAATCATTGGGATAATCTCTCATGTAACATTCTATAAATTCTAGTTATATAACTTTAATCCAAGTTATAGAATGATCCAATAGTTAAATCCAAAGTTATGATGATTTTTCCAAAACTAGTCACCGTGAATCAGGGTTTTGGGTAGTTCCAAACGGTTTTCACCAAAACTCTCATAACTTTCTTAGGAATGCATGAAATCAAATAAAACCAAAAGAAATGGAAATATTATTCAATATAATACACTATCATTATATAAATACAATTTTTTCCAGACTGTACATGGCCGTACAAGGCCTAGAAACAAGAGGAAAAACTTTCAAGACCACAAAACAAGAGATTGAAAATAATGAAAATATGATACCAAAATGTTTCCAATGCTTTTCAATTACTTCTCTAATTTTTCATACTCTTATGACCTAAAATTACAGAGGTTTTATAGCCTTTTCATCTTCACATGGATTTTACAACTACCCAACTTCCTCTTATGACCATACAACTTCCCATTTTGATATTCTTACAACTTTTGAAAAGTTGCATTTTACAACTTTTACAACTTTTGACTCAAATGACTTTAAACCTTCAAAAGAACCTTCAAAAAATATTAGGATGGAACAATAAGGTATTTTTTTTCACCATTTTACCCCTCCAAGGTTATTTTATACAAATTTTACCAAATGACTAATTCAAGACCTTATTGGGACAATTCGGACAACTCATCACAATGGGCTCTTTTAGCCTTACATATTGATTCATATTGACTCAAAATGACATTACAAATGAAAATGTAATTGAATATACTTATGATGTTATTTTTATCCTCTTATAGAATCCTTTTATCCCTTTGTGTTAGGTGCTCCTGCACCATACTCCCGACTTTGAAAAGTTTCCAAGTCCCTTGGAAACATGGATGAAAATAACCTGCAAGAAAATTTTGAGTGAGACATTCACCTTTGTCTTCATTAATATTTGTCTCTTGATGCCTCTTCATTATTTGTTTTCATTATCTATATGCTGTTGCAATATCCTTTCAAGAAATCTTCTTGTGACTCCATCCAATGGAGTGTATGTTAGTTGCTCCTCAAGATGCTGCTCCAAATATAAGTCCACCCTCAATGTTGCACCAAACTCACCAACTACTTTGCCTCACCCAGGAGTCCTTTCCTTGCCTCTCTCCCCAAGTCTTTTGGTAACCCACTGGACCTCCTTCTCAAGCCCCTTGGACCATCTCCTATGGCCCCATGACAAACCTTCACGTCTACCTACTTGTAGCTAGTGGATATATATCTGCAACCACAACCATTAGCAAACCAAAATACCAATCACTTGCTCAGCCCAGACCTTTTTCTGAGATACCAATTTCATGCAGAGCATCATGAAAAATCAACCATGAACCTCAAATCTTTCATGAAGTTCAATTATCAACACAAATCTTCCAACATGTTAGACGCATTGTCATATATTTCTCAACAAAATCATCAATCAAATAAGCATTATCAAATCACCTCCATAGGAATCAATCCATCATTATTGAAGATTCATATATTATGCATTAAATATGAATCATTTAAACCTTTCATCTATTCATTTCTTTCAAATGAAAACCATGAATTTTCTCAAACTATGAAATCTACTCTATTCTGGTCATGAAATTAGAGTCATGAACAGTCATTAATAACTATTAAAATATTAATCACTAGATCAATCTCTCCTATCATATTATATAAATGATAGTTATAGAAATTTCCTCCAAGTTATATAATGATCCAATGGTTAAATCCAAAGTTATGATGATATTTCCAAAACTGGTCACCGTGAATCAGGGTTTTGGGTAGTTCCAAACGGTTTTCACCAAAACTCTCATAACTTTCTCAGGAATGCATGAAATCAACTCAAACAAAAATAAATTTAAATATTATTCAATATAATACACTATAATTATATAAATACACTTGTTTCCAGACTGTACATGGTTGTACAAGGCCTGGAAACAAGAGGACAAACTTTCAAGATCACAAAACAAGAGATTGAAAACAATGAAAATATGATTCCAAAATGTTTCCAATGATTTTCAATTCCTTTTCCAAATTTTCATACTCTTATGAATGACCATTATAGAGGTTTTATAGCCTTTTCATCTTCACATGGAATTTACAACTATCCAACTTCCTCTTATGACCATACAACTTCCCATTTTGGTCATTTTACAACTTTTGAAAAGTTGCATTTTAAAACTTTTGACTCAAATGACTTTAAACCTTCAAAAGAACCTTCAAAACATATTAGGATGGAATAATAATGTATTTTTGTCACCATTTGACCCCTCCAAGGTTATTTTATACAAATTTTACCAAATGACTAATTGAAGACCTTATTTGGAAAATTTGGACAACTCATTACAATAAGCTCTTTTAACCTTACATATTGATTCATATTGACTCAAAATGAAATTAAAATGAAAATTTAATTGAATATACTTATGAATTGATTTTTATCCTCTTATAGACTCCTTTTGTGCCTTTGTGTTAGGTGCTCCTACACTAGTTACCCACAATTAGATGATACTACTGCAGATAGTAAGTGATACAAATGGGGTCTGCACATTCAGAAAGGCCAACCACCTAGAGCTCACTATTCAATCACAAAATAGGAGTCACACTGACTACACAATTGGATGGATAAATCCAATGACAATTTATTGCTCAAAATAGCATCTAGAATGTTGGATTCAGTACAGGTTTATGCTCTGAACATGAGTGCCAAACACCTTCATAACCTTCCTTCAACCTTTGAATAATTTCTACGTGATTTGCACAAGGATCTTCTTATTTTCTCTCTTCAATATTCACACACTCATCATGATGATCTTCAATAAGATCTTACAATAATTTATACAAAACCTAAGACCAAATGTATAGGTTGTCTCACTAAAGATATTACAATTAAATCAATTAAAAGTAAGTATTGATGCAATACAACATGTCGGCTCAATACATTTATGACATTATCAATCAATAAACCATCTCCATAACATGTCATGTTGATCTGGAATAGATATCATGTAGTGGTCCATAACTTAGACCTATATGTCGATAAAAGCAAATTTGTCAACTCGATTAGACCAATAAGAAAAACACAAAATCCAAACTTCCAATCCATGTTTTCGACATAACCTAATCATCTCCAAGTTATTATCACTGTCGGTGAACCATATTACCTGCTCATGAACATATATAGGTGACTGTACATAAGCCACTAACCATACTAGTGAACCATAGTGTTGGTTCAACAGTGTACACCTCCCAGATGATAACTGTTGACATGAATGACAAAACCAATGCAACACATGACAAAGTCATCCATAATACTAACAATCTCCCCCTTTGGCATTGATGGCAACACTAGATGGAAAAATATCTAAGTGCTAAAAAATAGAATGCCAAAAACAAACAATCTCCCGAAGATAGATCAATACAAAGTTCTGTAACAAAAATAGAAACCAAAACCAAAATACATATATCCAAAGAGTATATCTCACCCTTAAGGTATAATGTTTTTCCATAGATATCTCTCCCCCTTTGACATCAAATGCCAAAGCAGTTAAGAAACGAAATTTAACATTCAACTAGCTACTCGCCTTGAGAAGTAGCTCTCCTTCATCAAAGTTGAAAAAATATTTTTCTGTTAGTCCCTATCGGTTTGATGCCAATCTTCATCATTCAAGTCTCTATCGGTGGGAAAATTGTACCGAATAGAAACATGCTTTGTCTTAGAGTGAAATACTAGATTCTTTGATATATCATTTGTTGTTGAATTATCACAATAGATAATTATTGGTTCTTTGCATTTTACCTTTATATCCTTCAACATTTGCTTGATCCATAATACTTGAGTACAATTAGTTGTTGCTGCAACATATTTTGCTTCTGTTGTTGATAATGATGTACAAGTTTGCTTCTTTCTTATCCATGAAATCAATCTTTTGCCAAGAAAGAATGCACTTCCAGTGGTACTCTTTCTGTCATCTACATCTCCTACCCAATTTGCATCGATGTATGCACATAAATCAAAATTTTCATCTTTAGGATACCATAAACCAAGATTTGATGTGCCTTGTAGGTACTAGAAAATCCTTTTAACTACTGATTCATGATTTTCTTTAGGATTTATTTGAAATATAGATACAATACATACTGCTTTCATTATATCAAGTCTTGTTTGTGTCAAATACAGTAAATCTCCAATCATAGATTTTTACCTTGTCAGATTAATAGGAGCCGAATCATCCTTTAATGTTAATTTATTAGTTGTAGTCATAGGAGTACTTACCAGTTTGGAATTTTCCATACCAAATTTCTTCAAGCGTTCCTTCAAGTACTTTGTTTGACATATGAATATACATTTATCTGTTTGTGAAATATGCAAACCTAGAATTTTTTTTATCTCTCCAATCATATAAATTTCAAATTCTTTTTGCATCTGGTTAGCAAAGTCCTTACATAATCCATCTTCACCTCCAAAAATGATATCATCCACAAATACTTTAGTAACCAAAATATCATCATTGGTATCTTTGTAATACAAATTGTTGTCAGTATTACCTTTTGTGTAACCAAACTTCAAAAGATATTTATCCAATCTAGCATACCAAGCTCTGGAAGCTTGCTTTAATCCATATAAATCTTTCCTTAACTTGCAAACCATATCCTTATTATCTGTCAAAGAAAATCCTTCAGGTTGTTCAATGTAAACTTCCTCCTCAAGATCTCCATTCAAAAATGCACATTTTACATCCATTTGATAACCTTTATAGTTCCTATAAGCTGCAAATGCAAGAAATAGTCTAACTACCTCAATTCTGGATACCAGTGCAAAAGTTTCATTATAATCTATTCTTTCTTTATGTGAATAACCTTTACAAACTAATCTTTCTTTGTTCCTGATTACTTCTCCATCCTCATTATGTTTATTTCTATATACTCATTTATTTCCAATTATATTTTTGTCTTTAGGCTGGGGAACTAATGTCCAAGTGTTATTCTTTTCAATTTCTTCTAATTCATCTTCTATTGCTTTTATCCAATTTTCATCCTAACATGATTGAATAACAAATGTTGGTTCAACTTGAGAAATTAAACATACCTCTTCATTTGTCAATCTTCCTCTAGTCATAACACCTTGATTCTTATTTCCAATTATCTGATTCTCTGAATGATTCAATCTTACATACCTGGGTTTGTTTTGATTTCCACTTACATGTTGTTGTTCTTCAGTCATAGTTGAGTTATGATGCTGGTGTGACTGGGTCTTCACTCTATACGAGTGCAATATGTGTCGGTTCATTTATAATCATTTCAACTATCGGCTCTACAAATCTTGAATCTCCTCTAAAATGTTCATCTATTTTCACATTAGTACTCTCAATGATTTTCTGTAACCTTTTATTATAACATCTATATGCCTTGCTTTTAGATGAATAACCAAGAAATATTCCTTCATCACTTCTAGGATCAAATTTGCCAATATTCTCATCTCTTCTAATATAACATTTGCTTCCAAATATTTTGAAATACTTAAGAGTAGGAATATGATCAAACCATAGTTCATAAGGGGTCTTACCAATTTCACTTTTGATGTGAACTCTATTGAAAGTATAAACCATTGTATTTACTGCTTCTCTCCAGTACACATAAGGTAGATTTGCTTCCATTAAAATGGTTCTTGCTGCATCCAGAATACTTTTGCTCTTCCTTTCCACAACTCCATTCTACTGGGGTGTCTGGGGTGCTGATAGTTGTCTTTTGATTCCATTCACTTAACAGAATGCATTAAATACTCTAGATGTAAATTCTCCTCCTTAATCTGATCTTAAACATTTGATTTTTGTGCCGGTTTAATTCTCTACCATTGCCTTGTATATCTTGAATCTTACAAAAGATTTTGATTTCTCCTTGAAAAAAGTAACCCAACACATTCTAGAGTAATCATCAATTATTAGCATAAAATATGTATCACCTTGTAGACTTCTTTATCTTACTGGACCATATAAATTAGTATGAATTAAATCAAGAATATTATTGAATTTCTCAGTAATGCTCTTAAATGTTGATCTAACTTGCTTTCCCATTTGACATTCCTTACATACCGGATTATGAGGTTTCACAATCTTAGGTAAATCCCTTACTGCCTTAATTGATCTGATCTTTACAATGCAATCAAAATTCACATGACAAAGTCTTTTATGCCATAAACAACTTTCATCAATGTGAGCAATCAAACATGTCTTATCACTAGTATTCAAGTGAAAGATATTACCTTTAGCCTGATTATCGATTGCAATCTCTAATCTAGTTCTATTTGTGACTTTTCATTTTCCATTCTAGAATTGTAATTGAAATCCTTTTTCCACTAGCTAACCAAAACTCAAAAGATTGTGCTTTAAACCTTGTACATAATAAATATTGTCTATATTGTGTTTACCATCCAAAGATATAGTGCCTCTTCCTTTGATTAAACAAGATTTATCATCTCCAAACCTTACTAGACCTCCATGAATTTCTTGAAAAGATAAGAATTTTCTTTTATCACTAGTCATATGATGTGAGAATCCACTAGCTACAATCCATTCATCTTTTTCTTCAATTTTTGCTACCAGTGCCTACTTTACCAGTTTGACAATAGGTTCTGGTTTATCTTCCTTTATTGCAAAAAATCCCATCTGCTATCTATTGGATCTTCATCTGAGTCATCTATAACACCTTCATCTACATAGTAACATGACTTATCTCCATTTTTCTTAAATCTGTATCTCTGATATTCAGGGTTAGGCTTATATGATCTTTTTGCTTCCTCCCTTAATTTGCATGTCTATCAGGACATCTAGAATCTATATGACCAACTTTATTGCAATTAGAACATTTGAAAGGTGCTTTAACCTCATACTTACTTCCTGTTGGACCTTTAGGCATCTTCCTTGCAAATAGTGCTTCAAGTTCTTCAAGTTATTCATTTTCTCTCCTCATATCTTTAAGTTCTTTTGCATAAAGTGCTTTCCAATCAATTTTGTCAGATGATGATGATGATGCTTTGAAAGATAAATCAGTCTTTACAGTAGCAATAGGACCAAAATCCTCAATCTCAAATGTAGAAAGCTTTCCAACCAAAGTATCTCTAGAAACTGAAGTGTTAGGCATTATTCTCATCTAATTAATAGCAGTCACTTTCATTTTGTAAGCCGATGGAAATGGTCTTAAGACTTTAGACACAATTTCATCTTCACTTAAGGATCCTCCACAAAATTGTATTCCTAAAAAAAATTCATTAACTCTTTCCATAAATACTTAAATTCTTTCATCTTCTTCCATTTTTAAATTTTCATACCTGACCCAGTAACATTCCAATTTTGCAATTTTGACAGTGACATCTCCTTCATTCAGTGTTTCCAATTTATCCCAAATATCTTTAGCAATAGATCAGTTAGATAATCCCATGATTTGTTGATCTGATAATGTGCTCAAAAGTGCTTCTCTTTCTTTGCAATCATTGTCCATGTCCTTAGCCAAGGTTGGTGGATGAGGTTGATGAAGAGTAGGACACACATAGCCATTCTTTGTAACATCCGATATATCTCTTCCAATATAGTTCATATGTGTTTTCATTCTAATATTCCATATACCATAGTTAGTTTCATCAAGTTTCTGACTGTCCATTTTAAAAATATTTGTTGCCATAGGATCTCCTCAAGTTGTTAGGCTTATGCAAAAAGAGGACATAGCTCTAACACCAATTGTTAGGACCCGAGAAGGACAACCGAGACGGGGGGGTGAATCAGTTGTGAACCAGTTGTCAATAAATTATAATCCAAATGCAAATTATTCCAACTTAAACTTAGTGCCAATAAACCAAACTAAAATGGTGATAAAACAAATTAACAGTTATATCAGTACTGGTGTAACTTAATGCATAAAACAGAAAGAGAAACAACATCCACAACAAATGACATAGAGATTTTGACGTGGAAACCCGGTAAGGGAAAAACCATGGTGGGAAACCTTACCCACAATCAGATGATACTACTATAAATAGTAAGTGTATACAAATGGGATCTACATATGCAGAAAGGCCAACCACCTAGAGCTCACTGCTCAATCACAAAATAGGAGTCACACTGACTACACAATTGGATAGTTAAATCCAATGAAAATGTACTGCTCAAAATAGCATCTACAATATTGGATTTAGTACCAGTTTAAGCTTTGAACATGAGTGCCAAACACCTTCATAAGCTTCCTTCAACCTTCAAATAATGTATGTGTGATTCGCACAAAGATCTAGTTATTTTTGCTCTTCAATATTCGCACACACTCATCATGATGATCTTCAATAAGATATTACAATCATTTCTACAAAAGTTAAGACCAAATGTATAGGTTGGCTCACTAAAGATATTACAATTAAATCAATTAAAAATAAGTCTTGACGTGAAACAACATGTCAGCTCAATACATTTACCATATTATCCAATCAATAAACCATCTTCATAACATGTCATGCTGATCTAGAATAGATATCATGTACCGATCCATAACCTAGACCTATCTTCTGGTAAAGGAAAATCTATCAACCTGATTAGACCAATAATAAAAACACCAAATCCAAACTTCCAATCCATGTCTTCGACATAACCAAATGATCTCCAAGTTATCATCATTGCAGTGAACCATATAACTTGTTGGTGAACATATACCAGTGACTGTGCATAAGCCACTAACCATACCAGTGAACCATAGTGTTGGTTCAACAATGTTGATATCAATGACAAAACCAATGCAACACATGACAAATTCATCCATAATACCAACAATATGTTTTTACATTTTTTTTTGTAAGCACACTTAGTTGTAAAGTTGTAAAATTTTCTAAGTGTTGTCATCAATGCCAAAGGTGGAGATTGTTGGCTTGATAATGATTGTAATGGATGACTCCATGTGTTGTCATTGATGGCACATGTATAAACACACATATGTTCTCATCATCTTAATTATCTTAGTTAACACAAACCAATATTACTCCTAAGTCTTTGTATTGTAAAACTAGTATTATATGTATAGTTAAGTTCAAATGGTTTAAAGGATTCCTAACCGATATATATAGGAATGGCTTGACACCAGCATGGAGATTCAATGGAGACCATCAAATAAGCAAAAGGAGGGCAATCGGTCTATGAGTTGGAAAAGGTTAATTCTTAACTAGTATCAATGTTCCAACCAGTTTCACTGATTGTGTGATGAGTTATCACCGGTTGTGATGAGGTATCCCTAACTGACAGATTTTTTGGCAATCTATGATGAGTTATGTTAGATTGTCCAGGTACACTGCACCTAGGAAATTGTGATATGATTCTTGAGCCAGCATGAAATCTAATATGTATATAATTATTATGATGAACTTTTTTTTATGATGTGAAATAGAAGTGTTGAGTTGTTGAAGGTGTTACAGAGTATGTTGGTGATGCAGTTTTTAGTGAGCAGAAGAGAATATATTCAAGCAAGTTGTGCTACTTCTAGATCAGACCACATCTTGTTTTCTTATCACTACAATAGTCAAATCCCCTAACTAGGTAAGCTCTAACAAGATTCATTGTACAAATCCTCTAACAAGGTGATTCATTAGTTTGGATTTGAAATCCTCTATCAAGGTTACTCCTAACAGGGTACTACCTTTAACAGGGTATAGCTCCTGACAAATCTTTGGGATATTTAATAGGATTCACTCCTAGCAAAGAACTTTTGTAGACCTTAACCGGTCAGTTACCTATTAGTGCAGATAGTTAACTTGTGAGTCCCATCTCATCATGGTTTTTCCCAATTGGGTTTTCCACGTATAAACACTTGTGTTATGGTGGATGTTTTTCTTGTTGTGGATGATTTAATATCATTTTGGATTGCATGCATAGTATTAAGTAAACTAGTTAAGTATCTTTACTAGTCTGTGTTTAAAGTGGTATTGTTTTTGTTGTTACTGACTCACCACCCCCCCTCTCAATGCTTTATAAGTATATCATTAACACCCTCTAAGATTGAACACAAATTCAAATTTCATAAATTCAAATTCAAATTTCAAATCTACAATCAAATTCCATTTTTCCCTCCTTTATTCAATTTTCTATGCATGTATGGGGTGAACATTATTATGGGTAAATGACATATGAGTTTCTTGTTTGATCATAAGTGCATATGGAGTTCTTATCTTTTTTTTCTAATTCAATTTTGAATTACATTAAATATGTTCATGATGTTCCCTTTCATGCATATTATGATAGTTTAGTTCTCCCTTTCATTTATATCTATGATTTACCATATCCCAAAATTGTTCTCATTAATGAGGGCACATTAGTGAAAAAGGGAATGTGGACACTTTTTTCAATGATTTCCCTCCTAAAGATGAATCTTTGTAGAATTGTGTTCCTTTTTTCCCTAAAAATTATCTCCCTCATAAGAATTATTTGGTGCAAGAGGATGCTATTATGACTACTTATTCTAGTGATATCATACCTTCTTTTAATGATCTTCCCTCTAAAGATGAAGCATTAATTACATATAATAGTTCTTTTTCTAATGAGTATCTTGGACATAAAGATACCTTACAACAAGAGGAGGATATTATTTTTCATCATAATTCTCTCTCTCCAAAAAATGAAGAGCCTAACAAAAATCAAATCAATTCCATTCATGTTCCTAGGAAACCAAAAACTCTTCCTGATTATCATGTTATTCCTTACACATTGGTGGCATTCTACACTCTAATGAGAAATGATGATGTTGTCATTGATGGCAACTTTCTCAAAACCACTTGACATTCATCTGGTAAAGCCACCGGTAGGAATTGGCACCTGCAAAGACATCTACATACACTGGCAAACACTTCATCGACAGTGGCTACAATGCATACCGACAGTCTAGCCGATAGGGAATAAACTTTTCTTTATTTCATTTAATTGTAATTATCTTTTGTAAAGCCAACAAGGCATATTGTAAAAGACTCATATATATGTATGAGATCTTATAGGTCATTTTGTGTGTGTAAGAAGTATGGTAGAAGGATAGCATGAATGAATGATATTTTTGTATAAGGAGATATAAGTTGACAACGAAGGTTTTGGTTATAAAATAATCTTAAATCTGTATTGAACCTGGCATAGTTGATGCCGATTTGAAGGAGTACATTATATTGGATTTTCATAATCCATTTTGTAAGTCAGTGAGACTTCTATCTTGTAAATTGAGCAGTGAGCTCTAGGCTGTTGGCCTTCTTGCATGTGCAGGCCCCTCATTGTAAGTAATATTTATTCATTGGCCAATGAGTAAATATTGTGGGTCACAAATCCCACCAAGGTTTTTCCCACACTGAGTTTCCTCATTAAACATCTTGTGTTATGGTGTGTTTTCTATGCCGTCTTTATTGTTCCTATTTACTGCTTTATTTCTTATTTACCGATACACTATTTTGGAATGCACATTACTTAATAAGGTTAAATATTTTGCTAACCAATTAGATACTGATTCACCCCCGCTCTCAATATCTTTGGGACTATCATTAATCCTAACAATTGGTATCAGAGCCTGGTCCTCTATTTTCAAAAGTCTAATAACTTGAGGAAGATTCTAACACTGGTACAGATGGAGAACTTAAGAAAGCAATTGGAAGGAGCTCTTCAAGACTATGATTCAGAGAAGTTGAAGAATATCAAACTTGAAGATGATGTAAGGACTGCATAGGAATTCAGTCAAGGACTTCAGGAGAATCTTACTATTGCTAGAAATAAATGAAAAGAACTTCATGAGAAGATGCAAAATGATAATGAGGAAAAAGAAACTCTTAAGGAACTTGTGAACGAGATGAGACAAGAAAACCTTATTATGAGGAATGAAATGCAAGATATGACTATGAGATTTTGTAAAGACATTGAAGATAGGAGGAAGAATGAAGATGACTTGACTAGAAGACTCAATGATGCTGGAAATGAAAATCTAAGACTAAGTCATGAAAATGATATGTTAAAGATAGATCTGATTCACAAGCAACATGACAAAGCTGAACTTATGAGACAAATGGGAATTCTGGAAAATGAGTTGGCTATTGCAAATAAACACAAAGAGAAATTCAAGAAAATTTCAGAAGAACTTGATGTTATGCTGAAAAGTCAAAAACCTAATGGAGATACAAATGGACTTGGATTTGAAGTTGGTGAAAGTTTTGGTACTACAAACAATCATGATCATAGTAAACCAGTAAGACAACCTAATGCTTACAAATTTAATGGGAAATGCTTTAACTGTAACAAGTATGGTCATAGAGAAAACCAGTGTAGATCTAGAAACAATCAAAACATTAATGTACCCACTGGTCAATGTTCCAAATGCAACAAAGTTGGTCATAATTCAGAAAACTATAGAATGAATGTGAGATGTTATGTTTGTGGAAGATTTGGGCACTTATCTAATCAATGCAGAACACAAACCGACATAGGAAATGGAAAGGCTATTCAAAACAATAATGTGACTTGTTATGCTTGTAACAATTGGACATATTGCAAAATTTTGTAGAAGCAAGACTTCACTGACAAACAATAAAGGACCCAGTTTGAAAGGCAAAGAAAAGGTTGATGAGGTAAAGAAAGAATTTTCAAGACAATGGATTAGAAAGAGAGATCAAAATGTTGATGAGACTATTCCTTCACTGGTAGAGAAGAGTATTACTCCACTAAAAGGAGATTCTTCATCCCACTGAGAAGTAACCCTTTGGGGGTAGTGCAGCAAGTTGAATATCATGCAGATTACCCTTGGTTGATGGTGAGAAGATAGATTTCTTCTTTACTAGAAGATGTGTTAAGTTTTCACTTAACCGACAAGAATTTAATGTGGTTGTTGAAAGAAATTTCATTATAAATCATCGATTTCCTTCATTTTTGATTCACTGAGCATTCAAACTAGTAGAGAGCATGAAATCTGAGTGAAGGCATTCAAGGCAAAGAAGTGAAGCAATTTCTTTCAAGTACTCAAACATTATTAGGTAGCTTAAGGTTTTTTTCAAATGGCTTCCTCTTCTGCTCTCGAATTTATTGAAAACGCTACTATTGTGGAAAATATAAAATGTCCTAGGCCCAAATTCAAAATTATTCTTGAGATAGCTAAGCAAGATAATTCCATAGGTGCATTTTCAAAGATTCCTAAAGGTGTAGCTTATGCAGAAGACCCTAGGATTTATATTCACTGCAATATTGAAGAATTAGGTTCTTAGGAAGTGTTAAAAAAATTTAGAACCGTAATTTGTGATGAAAATGGCAATGTCAAGCCTAAGCACAAGGTTATTGAGACTTTAGGTTTTGTGGAAATCTTGAACATCCCTAAATTTCTAGAGGATGTAGTGAGAATTGTCCTAAGTAGGGCACATGGATAATTTCTTTGGTTAGATTCAGTCTGTAAATTCACCCGACAAGCAATTAGGGTAGTGACAGGTCTACCCTCAACTGGCAGTAGACCTAAAAAAACTAAGAAGGTTCCTAATAACAAAGTCATGACCTTAACCAGAGAAACATCTAATAGTAGATCTCTGAGAGTGAATGCCATCAAGGACATTAATGTGAGATTCAAAAGTATGATTTTAGGTTACAAGACTACACATGCAAACATACTTAATTCAGTTTTTAGTCTTTGCATTAATAGTGCTTATGAAATTGTCAATAATGATGCAAAAATAGATGTGTGTGAATGGGTGAAGGATAAACTAATTGATAACTTGAAGAAGATAAAAGGTGATAAGAAAGGGACATTTCATTTTGGCAATCTTTTGGTATGCCTTATGTTGTATTTCACAAAAGAAATTCCCAGTATTGGACAGAAAGACTTTGGATATGACATACCGGTAGGCAAACAATTGTAAGAAGCTTTCACTGGCATGGGTACTACTAGATAAAACAACATAACTGAATATTTCAAAGCTTTCCAAACCAAGATGAAAACTAGAGAGAGACTACCACAGAGTATAGTAGGTAAATATGATAAGGAAATATGTTTTGTAATAAAGAAAGATGAAACATGGATGGAAGTTGTATTACCTCAAACTATATAGGTAACATAAATGGATTATGAGGTAGATATCAACATTGTTGAAACTTATGCTAAATCTTTGTTAGATGCACTTAGAGAACCATCTGAAGAAGTTTTCGATGGTGCTGAAACAATTGAAAGTGGTGTACAAACAATGAAACAAAGGAAAAGAAGAGAAAAATATATAATAGATGCTTCTAAATAAGTAAAGGAAATAAAAGAAAATGTCATGAACCTTACTGGTATAAAGGCAAGTGAACTGGAAGGACTCCAACCAGAGGCACACATTTCACCAATTCGCACATCATCTGATAGTGAGATACCTGCAAAATTTAAGAGAGTTTATAGGAAGAGAAAACCCTCACTAGTACCCTCTCCTCCACCTAAGAAAATGAGAACCTTGAGAAAGAAACAACAAGCAGTAAGGTAAACTAGAAAAGAAACTTACACCCAAGAAGAAACAGAAACAAATTATACCTCCTTTAGATAATTTACTGAATGAAATAACTGATGATGGTAAATTGGCAAATGTGAGAAAATTGTATAACACATTCACTGATTTAGAAAAGGAAAGTATTGAAAATAGTATAATTCTACATCTAGACATATACAAGAAAGTGTTAATTGAAGTTGTAGATGACTCAATAAATGATTTGTATAGAAGGTTAGGTGCAAAGAGGATTGTAGTAATGGAGTTGGATAAGAAACTTAAAGTTGAAAAACTTCTAGTTGTACATCTAGTTAACTCTAAAGAAGAAATTGATGACCTAATTTGTGAAGCTAATAGATCAATTTTTGCTATTGATCACCGACAAGTGAGCTTAATAGCTGGTAGAGTTAATGAAATTGCAAAGTAAATGACTGATAAATGGGATATCTTTTTTGTAGAAAAAGAAAAATAGGAGGAATTGAACAGGTCGAAGAAAACATTCAAGGTTTATTAGAAAGATAAGGACAAAGGAAATGGTAAAGTTGGTGGAATACCAAATATCAAAATAACTGACAACTTACCACCACCTATGGACATTGCACTGGTACATACTGTTGATACACCGGCTACTGACAGTGTAGGTACAACACATGATGACACTAACCCTGAATTAGAAATTCTATTCACCATGAATGTTGATACTCAGGAAGTGAACATTGTTGTGAGTAAGGATAATACAGAGGTACAAAATGATATTGCTGATAGTGGAAACATTTCTAAGCAACCGATAGAGAATGTTGAGGTTGAAATGCAAATAGAGCATACACTACAAAAATAGCAACCATTGGACACTGGATTGGATATTGGAATGAATACTGGTAGTATAGATGCTGGCACTAAAAAAACCTACTGAGATAGAGATACCGACAACTGAGCACACTAAGAAACCATCAGAGAAACCAATAGAAAAACCAATAGAGAAACTGATAGAAGCATAGGTACATGTTAAGAGTGAAATCAGTAATCACTGAGAAACCCAAACCATTACAGGTTGGAACACAAACTCAGACTGATCCACCGGAGGTTGATACAAGCAAATCTTCATTTAGAGGAGATCATCTGCTCAGGGGGAGCACATCTTTTCTTTTTGGTAAATTTTTGGACTTCACTTTTTGGAACAGTTTTGGATTTTTCTCATGAGTGTTGTCATGAATGCCAAAGGGGGAGATTGTTGGCATTCTACACTCTAATGAGAAATGATGGTGTTGTCATTGATGGAAACCTTCTGGTTGTTGGCATTATACACTCCAATGAGAATTGAAGGTGATTGAAGGTGTTGTCATTGATGGCAACTTACCAGAAACCTTGTGATATCTTCTAGCACCGACATACTCTACACCAATAGATAGTTCACCGACAGCGACAATAATGTTTACCAGCACCCTAGCCAACATGATTTTGATTGTTATATTTTGTATTTAATTGTAATATCTTTTTGTAAGCCGACATGGCATGTTGTAATAAGACTCATATATAAGTATGAGATATTGTAGATCATTTTGTGTGACACAACACAAAGAGGATAGATATGATGGATGTGTAGAGTGAATATTAAGGCATATTTTGTAGAAGGGTTTATGGTTATTGTATGAGCTTAAACCAGTACTGAACCTAGCACAACAGATGTTGTTTTGTAGCAGTACATTATATTGGATTCTCATAATCCATTTTGTAAGTTAGTGAGACTTCCTTTTGTAATTGAGCAGTGAGCTCTAGGCAGTTGGCCTTCCTGCATGTGCAGGCCCTTCTTGTAGGTAATATCCATTCATTGGCCAATGAGTGAATATTATGTGTCACAAATCCCACCGAGGCTTTTCCCACACTGGGTTTCCTCGTTAAACATATTCTATTATGGTGTGCTTTCTATGTTGTCTTTTCTGTTCATATTTGTTGCATTAATTCTTGTTTATCAGTACATTGTTTTGGAATGCAAAATACTTAATAAGGTTAGAAATTATGTTAACTGGTTAGATACTGATTCACCCCCCCCTCTCAATATCTTTGGGACTTTCATCAATCCTAACAATTGGTATCAGAACCTGGTCCTCTATTTTTAAAAGCCTAACAACTTGAGGGAGATTCTGACACCTGTACAGATGGAAAAATTGAGAAAGCAACTGGAAACAACTCTTGCAGACATTGATGCACAAAAGTTGAAGAATATCAAACTTGAAGATGATCTAAGGAATGTAAAGGAATTCATTCAAGGACTTCAGGAGAATCTCATTATTGCTAGAAACAAAAGAAGAAAACTTCATGAGACGATACAAAATGA